>NC_057797.1:426002627-426320627 GCF_018294505.1 Triticum aestivum
AGCGTTGCTAGTTGCATGTGAAGATTGGAGCCCGTTCCTTGTTGGAACATTATTTTCTTGTTGGGATATCATTATATTATCTTGTTATCTTAATGCATCTATATACTTGGTAAAGGGTGGAAGGCTCGGCCTTTTAGCCTAGTGTTTTGTTCCACTCTTGCCGCCCTAGTTTTTCGTCATATCGGTGTTATGTTCCCGGATTTTGCGTTCCTTATGCGGTTGGGTGATAATGGGAACCCCTTGATAGTTCGCCTTGAATAAAACTCCTCCAGCAATGCCCAACCTTGGTTTTACCATTTTCCACCTAGCCTCTTTTTCCCTTGGGTTTCCGGAGCCCGAGGGTCATCTTATTTAAACCCCCCATCGGGCCAGTGCTCCTCTGAGTGTTGGTCCACCTCGTCAGCCGCCGGTGGCCACCAGGGGAAACTCTGGGCTGGCCTACCGGAAGTTTAGACAATCTGAGTGTGCCCTGAGAACGAGATATGTGCAGCTCCTATCGGGATTTGTCGGCACATTCGGGCGGTGTTGCTGGATTTGTTTTAACTTGACGAAGTGTCTTGTAGAACCGGGATACCGAGTCTGATCGGAATGTATCGGGAGAAGGTTTATCCTTCGTTGACCGTGAGAGCTTGTCATGGGCTAAGTTAGGACTCCCCTGCAGGGATTTGAACTTTTGGAAGCCGTGCCCGCAGTTATGGGCAGATGGGAATTTGTTAATGTCTGGTTGTAGATAACTTGAACCTTAACTTAATTAAAATGAATCAACTGAGTGTGTTACCGTGATGGTCTCTTCTCGGCGGAGTCCGGGGAGTGAACACGGTGTTGGAGTAATGTTTGCGCAGGTTGTTCTCTAGTTATTTGTTCGTGCATTGCCTTCTCTTCTCGCTCTCATTTGCGAATAGGTTAGCCACCATACATGCTAGTTGCTTGCTGCAGCTCCACATATTGACCTTGCCTTACCTATTAAGCTTAAATAGTCTTGATCGCGAGGGTGCGAGATTGCTGAGTCCCTGTGGCTCACAGATTACTTCCAAACCAGATGCAGGGCCTGATGACTCCGTTCCATATGACGCGCTTGAGCTCAAGTGGGAGTTCGACGAGGACTCACGCCGTTACTATGTGTCTTTCCCTGATGATCAGTAGTGGTGCCTAGTTGGGGCGATCGGGACCGTGTCGCATGTTGGGTTGATCTTTTATTTTGGCACCGTAGTCAGGCCATGAGTGATTGTATGATGTAATGCTATTTATGTACCTTGTTTGATGTGTCGAGTGTAAGCCAACTATGTTACCTTCCCCTTTTATTATCTATATTACATGGGATGTTGTGAAGATTGCCTTACTTGCGACATTGCTTTCAATGCGGTTATGCCTCTAAGTCGTGCTTCGACACGTAGGAGATATAGCCGCATCGAGGGCGTTACAGGAGATGCCCATCAATTGATGTAAATGCGAGGAGTAGGGATTGCCATGCAACAAATGCACCAGAGCTATAAGTGTATGAAAGCTCAAACTGAAAACTAAGTGGGTGTGCATCCAACTTGCTTGTTCATGAAGACCTCTGGCATTTGAGGAAGCCCATCATCGGAATATGCAAGCAAAGTTATATAATGAAAATTCCCACTAGTATATGAAAATGATAACTCAAGAGACTCTCTATATGAAGAACATGGTGCTACTCTGAAGCACAAGTGTGGTAAAAGGATAGTAGCATTGCCCCTTCTCTCTTTTTCTCTCATTCATTTTTTGTTTTTTTTTTGTTTTTTGGGCCCTCTCTTTTTTTCGTCCAGAGTCTCATCCCGACTTGTCGGGAATCATAGTCTCCATCATCCTTTCCTCACTGGGGCAATGATCTAATAATGATGATCATCACACTTTTATTTACTTACAACTCAATATTACAACTCGTTATCTAGAACAAAGTATGACTCTATATGAATGCATCTGGCAGTGTACCAGGATGTGCAATGATCTAGCATAGGAAAGATATAAAAAAGGACAAGCCATGGAAATATCATGCTAGATATCTTACGATCATGCAAAGCAATATGACAATGAACGCTCAAGTCATGTATATGATGATGATGGAAGTTGCATGGCAATATATCTCGGAATGGCTATGGAAATGCCACGATAGGTAGGTATGCTGGCTGTTTTGAGGAAGATATAAGGAGGCTTATGTGTGATAGAGCGTATCGTATCACGGGGTTTGGATGCACCGGCAAAGTTTGCACCAACTCTCGAGGTGAGAAAGGGCAATGCACGGTACCGAAGAGGCTAGCAATGATGGAAGGGTGAGAGTGCGTATAATCCATGGACTCAACAGTAGTCATAAAGAACTCACATAATTATTGCAAAAAATTATTAGCTATCAAAACAAAGTACTACGCGCATGCTCCTAGGGGGATAGATTGGTAGGAAAAGACCATCGCTTGTCCCCGACCGCCACTCATAAGGAAGACAATCGATAAATAAATCATGCTCCGACTTCATCACATAACGGTTCACCATACGTGCATGCTACGTGAATCACAAACTTCAACACAAGTATTTCTACAATCCACAATTACCCACTAGCATGACTCTAATATCACCATCTTTATATCGCAAAACTATTGCAAGGAATCAAACATATCATATGCAGTGATCTACAAGTTTTATGTATGATTTTATGACTAACCATGTGAATGACCAATTCCTGTCAACTCTCTAAATAGATATAAGTGAAGAAAGAGAGTTTAATTCTTTCTACAAAAGATGTGCCCACACTCTAACAAATATAAGAGAAGCGAAAGAGCACTCTACAAATGGCGGTTTTCTATGTGTAGGAAAACAGGCAATCCAAACTTCAAATGATATAAGTGAAGCACATGAAGCATTCTATAAAGCCATACTCAAAAGATATAAGTGAAGTGCAAAGAGCATTCTATAAATCAACCAAGTACTACCTCATACCAGCATGGTGCATTATTCAAAGAAAAAGAAAAATCACACGACGCTCCAAGATTTACGCATATCATGTGACCAATAAAAATATAGCTCCAAGTAAAATTACCGATGATCGTTAGAAGAAAGAGGGGATGCCTTTTGGGGCATACCCAAGCTTAGTTGCTTGGAAGTCCTTGAATATTACCTGGGGGTGCTTCGGTCATCCCCAAGCTTGGGCTCTTGCCACTCCTTATTCCTTCATCCATCATGATCTTACCCAAAACTTGAAAACTTCAATCACACAAAACTTAACAAAACCCTCATGAGATCCGTTAGTATAATAAAACAAATCACCACTTCAAGTACTATTGCAAACTCATTCATATTATTATTTTTTCATTGTAGCTACTGTATTATAACTTCTTTATGGCTTATACCATCGATAAAATCGATAGTTTCATCAAAACTAGCAAAACAATGCATAAAAAACAGAATATGTCTTAAACATGATAGTCTGTAGTAATCTGAACCTCAACCATACTTCTGTAACTCCAAAAATTCTGAAAAATGAGGACAAAATAAACAATTTGTATATAAGTATTGTGCAAAAAGTTTTAGAAGCGTTTGACTTTCTAGTAAAAAAAGTAAAATCACGCACTATAGCCACAGTTTTTGCACCGCACAAACCAAACAAGCAATCTAATCATCCTAAAGGAAAATCTTGGAACATTATTTTTATAATACAATGGAATTGTACAAGGGTATAATTATTTTTGTGAGAATCTTCATGAAAAATTCTACATTGTTTCCATGAGCATGAACACAAGTGTTCAAGGTCGACCCTCACTTCACCAATGCATCACCTTTCAATCCTTCTCTTTTTGTGAAGTTTTAAGTTCCCCTCTATATTTTTTATTTTTAAACTTTATAACAGCACTCAGCAGAAATAAATGACTCTCTAAAACTTCCGGGTTGTCTCCCTGGTAGCGCTTTCTTTAAAGCCATTAAGCTAGGCATATAGTGCTCAAGTAACGGATCCACCCGGATCCCAAGGTATATCAAAGCCAATTTTAATTAACAATGATTTGTGATTTAGTAGTGAACACAAAGTAACATATATCATGTAATGACGAAGTTTAACTCTCTTCCTATGCATCGGCATGTCATAAAAGAACAATTCATGCACACAAAGTAAAGGCCAATGCATAGTATAAACAGTTTGTTGCAATTTTATCGGATTGGAAACATAGAGAGGCGGAGATGTAGTTCCTCTCTCATAATAATTGCAAGTAGGAGCAACAAGCACATGCATATTATATTTATCAAAATCATCATCTGCAATAGTAGAACGCAACCCATCAATATAATCCTTAATAAGAGCAAACTTCTCCGATATAGTGTAGCTGGGAGAATTCAAAAAGATAATAGGACTATCATGCGTAGGTGCAATAGAGACAATTTTGATTCTTAACATAACAAACTATAGCAAGTTCATCTCCATAAGCATAACTCATATTGGCATCATGGCCACAAGCATAGCAATTATCAAGTTCATCAGAGAGGGATATTTCAAATGAATCAACGAGATCATAGCAATTATCATAGCATTCATCCTTCGGTAAGGATGAAGGGACATTAAACAATCTATGAGTTGGAGGGTTACTCTCATTAGAAGGTGGGTACAGGTAGCTAATCCGCTCTTCCTCCTTTTGTTCTTCGCTCTCCTCATCATCTTTTTCATCCAATGAGCTCACAGTTTCAGCAATTTCTTCTTCCATAGTTTCTTGCAAAATATTAGTCTCGTCTTCGACAGCGGAGGAGTCCTCAATAAACGCATCAATATCGGCATTGTATTCATAATTCTCATAGCAATAATTAAGTATAGCAAAATTTTCAGGTCTGTAAACATCATCATAAAGATCTTCACACTTTTTAAACAAAGATTCAATTTCATAAGCACCCTTAAAAGCAACGAATTCTTCTATTCGTTCCACATCATGGTAATCATATATACCATTAGCATAAGAAGCCAAGGTTTTATTATCATTAAATTTACATGAAAAGGGAAGGTGTGGAGCCTTCATCCTAGAGCAACAAGTACAATCATATCTCAAGCATAGTTCACGAGCATACCAATGCAACATATGAATTTGATCCCATAATAGTTTCCCTTTTTGTGTCAATCGATAATCCCTAAAGTATTCACGTTGATCCAACATGTCTCCCATTATATAATTGAATGGGGTTTTCTCAGGATTATTAAAGTAGTGCATAATATCTTTCACATAATGAGCATCGAGGGTTTTAGGAGGTTCCCCATCTCCACCAGTAGCAAGTACAGCTAATGTTTTTGGTATTTCATGTTCCATATCCATAACTAAAGATATAAAACAACTTAGAATAGCAAATAAAATCTTTTTAGTGATAAAGCAAACAAACACACACGAGAATATTCACCCCATGCTATTGCTCCCCGGCAACGGCGCCAGAAAAAGGTCTTGATAACCCACAAGTATAGGGGATCAATTGTAGCCTCTTTCGATAAGTAAGAGTGTCTAAACCAATGAGGAGCTAAAGGTAGAACAAATATTCCCTCAAGTTCTATCGACCACCGATACAACTCTACGCACTCTTGACGTTCGCTTTACTTAGAACAAGTATGAAACTAGAAGTACTTTGTAGGTGTTGTAGGCTAGGTTTGGAAGATAATAAAGAGCATATAAATAAAATCTAGGGGCTGTTTATATAAAGACACAACTAAGTTAGTTTTAGTAGAGAGCTTTTTGTCATGAGAAAGTTATTTGTCCCTAGGCAATCGATAACTAGCCCGGTAATCATTATAGCAATTTTACATGAGGGAGAGGCATAAGCTAACATACTTTATCTTCTTTGATCATATGAACTTATGATTGGAACTCTAGAAAGCATCCGCAACTACTAAAGATCATTAAGGTAAAACCCAACCATAGCATTAAAGTACCAAGTCCTTTTTATTCCCATACGCCATAGCCCACTTATCAGTGTTTGTGTTTCAGTCACTCACGCAATGTAGACAATAAGCAAACCATGAACATATTGTAAACCCTATAGCGGGGATCCCTCACGCTTGCGCGACACGGAGAGCACCATAGGACACCACCAATAATAAAACATGCAACTCAAACCAATCATGATCATCAATGAACCCATAGGACAAAACGGATCTACTCAAACATCATAGGATAGCCATACATCATTGGGAAATAATATATAGCGTTGAGTACCATTTTTAAGTAGAGATTAAAGCAAGGAGAAGAGGTGTTACACCCCTGCACAGATGTAGCGACCCGACCCAAAATGGATCGAAGTCTCTGTGCTTAAGTGTCATCCCTGGATCGGTATGCTGACACACACAGTACACGAGGAATTATAACAGAGTTCAATCACACTTTATTACATCGAGGTTCTCAAAAGAGTATTTATTACAATAATATGGTCAAAGGCCATCTCAATAAAAATAACTGCGGAAGCATTGAAGGTAAATGAGTCCATCCAACTCCACGGCAAACTGAGTGTAGAACAACGACCTATCGCACCTTTAATCTTCGTCGGAAAAGTCTGCAACATGAGACGTTGCAGCCGTGTAGGTCAGCACATGGAATATGCTGGCAATTTCACACCATAGAATAATAATAAATGAAAAGACTATTTCTATATGCAAATTTAGCTAGTGGAGGCTCTAAGTTTTATTTTGCATAAATCTAATTTTACCCTACAACAAATGATTTTATTTATTACTACTAAGTTAAAATGCCATTATTGAGAAGGTTCCTCCAACTCAATCCCAAAATTCCCAAGTTATTAGTAACCCAATAATTTCATTAAATAGAGTGATGAGATCAACCAATAATTCACTTCTAGATACTCAAATTGTCCATAACCGGGGACATGGCTAATCATGATTAGTTTGTACACTCTGCAGAGGTTTGCGCACTTTTCCCCACAAGACTCGACCGCCTCCATGATCGGAAGATCGAGACATAGCCTTTCAAAAGTGTTTCCCCTTAACCCTTGGTAGACTGGTACACCTACTGTCCCCTACATCAGCTAGTCTACCACGGAAAGAGACATAGCCTTTCAAAAGTGTTTCCCCTTAACCCTTGGTAGCTTGTGGCTGCACACGGAAGTTTCTAGGCATGAAATATCTTATGATCCCTTTGAGCTTGGGTGGCGGACCTAGGGTTATCACATGGGTACTCCGGTATTCCCCTTGGGCAAGCACTGGTTACTCCAAGTGCCCCAAACAATCCACCCATATGTGTATTAAAGTTGCCACCTTATGGTGTCCCAAAATTATTATCTCTCACAACTTACATGGATCACACATACCAATCCCCGTCTACGAGCATGGCTAAGCAATATATGATATAACGAATATTCTCGGGCTGATCAAAGGTCATAGGTTCCTACCACAAGAACTACAAAGCATAACCACATGTTCCCAATCCTACTCATGCAATCTTTGAGGGTGAAACTAATGCATAGTAAAAACTGGGTATTGAAAATTATGATCAAAGTGTGAACTTGCCTTGCTGATGTTCGCTGAACTGTAAAGATTCGTGGTAGCAAGCTTCGCACTCTGGATGATCTAACGTAAGTAAGCAATAACATACATAAGCATATAAGCAAAGATCCAAAAAGAAAACAAATGAAAGACTTCAAAAAACTCCAAAACAACCAAATAAAGTTTCTGTACATAACATAATTTTTACAGTAGCAAAAATATGTGTGTTCGGGTCTAACAGAAAGTACACGTTACGAGCTTCGATTTGCAAAAAGAATCACCTAAAATGGAGTTACGAAACTCAATTTATGGCCTAACGAAGTTTGAATTCAAATCTGTTTGAATTCAAATTTTAAAATTTTCAAAAATATTTTTCGTTTGGTTCTCTGGATAGATGGGGTTTCTATGAACTAGTAGGAAAAAGAATCAACTAAATCGGATCTATATACTAAAAGATAAACAAGAAAGAAGATTTGGTAAAGAATCTGAATTTGGAAAAATTCCTGAAAAAGAAAACAAAATGGGCCAGAGACAAGTGGCGCTCTATGATTCGTTGGCTGGGTGCTCACCGGACTTGTCGCCGGAGACGAGGAAGAAGGTGGCTCCGGTGTGCTTTGACGAAGGACGCGTGCGGAATGATGTAGAGGAGGATGAGGTGAACCACTTGAACAAGTTGTGGTGGTAGATTGCTTCCTGTATGCACGGTGAGAGGTTGCCGGAATTCATGAACTCCGGCGAGCAATTGGCGAGGTTAGGGAGGGGCAAAAACTCCAGAAGGAGAGGGCTTCAGACGAGGGTTGGGAGGGGCTCCCAGGGGTGCTTTATATAGGGCAGGGGAGGTCCAGAGTTGGGTGGGGCGAGATGTGTTAATGGCTGCAGTTTTAAGCGCTCATGATGGCCATTATGGTTGTCTTTGAGGCGCACCAGGGAATGGGAGGGGTCGAGGGAGGTGAGGGGGTTCCATTCAGAGGCGTTTTGGAGCGGGGGAGAGGAAGATGAGGGGAGGAAGAGGTAGAGGCGCCATGGATGAACATTCTGTCAGTGTTCACGTACAGAGAGGAGGAAGAAGGAGATAGCACCTGGGCCTGGGCCTGCTGGGTTGCGTATTTTTTTTAAAACATTTTTTTACAGAAGCAAAGAAACACCGAAAATACAAATAAAAGTTAGCCTAAAAATCCCAGAAAATTCACATAGTTATACGGTCTTATATATGACCTAGTGAACTTTTATCTGGCCTAAAATGCAAGTTTTAAAAAATAAATATTTTTGCTAAACTAATAAAATAAATTGCAAATAAAACCCAACAATTATATTTTGATTCCAAATTCAATTTCCAATATTTTCCTTCTGTTTTTGAAGAAGTCATTTTATCTTCTCTCTTTATTTTATTTTTGATATAATGGAAATGAATTAATTTGGTGAAACCAAATTTGATCCATATCCCAACTTTGAAATTTCAAAAGTGGGTTTTGGGGAAACTTCCAACTCTCTCTTTTGGTCCTTGAGTTGCTCAAAGTTCCTTGGATCAAAAATCAAATAAAACAAATGGGGCAAAAACGCATAAATCATGGATGCATATGAATGATCTATTATAAACATCCAAATTGAAAATTGGGATGTTACAACAGAAGGGGGGAGAGTTGGTGATGACAGTGGTGAAGTTGTTGGTGTAGATCGCGGTCACGATGATGGCCCCGACGGTGTTCTGGCGCCACCGGGAGAGAGGGGGAGAGAGCCCCCCCCCCATTCTTCTTCTTCCTTCTTGACCTTCCCTTAGATGCGAGAAGGGTTTCCCCTCTGGTCCTTGTCTTCCATGGTGGCGGAGGGGCGAGAGCCCCTCCGAGATTGGATCTCTCTCTCTCTCTCTCTCTCTCTCTCTCTCTCTCTTTCTTTTTGTTTCTGGGTTCCCCGATTCTGGCCTTTCACCATTTCTTAAATTCCGGGAGATCCTTAACTCCAATTGGGCTGAAATTTTAACACGATTTTTATCCGGGCATTAGCTTTCTTGCGCAAGAAGAAGGGCACCAACCGCCTTACGGAGTGGCCACAAGGGCCCAGGGCATCGTCTCGCGTTGATTTTTTCCCAAAAATCACATATATTCCAAAAAAACTCCATACGTTTTTATCCTATTTGGACTCCGTTTGATATGGATTTTTTGTGAAACAAAAAACATGCAACAAACAGGAACTAGCACTGGGCACTGGATCAATATGTTAGTCCCAAAAAGAGTATAAAAAATTGCCAAAAATATATGAAAGTTGTAGAATATTGGCATGAAACAATAAAAAATTATAGATATGATGGAGACGTATCAAGTACATAGAGGTGAGGGACAATTTACAAGCCAACATGAAGTTGGAGATGGAGAGAAACATGACGACAATGATGACGAGGGCACCGGCCTTCCGGCCGGCGCTGAACGTGGGAGGCGCCTCCTCCCTTCTCCTTTCCTTGTCTTGGCCCTTCTCTATGGTGGAGTTTGCTGCAATGAAGGTGTGGTGGTTGTAGATGGAACTTTTGGAGGATGAATATGAGATGAGCCAGCGGCTAGGGTTGGAGGTCTTCATATAGGGGTGCTCCTCGGGTGGCATCCGTTGATCTAGCCTCATCCCCTTCATCCATGGGCTCAAGGGGAGCCAAATCCACGTCCCAAACAAGCCTTGGTCGTCAAGGATCTCGTAGGGAAAGCGGGGATGAAATTGGAGCAAAATTTGGAGAGATATGGCCAATTTCCGTGCCAGTCTAGAGCTCAAATGAGCGGCTCCCGTCGCATGAAAGGTTGTCTTTCCTTCTGGACTTGGGAGCTGCTTCTTTATTTCGGTCGCCATTTCTACATATGAACTCCAATTTCGACATTCTTAGGCTCGTTGGATTGCTAGCAAAAAGCATGATGCATTTGTGGAATTATATCTTCATTTTGTACACTTTGATAAATGTCAAATCATCAAACTCTCCAAAGGGCCTTGATCTGGTGCTTGGAACTTCTCCAGTTTGACCCCTAGCTCCACTATTTTGATGTCCCAAGTCCATGAACATGTAAACACACTTACAAAGACTACTAAACAAAGGAAAGCTAAATAAAAATAAAAGGTGTGCATGGAACTTGCTAAAACAAGTAAACACCGAAAAATATGCATTGGAGAAATGAATAAGTGCTAGATGGATATGATATGAGGGTTTTTGGCACTATAATATACGCTAAAATGTATGCATAAAATCCACTCATAAGGCGGCGGCTTGGGGTGATGAAGATGGCTATGGTGATGATGACGAAGACTGGTTTCTTCTGTGATGTTCTGTTATCCATTTAGCGTTGGCCCCTTTATAAATGTTGTCCAGGTGGACGAGGAGACTCGGTTTCCATGCCATGCGACCGCTCATATGAGTGGGCTCGGTCACATGGAATGCCGCCTTTTGCTCTATTTCTTCTGGTGTGCCTCCCACTTGATTATTTCTATCTCCACTTTACTTCTTTCCAAGTATTGGCTTGATTTCTTCCATAGATAGCCCATTTCCCATGGAAACAAAATAAATAAAGAATTTTTGGAATTCTATGCATTCATTAGTCATTAGTGGCAATAGTGGAGCGAAATATCTCAGTTTTAATGAAATATATCTGTTTAAACTCAGGTTAGAGAAGTGTAAAAATAACAGTCATCATCATGTACCAGTATCTCCAACGTCATCTACTTCGACCAGTCTTCACCAATGTCATCGTCAACAACATTGCTCTTACAACAGTCACGGCTACAAACAAATAGTACGTGTGTCGTGGCCTGTTCATGTCTGTGATATGGTTACTGTTGCATATGCGATGTTGTTGCATACGTTTTCTGTTTATTAGTGTGCATCGACTGTTGGATAATTCAGCAATTTTGTAATTAATTTTAGAATATAAATTGACTAAAATTATTATTAAGGGCCAGTTCTTTTGGCTGATTTTGAAAACTGCCCACCGAATCACGTGCCCAAATAATCAGCCGTCTAGTTCTTTTCTACGACTCTAGCATGTGCTTGTTGTATGAGTTGTGTGCTAAAACATTTGTAACGCCTCCTAGATTGAAACCGCATGTTGAATTGCGAACACTGGGTAATTCAAATAGTTTCACGTCTAATATGAACATGAAAGCGAGTTGCAAATCTCATGAAGTGTTTAATATTATAATTTAAAAGCAAGTTGCAAATATCATAAAGTGCTTGATATTACATTTTAAAAAGTGAGTTGCAAACTACAAATAGAAGGATGATCTCAAGGTACAAGCATACGACAATGATGCAGAGGGAAAGCACAAACGATGCCTCCTGCAGGGAGGATGTAGAGGGGCGACGACCATGGAGGTGACATGTATGGTTGTGGAGGAGACGGGAAGGCCGAGCGCGGAGGTGACAGGGATGGCGGGGGATGGGACTGGGATGGTTGTGGAGAAGACGGGAAGGCCGGACGCAGGTGACGGGGATGGCAGCGGACTTGACAGGACAGTGTCATAGGGGACCTGCCATCGACGGATCTGACAGTGCCGGGTCGGCTCGCCAGTTGGCGAGCGAACCCTATCTTGGTTTGAGTGCTTGTGGGAGGAAATATGCCCTAGAGGCAATAATAAAGTTATTATTTATTTCCTTATATCATGATAAATGTTTGTTATTCATGCTAGAATTGTATTAACCGGAAACATAATACATGTGTGAATACATAGACAAATAGAGTGTCACTAGTATGCCTCTACTTGACTAGCTTGTTGAATCAAAGATGGTTAAGTTTCCTAGCCATAGACATGAGTTGTCATTTTATTAACAGGGTCACATCATTAGAGAATGATGTGATTGACTTGACCCATTTCATTAGCTTAGCACTTGATCGTTTAGTTTGTTGCCATTGCTTTCTTCATAACTTATATATGTTCCTATGACTATGAGATTATGCAACTCCCGTTTATCGGAGGAACACTTTGTGCACTACCAAACGTCACAACGTAAATGGGTGATTATAAAGGTGCTCTACAGGTGTCTCCGAAGGTATTTGTTGGGTTGGCGTATTTCGAGATTAGGATTTGTCACTCCGATTGTCAGAGAGGTATCTCTGGGACTTCTCGGTAATGCACATCACTGAAGCCTTGAAAGCATTGCAACTAATAAGTTAGTTGCGGGATGATGTATTACGGAACGAGTAAAGAGACTTGCCGGTAACGAGATTGAACTAGATATTGGGATACCGACGATCGAATCTCGGGCAAGTAAAATACCAATGACAAAGGGAACAATGTATGTTGTTATGCGGTCTGACCGATAAAGATCTTCGTAGAATATGTAGGAGCCAATATGAGGATCCAGGTCCCGCTATTGTTTATTGACCGGAGACATGTCTCGGTCATGTCTACATAGTTCTCGAACCCGTAGGGTCCGCACGCTTAACGCTACGATGACAGTTATATTATGAGTTTATATGTTTTGATGTACCAAAGGAGTTTGGAGTCCCGGATGAGATCAGGGACATGACGAGGAGTCTCGAAATGGTCGAGACGTAAAGATTGATATATTGGACGACTATATTCGGACTTCGGAAAGGTTCCGAGTGATTCGGGTATTTTTAGGAGTACCAGAGAGTTACGAGAATTCGCCGGGGAGTATATGGGCCTTATTAGGCCATACGGGAATAGAGGAGATAGGCCAAAAGGAAGCAGGCCTGCGCCCCCCCTCTGGTCCGAATTGGACAAGGGGTGCAGCCCCCTTTTCCTTCTCCCTCTCCTCCTCTTTCCTTCACTCCTACTCCAATAAGGAAAGGAGGAGTCCTACTCCCGGTGGGAGTAGGACTCCCCCCTTGGCGCGCCTTCCTCCTAGGCCGGCCGCCTCCCCCTTGCTCCTTTATATACAGGGGCAGGGGGGCACCTTTAGACACAACAATTGATCATTGATCTCTTAGCCGTGTGCGGTGCCCCCCTCCACCATAATCCTCGATAATATTGTAGCGGTGCTTAGGCGAAGCCCTGTAACGGTAGAACATCAAGATCGTCACCACGTCGTCATGCTGACGGAGCTCTTCCCCGACATTCTGCTGGATCGCAGTCCGGGGATCGTCATCGAGCTGAACATGTGCTAGAACTCGGAGGTGTCATAGTTTCACTGCTTGATCGGTCGGGCCGTGAAGACATACGACTACATCAACCGCGTTGTCATAACGCTTACGCTTTCGGTCTACGAGGGTACATAGACAACACTCTCCCCTCTCGTTGCTATGCATCACCATGATCTTGCGTGTGCGTAGGAATTTTTTTGAAATTACTACGTTCCCCAACATTGGCATCCGAGCCAGGTTTTATGTGTTGATGTAATATGTACGAGTAGAACACAAGTGAGTTGTGGGCGATATAAGTCATACTGCTTACCAGCATGTCACACTTTGGTTCGGTAGTATTGTTGGATGAAGCGGCCCGGACCGACATTACGCGTACGCTTACGCGAGACTTGTTCAACCGACGTGCTTTGCACACAGGTGGCTGGCGGGTGTCAGTTTCTCCAACTTTAGTTGAACCGAGTATGGCTACGCCTGGTCCTTGCGAAGGTTAAAACATCACCAACTTGACAAACTATCGTTGTGGTTTTGATGCGTAGGTAAGAACGGTTCTTGCTCAGCCCGTAGCAGCCACGTAAAACTTGCAACAACAAAGTAGAGGACGTCTAACTTGTTTTTGTAGGGCATGTTGTGATGTGATATGGTCAAGACGTGATGAGATATAAGTTGTTGTATGAGATGATCATGTTTTGTTGAAGTTATCGGCAACCGGCAAAAGCCTTATGGTTATCTCTCTGTTGCATAAGATGCAAGCGCCAAATAATTGCTTTACTTTATCGCTATGCGATAGCAATAGTTGCAAGAGCAATTGTTGGCGAGACAACCTTGTGACGACACATTGATATAGATCAAGATGATGGAGATCATGGTGTCATGCCGGTGACGATGGAGATCATGACGATGCTTTGGAGATGGAGATCAAAGGCACAAGATGATGATGGCCATATCATGTCACATATTTTGATTGCATGTGATGTTTATCTTTTATACATCTTATTTTTCTTAGTTCGACGGTAGCTTTATAAGATGATCTCTCACTAATTATCAAGGTACAAGTGTTCTCCCTGAGTATGCACCGTTGCAAAAGTTCTTCGTGCTGAGACACCACGTGATGATCGGGTGTGATAGGCTCTATGTTCAAATACAACAGGTGCAAAACAGTTGCACACACGGAATACTCAGGTTAAAACTTGACGAGCCTAGCATATAACAGATATGGCCTAGGAACACGAAGACCGAAAGGTCGAGCATGAATCATATAGTAGATATGATCAACATAGTGATGTTCACCATTGAAACTACTCCATCTCACGTGATGATCGGACATGGTTTAGTTGATATGGATCACGTGATCACTTAGAAGATTAGAGGGGTGTCTGTCTAAGTGGGAGTTCTTAAGTAATATGATTAATTGAACTTTAATTTATCATGAACTTAGTCCTGGTAGTATTAGCATATCTATGTTGAAGATCAATAGCTCGCAATGTTGCTCCCAGTTTATTGTGTTCCTAGAGAAAAATTATGTTCAAAAATGTTAGTAGCAATGATGCGGATTGGATCCGTGATCTGAGGATTATCCTCATTGCTACACAGAAGAATTATGTCTTTGATGCACCGCTAGGTGACAGACCTATTGCAGGAGTAGAGGCGGACGTTATGAACGTTTGGCTAGCTCAATATGATGACTACTTGATAGTTTAGTGCACCATGCTTAACGACTTAGAATCGGGACTTCAAAGATGTTTTGAATGTCATGGACCATATGAGATGTTCCAGGAGTTGAAGTTAATATTTCAAGTAAATACCCGAGTTGAGAGATATGAAGTCTCCAACAAGTTCTATAGCTAAAAAGATGGAGGAGAATAGCTCATGTAGTGAGCATGTGCTTAGATTGTCTGGGTATTACAATCGCTTGAATCAAGTGGGAGTTAATCTTCCAGATAAGATAGTGATTGACAGAATTCTCTAGTCACCATCACCAAGTTAGTAGAACTTCGTGATGAACTATGATATGCAAGGGATAACGGAAACGAATCCCAGGCTCTTCGTAATGCTGAAATCAATGAAGGTAGAAATCAAGAAAAATATCAAGTGTTGATGATAGACAAGACCACTAGTTTCAAGAAAAGGGCAAAGCGAAGAAGGGGAGCTTCAAGAAGAATGGCAAGCAAGTTGCTGCTCAAGTGAAGAAGCCCAAGTCTGGTCCTATGCCTGAGACTAAGTGCTTCTACTGCAAAGGGACTGGTCACTGGAAGCGGAACTGCCCCAGGTATTTGGCGGATAAGAAGGATGGCAAAGTGAACAAAGGTATATTTGATATATAGATTATTGATGTGTATTTTACTAGTGTTCGTAGCAACCCCTCACTATTTGATACTGGTTCAGTTGCTAAGAATAGTAACTCGAAATGGGAGTTGCGGAATGAACAGAGACTAGTTAAGGGTGATGTGACGATGTGTATTGGAAATGGTTCCAAGATTGATATGATCATCATCCCACACTCCCTATACTTTCGGGATTAGTGTTAAACCTAAAATAAATGTTATTTAGTGTTTGCGTTGAGCATGAATATGATTGGATCATGTTTATTGCAATACGGTTATTCATGTAAGTTAGAGAATAATTGTTGTTCTGTTTACATGAATAAAACCTTCTATGGTCATACACCCAATGGAAATGGTTTGTTGGATCTCGATCGTGGTGATACACAATTTTATAATATTGAAGCCAAAAGATGCAAAGTTAATAATGATAGTGCAACTTATTTGTGGCACTGCCGTTTAGGTCATATTGGTGTAAAGCGCATGAAGAAAATCCATGCTGATGGGCTTTTGGAATCACTTGATTATGAATCAGTTGATGCTTGCGAACCATGCCTCATGGGAAAGATGACTAAGACTCCTTTCTCCGGAACAATGGAGCGAGCAACAGATTTGTTGGAAATCATACATACTGATGTATGAGGTCCGATGAATATTGAGGCTCGCGGCAGGTATCGTTATTTTCTGATCTTCACAGATGATTTGAAAAGATATGAGTATATCTACTTGATGAAACACAAGTCTGAAACATTTGAAAAGTTCAAAGAATTTCAGAGTGAACTAGAGAATCATCGTAACAAAAATAAAAGTTTCTACGATATGATAACAGAAGTAAAATATTTGTCATAGGCTCTATATACGGTATGCCATGCTGAGTACCGCACCTGATGTGTGCCTTGCCACATGTCTGGCAAGAGGGTACAAAGTTGATCCAGGAGTGGGTCACTAGATAGTGGTCAAAATTATCCTTGGAGTAATAAGGACATGTTTCTCGATTATGGAGGTGATAAAGAGTTCGGCGTAAAGGGTTACATCGATGCAAGCTTTAACACCTATCCGAATGACTCTAAGTAGCAAACCGGATACGTATAGTGGAGCAACCATTTGGAATAGCTCCAAGTGGAGCGTGGAAGCAGCATTTATAATATGACCTAGAGATTTGCGAAGTACATACGGATCTGAATGTTGCAGACCCGTTGACTAAAACCTCTCTCACAAGCAAAACATGATCAAACCCAGAACTCATTGAGTCTTAATCACATGATGATGTGAACTAGTTTAGTGACACTAGTAAACTCTTTGGATGTTGGTCACATGGTGATGTGACCTGTGAGTGTTAATCACATGGCGATGTGAACTAGATTATTGACTCTAGTGCAAGTGGGAGATTGTTGGAAATATGCCCTAGAGGCAATAATAAATTGATTATTTTTATATTCCTTGTTCATGATAATCGTTTATTATCCATGCTAGAATTGTATTGATAGGAAACTCAGATACATGTGTGGATACATAGACAACACCATGTCCCTAGTAAGCCTCTAGTTGACTAGCTCGTTGATCAATAGATGGTTACGGTTTCCTGACCATGGACATTGGATGTCGTTGATAACGGGATCACATCATTGGGAGAATGATGTGATGGACAAGACCCAATCCTAAGCCTAGCACATAGATCGTGTAGTTCGTTTTCTAAAGCTTTTCTAATGTCAAGTATCATTTCCTTAGACCATGAGATTGTGCAACTCCCGGATACCGTAGGAATACTTTGGGTGTGCCAAACGTCACAACGTAACTGGGTGGCCATAAAGGTACACTACAGGTATCTCCAAAAGTGTCTGTTGGGTTGGCACGAATCGAGACTGGGATTTGTCACTCCGTGTGACGGAGAGGTATCTCTGGGCCCACTCGGTAGGACATCATCATAATGTGCACAATGTGATCAAGGAGTTGATCACGGGATAATGTGTTACAGAACGAGTAAAGAGACTTGCCAGTAACGAGATTGAACAAGGTATCGGGATACCGACGATCGAATCTCGGGCAAGTATCATACCGCTAGACAAAGGGAATTGTATACGGGATTGATCGAATCCTCGACATCGTGGTTCATCCGATGAGATCATCGTGGAGCATGTGGGAACCAACATGGGTATCCATATCCCGCTGTTGGTTATTGACCGAAGAACGTCTCGGTCATGTCTGCATGGTTCCCGAACCCGTAGGGTCTACACACTTAAGGTTCGATGACGCTAGGGTTATAAAGGAAGTTTGTATGTGGTTACAGAATGTTGTTCGGAGTCCCAGATGAGATCCCGGACATCACGAGGAGTTCCGGAATGGTCCGGAGGTAAAGATTTATATATGGGAAGTCCTGTTTTGGTCACCGGAAAGGTTTCGGGTTTTACCGGTAGTGTACCGGGACCACCGGAGGGGTCCGGGGGTCCACCAAGTGGGGCCACCAACCCCGGAGGCTTGCATGGGCCAAGAGTGGGAAGGGACCATCCCCTGAGTGGCTAGTGCGCCTCCCACAAGGCCCAAGGCGCAGCTAGGAGGAGAAGGGGAAACCCTAGGCGCAGATGGGCCTAAGGCCCACCCTAGGGCGCGCCCCCCTCTCCCCCTCTTGGCCGCCCCCCTCCATCCCATCTAGGGCTGCTGCCCCCCTAGGGGTGGGAACCCTAGAGGGGGCGCACCCTCCTCCCCTCCTCCTATAAATAGTGGGGGGTTTTGGGCTGCCCAACATACGATTTGATCTCTCCCTAGCGCAGCCCTACCCCTCTCCCTCCTCGTCTCTTGCGGTGCTTGGCGAAGCCTTGCTGGAGTACCACGCTCCTCCACCACCACCACGCCGTTGTGCTGCTGCTGGATGGAGTCTTCCTCAACCTCTTTCTCTCTCCTTGCTGGATCAAGGCATGGGAGACGTCACCGGGTTGTACATGTGTTGAACGCGGAGGTGCCGTCCATTCGGCACTAGGATCTCCGGTGATTTGGATCACGACGAGTACGACTCCTTCAACCCCGTTCTCTTGAACGCTTCCGCATAGTGATCTACAAGGGTATGTAGATGCACTCTCCTTCCCTTCGTTGCTAGTTTCTCCATAGATTGATCTTGGTGATGCGTAGAAAATTTTGAATTTCTACTATGTTCCCCAACAGTGGCATCATGAGCTAGGTCTATTGCGTAGATTCTATGCACGAGTAGAACACAAAGTAGTTGTGGGCATTGATTTTGTTCAATATGCTTACCGTTACTAGTCCAATCTTGATTCAGCGGCATTGTGGGATGAAGCGGCCCGGACCGACCTTACACGTACTCTTACGTGAGACTGGTTCCACCGACTGACATGCACTAGTTGCATAAGGTGGCTAGCGGGTGTCTGTCTCTCCCACTTTAGTCGGATCGGATTCGATGAAAAGGGTCCTTATGAAGGGTAAATAGCAATTGGCATATCACGTTGTGGTTTTTGCGTAGGTAAGAAACGTTCTTGCTAGAAACCCATAGCAGCCACGTAAAACATGCAAACAACAATTAGAGGACGTCTAACTTGTTTTTGCAGGGTATGCCATGTGTTGTGATATGGCCAAAAGGATGTGATGAATGATATATGTGATGTATGATATTGATCATGTTCTTGTAATAGGAATCACGACTTGCATGTCGATGAGTATGACAACCGGCAGGAGCCATAGGAGTTGTCTTTATTTATTGTATGACCTGCGTGTCATTGAACAACACCATGTAATTACTTTACTTTATTGCTGACCGGTAGCCATAGTAGTGGAAGTAATAGTTGGCGAGCAACTTCATGGAGACACGATGATGGAGATCATGATGATGGAGATCATGGTGTCATGCCGGTGACAAGATGATCATGGAGCCCCAAGATGGAGATCAAAGGAGCTATATGATATTGGCCATATCATGTCACTATTATTTGATTGCATGTGATGTTTATCATGTTTTTGCATCTTGTTTACTTAGAACGACGGTAGTAAATAAGATGATCCCTCATAATAATTTCAAGAAAGTGTTCCCCCTAACTATGCACCATTGCGAAGGTTCGTTGTTTCGAAGCACCACGTGATGATCGGGTGTGATAGATTCTAACGTTCGAATACAACGGGTGTTGACGAGCCTAGCATGTACAGACATGGCCTCGGAACACATGCAAAACACTTAGGTTGACTTGACGAGCCTAGCATGTACAGACATGGCCTCGGAACACAAGAGACCGAAAGGTCGAGCATGAGTCGTATGGTAGATACGATCAACATGAAGATGTTCACCGATGTTGACTAGTCCGTCTCACGTGATGATCGGACACGGCCTAGTTGACTCGGATCATGTAATCACTTAGATGACTAGAGGGATGTCTATCTGAGTGGGAGTTCATAAGATGAACTTAATTATCCTGAACATAGTCAAAAGGTCTTCGCAAATTATGTCGTAGCTCGCGCTTCAGTTCTACTGTTTAGATATGTTCCTAGAGAAAATTTAGTTGAAAGTTGATAGTAGCAATTATGCGGACTAGGTCCGTAAACTGAGGATTGTCCTCATTGCTTCATAGAAGGCTTATGTCCTTAATGCACCGCTCAGCGTGCTGAACCTCGAACGTCGTCTGTGGATGTTGCGAACATCTGACATACACATTTTGATAACTACGTGATAGTTCAGTTAAACGGTTTAGAGTTGAGGCACCGAAGACGTTTTGAAACATCGTGAAACATATGAGATGTTTTGAGGGCTGAAATTGGGATTTCAGGCTCGTGCCCACGTCAAGAGGTATGAGACCTCCGACGATTTTCTTAGCCTGCAAATTAAGGAGAAAAGCTCAATTGTTGAGCTTGTGCTCAGATTGTCTGAGTACAACAATCATTTGAATCGAGTGGGAGTTGATCTTCTAGATGAGATAGTGATGTTTCTCCGAAGTCATTACCACCAAGCTGCTAGAGCTTCGTGATGAACTATAATGTATCGGGGACATATATGATGATCCTTGAGATATTCGCGATGTTTGACACCACAAAAGTAGAAATCAAGAAGGAGCATCAATTGTTGATGGTTGGTGAAACCACTAGTTTCAAGAAGGGAAAGGGCAAGAAGGGATACTTCATGAAACGGCAAATCAGCTACTGCTCTAGTGAAGAAACCCAAAGTTGAACCCAAACCCGAGACTAAGTAATAAGGGGAACAGCCACTAGAGCAGAATTACCCTAGATACTTGGTAGATGAGAAGGCTGGCAAGGTCGGTAGAAGTATACTGGATATACATTATGTTAATGTGTACTTTACTAGTACTCCTAGTAGCACCAGGGTATTAGATACCAGTTTGGTTGCTAAGTGTTAGTAACTCGAAATAAAAGCTACGGAATAAACGGAGACTAGCTAAAGGTGAGATGACGATATGTGTTGGAAGTATTTCCAAGGTTGATCAAATATGTACGCTCCCTCTACCATCAAGATTGGTGTTTGCGTTGAGCATAGACATGATTGGATTATGTCTATCGCAATACGGTTATTCATTTAAGGAGAATAATGGTTACTCTGTTTATTTGAATAATACATTCAATGGTCTTGCACCTAAAATGAATGGTTTATTGAATCTCGATCGTAGTGATACACATGTTCATGCCAAAAGATAGTAATGATAGTACCACCTACTTGTGGCACTGCCACATAAGTCATATCGGTATAAAACGCATGAAGAAGCTCCATGTTGATGGATCTTTGGGCTCACTCGTTTTTTGAAAAGTTTGAGACATGCAAACCATGTCTATTGGTGTATATGCATGAAGAAACTCCATGCAAATGGACCATTTGGACTCACTTGATTTTTGAATCACTTGAGACATGCAAATCATACCACATGGGCAAGATGACTGAAAGCCTCGTTTTCAGTAAAATGGAACTAGAAAGCAACTTGTTGGAAGTAATACATTTTGATGTGTGCAGTCCAATAAGTGCTGAGGCATGTAGTGGATATCGTTATGTTCTTACTTCACAGATGATTTGAGTAGATGTTGAGTATATTTACTTGATAAATCATGAGTCTGAATTATTGAAAGGTTCAAGTAATTTCAGAGTGAAGTTGAACATCGTCGTGACAAGAGGATAAAATGTCTCTGATATGATCGTAGAGATGAATATCTGAATTACGAGTTTGGCACAGAATTAAGACATTGTGGAAATTGTTTCACAACCAATACAGCCTGGAACACCATAGTGTGATGGTGTGTCCGAACATCATAACTGCACCCTATTGGATATGATGCATACCATGATGTCCCTTATCGAATTACCACGATAGTTTATGGGTTAGGCATTAGAGACAACCACATTCACTTTAAATAGGGCACCACGTAATTCCGATGAGATGACACCGTATGAACTATGGTTTAGAGAAACCTAAGCTGTCATTTCTTAAAAGTTTGGGGCTACGACACTTATGTGAAAAAGTTTCAGGCTGATAAGCTCGAACCCAAAGCGGATAAATGCATCTTCATAGGACACCCAAAACAGTTGGGTATACCTCCTGTCTCAGATTCGAAAGCAATAAGGGATTGTTTCTAGAATCGGGTCCTTTCTCGAGGAAAAGTTTCTCTCGAAGGAATTGAGTGGGAGGATGGTGGAGACTTGATGAGGTTATTGAACTGTCACTTCAACTAGTGTATAGCAGGGCACAGGAAGTTGTTCCTGTGGCACCTACATCAATTGAAGTGGAAGCTTATGATAGTGATCATGAAACTTCAGATCAAGTCACTACCAAACCTCGTGGGATGACAAGGATGCGTACTACTTCAGAGTGGTACGTGATCCTGTCTTGGAAGTCATGTTGCTAGACAACAATGAACCTACGAGCTATGGAGAAGCGATGGTGGGCCCGGATTCCGATAAATGGCACAAGGCCATAAAATCCGAGAGAGGATCCATGTATGAAAACAAAGTGTAGACTTTGGCAGAACGGCTCGATGGTCGTAAGGCTATTGAGTACAGATGGATTTTAAAAGGAAGACAGACAATGATGGTAAGTATCATCATTAAGAAAGCTCGACTTGTCGTTAAGATGTTTTCCGACAAGTTCAAGGAGTTGACTATGATGAGACTTCCTCATTTGTAGCGATGCTAAGAGTCTGTTGGAATTATATTAGCGATTGCTGCATTATTTATGAAATCTTGCAGATAGGATGTCAAAACATTGTTTCCTCGACGATTTTCTTGAGGAAAGGTTGTATGTGATACAACCGGAAGGTTTTTTCAATCCTGAAAGATGCTAATAAGTATGCAAAGCTCCAGCAATCCTTCTAAGGACTGGAGTAAGCATCTCGGAGTTGGAATGTATGCTTTGATGAGATGATCAAAGATTTTGGGTGTATACAAAGTTTATGAGAAACTTGTATTTCCAAAGAAGTGAGTGGGATCACTATAGAATTTCCGATGAGTATGTGTTGTTAACATGTTGTTGATCAGAAATGATTTAGAATTTCTGGAAAGCATGCAGAGTTATTTGAAAAGTGTTTTTCCATAGAAAACCTGGATTAGGCTACTTGAACATTGAGCATCAAGATCTATGAGGATAGATCAAGAAAAATGCTAAATGGTACTTTCAAATGAGCACATACCTTGACATGATCTTGAAGGTGTTCAAGATGGATCAGTCAAAGAAGGAGTTCTTGCCTGAGTTGTAAGGTATGAAGTTAAGACTTAAAGCTCGACCACAGCAGAAGAAAGAGAAAGGACGAATGTCGTCCCCTATGCTTTTGTCATAGGCTCTATACAGTATGCCATGCTGAGTACCGCACCTGATGTGTGCCTTGCCACATGTCTGGCAAGAGGGTACAAAGGTGATCCAGGAGTGGATCACTAGATAGCGGTCAAAATTATCCTTGGAGTAATAAGGACATGTTTCTCAATTATGGAGGTGATAAAGAGTTCGGCGTAAAGGGTTACATCGATGCAAGCTTTAACACCTATCTGAATGACTCTGAGTAGCAAACCGGATACGTATAGTGGAGCAACCATTTGGAATAGCTCCAAGTGGAGCGTGGAAGCAGCATTTATAATATGACCTAGAGATTTGCGAAGTACATACGGATCTGAATTTGTAGACCCGTTGACTAAAACCTCTCTCACAAGCAAAACATGATCAAACCCAGAACTCATTGAGTCTTAATCACATGATGATGTGAACTAGTTTAGTGACACTAGTAAACTCTTTGGATGTTGGTCACATGGCGATGTGACCTGTGAGTGTTAATCACATGGCGATGTGAACTAGATTATTGACTCTAGTGCAAGTGGGAGACTGTTGGAAATATGCCCTAGAGGAAATAATAAATTGATTATTATTATATTTCGTTGTTCATGATAATCGTTTATTATACATGCTAGAATTGTATTGATAGTAAACTCAGATACATGTGTGGATACATAGACAACACCATGTCCCTAGTAAGCCTCTAGTTGACTAGCTCGTTGATCAATAGATGGTTACGGTTTCCTGACCATGGACATTGGATGTCGTTGATAACGGGATCACATCATTGGGGGAATGATGTGATGGACAAGACCCAATCATAAGCCTAGCACATAGATCGTGTAGTTCGTTTGCTAAAGCTTTTCTAATGTCAAGTATCATTTCCTTAGACCATGAGATTGTGCAACTCCCGGATACCGTAGGAATACTTTGGGTGTGCCAAACGTCACAACATAACTGGGTGGCCATAAAGGTACACTACAGGTATCTTCAAAAGTGTCTGTTGGGTTGGCACGAATTGAGACTGGGATTTGTCACTCCGTGTGACAGAGAGGTATCTCTGGGCCCACTCGGTAGGACATCATCATAATGTGCACAATGTGATCAAGGAGTTGATCACAGGATGATGTGTTACGGAACGAGTAAAGAGACTTGCCGGTAACGAGATTGAACAAGGTATTGGGATACTGACGATCGAATCTTGGGCAAGTATCATACCGCTAGACAAAGGGAATTGTATACGGGATTGATCGAATCCTCGACATCGTGGTTCATCCGATGAGATCATCGTGGAGCATGTGGGAACCAACATGGGTATCCAGATCCCCCTATTGGTTATTGACCGGAGAACGTCTCGGTCATGTCTGCATGGTTCCCGAACCCGTAGGGTCTACACACTTAAGGTTCGATGATGCTAGGGTTATAAAGGAAGTTTGTATGTGGTTACCGAATGTTTATCGGAGTCCCGAATGAGATCCCGGACGTCACGAGGAGTTCCGGAATGGTCCGGAGGTAAATATTTATATATGGGAAGTCCTGTTTTGGTCACCGGAAAGGTTTCGGGTTTTACCGGTAGTGTACCGGGACCACCAGAGGGGTCCGGGGGTCCACCAAGTGGGCCCACCAACCCCGGAGGCTTGCATGGGCCAAGAGTGGGAAGGGACCAGCCCCTGAGTGGGCTGGTGCGCCTCCCACAAGGCCCAAGGCGCGGCTAGGAGGAGAAGGGGGAAACCCTAGGCGCATATGGGCCTAAGGCCCACCCTAGGGCGCGCCCCCTCTCCCCCTCTTGGCCGCCCCCCTCCATCCCATCTAGGGCTGCCGCCCCCCCAGGGGTGGGAACCCTAGAGGGGGCGCACCCTCCTCCCCTCCTTCTATAAATAGTGGGGGTTTTGGGCTGCCCAACATACGATTTGATCTCTCCCTGGCGCAGCCCTACCCCTCTCCCTCCTCATCTCTTGTGGTGCTTGGCGAAGCCTTGCTGGAGTACCACGCTCCTCCACCACCACCCTGCCGTTGTGCTGCTGCTGGATGGAGTCTTCCTCAACCTCTCCCTCTCTCCTTGCTAGATCAAGGCATGGGAGACGTCACCGGGCTGTACGTGTGTTGAACGCGGAGGTGCCGTCCGTTCGACACTAGGATCTCCAGTGATTTGGATCACGACGAGTACGACTCCTTCAACCCCATTCTCTTGAACACTTCCGCATAGCGATCTACAAGGGTATGTAGATGCACTCTCCTTCCCTTCGTTGCTAGTTTCTCCATAGATTGATCTTGGTGATGCGTAGAAAATTTTGAATTTCTACTATGTTCCCCAACATGTAATGGTGTGTCCAAACGTCGTAACCGTACTTTATTAGATATGGTGCGATCTGTGATGTCTCTTACCGATTTACCACTATCGTTTTGGGGTTATGCATTAGAGACAACTACATTCACATTAAATAGAGCACCATCTAAATCCGTTGAGATGACACCGTATGAACTATGGTTTGGCAAGAAACCTAAGATGTCATTTCTTAAAGTTTGAGGTTGCAATGCTTATGTGAAAAAGTTTCAACCTGATAAGCTCAAACCCCAATCGGAGAAGTGCATCTTCACCGGATACCCAAAAGAAAATGTTGGGTACACCTTCTATCACAGATCCGAAGGCAAGATATTAATTGCTGAGAATGGATCCTTTCTAGAGAAGGAGTTTCTCTCGAAAGAAGTGAGCAGGAGGAAAGTAGAACTTGATGAGGTAATTGTACCTGCTCCCTTATTGGAAAGTAGTTCATCACAAAAATCTGTTCCTGTGACTACTACACCAATTAGTGAGGAAGCTAATGATGATGATCATGTAACTCCAGATCAAGTTACTACCGAACCTCGTAGGTAAACCAGAGTGAGATCCACACCAGAGTGGTACAGTAATCCTGATCTGGAGGTCATGTTACTTGACCATGACGAGCCTACGAACTATGAGGAAGCGATGATGAGCCCAGATTCCGCGAAATGGCTTGAGGCCATGAAATCTGAGATGAGATCCATGTATGAGAACAAAGTATGGACTTTGATTGACTTGCCCATTGATCGGCGAGTCATTGAGATTAAATGGATCTTCAAGAGGAAGACGGACGCTGATAGTAGTGTTACTATCTACAAAGCTAGAATTGTCGCAAAAGGTTTTCGACAAGTTCAAGGTGTTGACTACAATGAGAGTTTCCCACTCGTATCTATGCTTAAGTCTGTCCGAATCATGTTAGCAATTGCCACATTTTATGAAATCTGGCAAATGGATAAACAAAACTACATTCCTCAGTGGATTTATTAAAGAAGAGTTGTATATGATGCAACAAGAAAGTTTTGTCAATCCTAAAGGTGCTGACTAAATATGCAAGCTCCAGCGATCCATCTATGGACTGGTGCAAGCATCTCGGAGTTGGAATATATGCTTTGATAAGTTGATCAAAGCATATAGTTTTATACAGACTTGCGGTGAAGCCTGTATTTACAAGAAAGTGGGTGGGAGCACTACAACATTTCTAATAAGTATATGTGAATGACATATTGTTGATCGGAGATAATGTAGAATTATTCTGCAAAGCATAAAGGAATGTTTGAAAGGAGTTTTTCAAAGAAAGACCTCGGTGAAGCTGCTTACATATTGAGCATCAAGATCTATAGAGATAGATCAAGACGCTTGATAAGTTTTTCAATGAGTACATACCTTGACAAGATTTTGAAGTAGTTCAAAATGGAATAGTCAAAGAAGGAGTTCTTGCCTGTGTTACAAGGTGTGAAGTTGAGTAAGACTCAAAACCCGACCACGGCAGAAGATAGAGAGAGAATGAAAGTCATTCTCTATGGCTCAGCCATAGATTCTATAAAGTATGCCATGTTGTGTGCCAGATCTATTGTATACCCTACACTATTTTTGACAAGGAAGTACAATAGTGATCTAGGAGTAGATCACTGGACATTGGTCAAAATTATCCTTAGTGGAATAAGGATATGTTTCTCGATTATGGAGGTGAAAAAAGGTTCGTCGTAAAGGGTTACGTCAATGCAAGTTTTGACACTCATCCAGATGACTCAAAGTCTCAATCTGGATACATATTGAAAGTGGGAGCAATTAGCTAGTGTATCTCCGTGCAGAGCATTGTTGACATAGAAATTTGCAAAATACTTATGGATCTGAATGTGGCAGACACGTTGACTAAACTTCCCTCACAAGCAAAACATGATCACACCTTAGTACTCTTTGGGTATTAATCACATAGCGATGTGAACTAGATTATTGACTCTAGTAAACCCTTTGGGTGTTGGTCACATGACGATGTGAACTATGGGTGTTAATCACATAGTAATGTGAACTATTGATGTTAAATCACATGGCGATGTGAACTAGATTATTGACTCTAGTGCAAGTGGGATACTGAAGGAAATATGCCCTAGAGGCAATAATAAAGTTATTATTTATTTCATTATAACATGATAAATGTTTGTTATTCATGCTAGAATTGTATTAACCGGAAACATAATACATGTGTGAATACATAGACAAACAGAGTGTCACTAGTATGCCTCTACTTGACTAGCTCGTTGAATCAAAGATGGTTAAGTTTCCTAGCCATAGACATGAGTTGTCATTTGATTAACGGGGTCACATCATTAGAGAATGATGTGATTGACTTGACCCATTCCATTAGCTTAGCACTCGATCGTTTAGTTTGTTGCTATTGCTTTCTTCATAACTTATATATGTTCCTATGACTATGAGATTATGCAACACCCGTTTACCGGAGGAACACTTTGTGTTCTACCAAATGTCACAACGTAATTGGGTGATTATAAAGGTGCTCTACAGGTGTCTCCTAAGGTATTTGTTGGGTTGGCGTATTTCGAGATCACAATTTGTCACTCCGATTGTCGGAGAGGTATCTCTGGGCCCTCTT
Organism: Triticum aestivum; assembly: GCF_018294505.1. Taxonomy (NCBI): domain Eukaryota; kingdom Viridiplantae; phylum Streptophyta; class Magnoliopsida; order Poales; family Poaceae; genus Triticum; species Triticum aestivum. The sequence continues at coordinate 426,031,173 of NC_057797.1, forward strand.
GGTAATGCACATCACTCAAGCCTTGCAAGCATTGCAACTAATAAGTTAGTTGCGGGATGATGTATTACGGAACGAGATTGAACTAGATATTGGGATACCGACGATCGAATCTCGGGCAAGTAAAATACCAATGACAAAGGGAACAACGTATGTTGTTATGCGGTCTGACCGATAAAGATCTTCGTAGAATATGTAGGAGCCAATATGAGCATCCAGGTTCTGCTATTGGTTATTGACCGGAGACGTGTCTCGGTCATGTCTACATAGTTCTCGAACCCGTAGGGTCCGCACGCTTAACGCTACGATGACAGTTATATTATGAGTTTATATGTTTTGATGTACCGAAGGAGTTCGGAGTCCCGGATGAGATCAGGGACATGACGAGGAGTCTCGAAATGGTCGAGACATAAAGATCGATATATTGGACGACTATATTCGGACTTCGGAAAGTTCCGAGTGATTCGGGTATTTTTAGGAGTACCAGAGAGTTACGGGAGTTCGCCGAGGAGTATATGGGCCTTATTGGGCCATACGGGAATAGAGGAGATAGGCCAAAAGGAAGGAGGCCTGCGCCCCCCCCCCCTCTGGTCCGAATTGGACAAGGGGTGCAACGCCCTTTTCCTTCTCCCTCTCCTCCTCTTTCCTTCACTCCTACTCCAACAAGGAAAGGAGGAGTCCTACTCCTGGTGGGAGTAGGACTCCACCCTTGGCGCGCCCTCCTCCTAGGCCGGCCGCCTCCCCCCTTGCTCCTTTATATACAGGGGCAGGGGGCACCTCTAGACACAACAATTGATCATTGATCTCTTAGCCGTGTGCGGTTCCCCCCACCACCATAATCCTCGATAATATTGTAGTGGTGCTTAGGTGAAGCCCTGCGACGGTAGAACATCAAGACCGTCACCACGCCGTCATGCTGACGGAACTCTTCCCCGACATTCTGCTGGATCGGAGTCTGGGGATCGTCATCGAGCTGAACGTGTGCTAGAACTTGGAAGTGCCGTAGTTTCGGTGCTTGATCGGTCGGGCCATGAAGACGTACGACTACATCAACCGCGTTGTTATAACGCTTCTGCTATCAGTCTACGAGGGTACGTAGACAATACTCTCCCCTCTCATTGCTATGCATCACCATGAACTTGCGTGTGCATAGGAAATTTTTTGAAATTACTACGTTCCCCAACACTTGTGGCTAGGAACGAACGAGAGTAGGGGCGGACATGGGGCTTTTCGCCGGATAGGCTCATTTTAGGCCCGAGTGACATTTCGGTCATAATTATGATGTCCTATAGGGATAGACATTAAAAATGAATCATTTTTAAGGGTCTCGTGGGAATCGCCAAAATTGTCAACTTTTGACGATTCTAAAATACACTGCGATTTTGGATGATTCTAGACAATTCCTAAGAAAGAAATGAGTTTTTTTTACAATTTTGATTTTCCAGACCATGATTCTTCATAATCGAGTCAAAAAGAATTGTCCCTTAATGCTTAATGTGTTGGCTTGATCCTTCTGATCTATGACTGTCTTCATCGGTGATGGTTACTGTTCTGGGGCGCTATTCTTATTAGGCTTTAGCACAACGGTTTCCCGGCTGTCTACTACAACAAGGTTTGACCGGCACCTGTGAGGGAGGGGCGATGACAACGGCGCCCCTTTGGCTCGCTCTAGTGCTTGTAGTCGTCGCTAGGTGGTCCACATACATGATTGTAATTTTTATTACTTTTTTTATTCTTTGTACTACCAAAGACAAATAGATTGAAAGTTTGTTGAGGGGGTTCTCCAGCGTGTTGGACCATGCGCCGTTGCATCTGTCGAGGAGTCTCCACATGTATCACAAAAAGCGACTCCGCTTTGAGGTGCACTGGACTAAATTGGAGGGTTTCGACGAAGCCGTCTGCGAGGCTTGGGCATGCGATGAGGAGATCGTAGACCCTTTCAAACGCTTGGATGCTTTATTCCGTAACATGGCTACCTATCTTCAAGCTTGGGGCCAACGCAAGTCGGGCAACATCAAGACCCTGATGGCCGTAGCGAATTGGATCATTTTCAGATTCGACTGGGTGCAAGAAGTAAGGATCTTAACAGACATGGAGTGCTGATTGCGGAGAACGCTAAAGTTGGCCTTGCTGGGTTTGGCGTCCCTAGAGAGGACCATTGACCGCCAAAGATTGTGGATTAGATGGTTATGGGAGGGAGATGCGAACACTAAGTTGTTCCAAGCAGTGGCGAACGGCAGAAGGTCAAAAAACTTCATACCCAAGATCAGGCAAGGCACGAAGATTATCACGGATCAGGACAAAATCATGGACGTGTTTGCGGACGCGTACAACAACATCTTGGGAAAGGCCAGCGCTAGAGGACACTCGTTGGAGCTGGACCTTCTGGGCATGTCGGAGCTTGATATTTCGAATCTGGAAGGGATTTTTACAGAGGAGGAAGTTTGGCATGTGATCAAAGAATTGCCGCAATATCGTGCGTCTGGGCTGGACGGCTTCATTGGGCTTTTCTACCTCAAAGCCTGGCATGTCATCAAGTCTGATATCATGGCAGCGCTGCTTAAGTTGTTTGTTGGCGATTGCAGGGGGTTCGGCAAACTCAACAAAGCTCATATCGTTCTCATCCCCAAATCTCCAGAGGCTCTAGACGTTAAGGACTACATGTCCATTAGCCTCCCCCGCAGCTTTGCCGAGCTGTTCGCGAAGCTGATGGCCACGAGAGCTAGGAAGCGCATGCATGAAGTAGTCAGCATCAATCAGTCCGCCTTCATCAAAGGGCGGAGCATCCACGATAATTACCTGCTGGTCTGGCAGGTTGCTAGGAAAATCCACGCCTCCAAGATACCATGTCTCTTTCTCAAGCTGGATATTGCTAGAGCTTCCGACTCCTTATCTTGGCCGTTCCTGGTGGAGGTACTTGTTGGGGAACGTAGTAATTTCAAAATTTTCCTACGCACACGCAAGATCATGGTGATGCATAGCAAAGAGAGGGGAGAGTATCGTCCACGTACCCTCGTAGACCGTAAGCAGAAGCGTTATGAGAACACGGTTGATGTGGTCGAACGTCTTCATGATCCGACCGATCCAAGTACCGAACGCACGGCACCTCCGAGTTCAGCACACGTTCAACTCGATGAAGTCCCACGAACTCCGATCTAGCAGTGCTTCATGGGAGAGTTCCGTCAGCACCACGGCGTGATGACAGTGATGATGTTGCTACCGATGCAGGGCTTCGCCTAAGCACCGCTACGATATGATCGAGGTGAATTATGGTGGAGGGGGGCACCACACATGGCTTGGTGAAAGAGGACATGCAGTGCCCCCATGTGTGGTTTTGGTAATTGATGACATTCTCTATGGACTAATGGTTGCATTGAGTTATATTTGAAGGATTTGTCCATAGGCATGTCTTGAAGTCCATGTGTTGGTTTCAAGGAGTTTATGTGTGGACTAAGGTGCTATTAAGGAATTATCCAAAGATTGGTCATGTGAGTGTTGCGCTTATTGCAAGCATGTCTTGAAGAAGAAGAAGATGGTGTGATCATTCATTTATACCTTCAAAACATCATCCAAATGAAGAGAGTTAGAAAGATTCAAGGTTGATCAAGACTATGTACAAAGAGTTATTCAAGTTGATCAACAAACAAAGCGTAGAAGATGTACCAAGTGGGATCAAGTGATCTCATGGTATGGTATGTTTCCATGGGCTTGCATCAAGAGGAATATATCATACAACCCATGGAGAGGATGACATCAAGTGGTGATCGTCATCAAGATTGCGGTATGCAAGTTCAAGTGGAGCATCACGAAGAGATCATCCTTGAAGCTTGATGTCCATTGTGGTGTCAATGGACTTGTGAAGATGTGCCAAAGAGTGGCTCACCCATAGTGGAGTATGGGGGAGCAATCAACTAGTCTTCATCGAGCCAACGCAATCAAGATGGGTGGTCCAACTTGAGGGAGTCAAGGTCGTCATCATCTAGCTCAAGTGGACTATGTGCAAGGCAAAGGTTTTCCCTTGATAGGTTTTCTATTTTACCAGTCTCATGGTGGTAGTTGGGAGACTGGGTTATATGATCAATTGCCATACTATCAAGGGGGGCTCTCGATGAGTAGCTTGATCGTATCATTCGTAGAGAGCTCAAACCATTGCATCCTAGCATCATCTTTCTTGGTTCTTGTTTGGTTCTCTTTGTGAGTTTTGGAGCTTATGGTCATCTTGATGACAAGCTCGAGTTCATCGAAAACGGAGTTCACTTGCATCTTCTATGATGTTTTCGATGTTGGAGGTTATGCCCGTTCTTCTCTGTTGGAGGTCTCACTCCTCCATTTGTTTAGCATTCCTCCCCTACCTCTTCTTACTATAATCACTCGTTGTTGGATGCTACTCGTCGTCATCTATCCAACAAGCTTGAGTTTGCGCAATTCGGAGATCATATGCAGAAGTTGTGGCAGTTTAGGCTTTATTGCATCCTCTATTTTCTCTATTGTGTTCTTGAAAGCCTCAAGCGGTAGTACTGCTCTCTAGACTGGTAGTACCGCTTGTAAGAGGCAGTACCGCGGCCCTGTGTCGTGCGTAGTACCGCTGTTTCTGGGGATGCGCCTTTTTCGTGTCGAGTTTCGCGGTAGTACCTCTTATAAGCGGTAAGCGGTACTACCTCTCCACCCGAGCGGTAGTACCTCTTATATGCAGTGAGCGGTACTACCTCTCCACCCGAGCGGTGGTACCTCTTAGAAGCAGTAAGCGGTACTACCTCTCCTCAGAGTGGTACTACCTCTCTGGCAGAACTACAGCTCGTGTTTTTCTCTCTCGTTGGGTTGTTTTGCTCGTGCTAAGCGGTAGTACCGCTCCTCCAAGCGGTAGTACAGCTAGTACGCAACCTGAGCACATAACGCTTGGATTCGGGAGGTCCTATAAAAGGGGGTCTTCTTCCCCATTGAACCTTATATTTTGAGCTCGTGTTCTTCCCCCATTGTTGACCTTCTTTGAGCTTGCTAACTCTCAATCCCTCCATGCATTCTTGCTAGTTTTTGAGGGAAAAGAGAGAGGAGATCTAGATCCACATTTCCACCAATCACTTTCTCCTCTATGTGAGGGGAACCCCTTGGATCTAGATCTTGGATTTCTTGGTGTTATCTTTCTTGTCTTCCTCTCATTTTCATCCCTAGCATTAGTTGCTTCGGTGCGATTTGAGAGAGAAGGACTTGGGCACTCCGTGTGCCCTTGCCATTGCATTTGGTGCATCGGTTTGAGTTCTCCGCAGTGATACGTGTAAGTTACAAGTTGAGAAGCTTATTACTCTTTGGTGCTTGATACCTTTGAGCTTGTTCCTCTTGGGTGCTTGGGCGCCCTAGATGGTTGGTGGTGTTCGGAGCTCAATCATTGTGGTGTAAAGCTCTAAGCAAGCATTGGGGTCTCCAATTAGGTTGTGGAGATCGCCCCGAGCAATTTTACGGGTTCCGGTGACCGCCCCCAAGGGTTGCCAAAGTGTACGGGTTCGGTGACCGCCCCCAAGGGTTGCCATTTGTATGGGTTCGGTGACCGCCCTCAAGGGTCCCTTAGTGGAATCACGACATCTTGCATTCTGCGAGGGCGTGAGGAGATTACGGTGGCCCTAGTGGATTATTGGGGAGCATTGTGCCTCCACAACGCTCCAAACGGAGATTAGCATCCGCAAGGGTGTGAACTTCGGGATACATCGTCGTCTCTGCGTGCCTCGGTTATCTCTTACCCGAGCCCTTTACTTATGCACTTTACTTTGTGATAGCCATATTGTTTCGTGTCATATATCTTGCTATCACCTACTAGTTTTTCTTGCTTAGCATAAGTTTGTGGTGCACATAGGTGAGCCTAGTTATTATAGGTTTTGTCCTTGACAGCTAGGTTTATTCCGCATTTGTTCAATCCTAAAACGTAATTATTTTAAAGCGCCTATTCACCCCCCTCTAGGAGACATCCTCGTTCTTTCAATTGGTATCAGAGCCTTTTCTCTCTTTATAGGGCTTAACCTCCTAGAGAGTAAGGATGTCGACTAGGGGTTTAGGATTCTCTGACACTCTTAGTTTCGATGGCACAAATTTGATGTTTGGGTAATTCGCATGCTTAATCTCTTTAGGGTCATGGACCCAAATTTAGAGAGAATTGTAGATATGGGTTTTTCTCCTCTAAAGAATCCCCGAAGATTATCTTTAGAGGATGAGAAAAACTCTTATCTTAATGCTCAAGCTTCTAATGTGCTTTTCGATGCTTTGAGCAATGTAGTTATTTTTCAACTCATGCCGTTTCGGGATGCTCATGAGTTGTGGACAAAGCTTCAAGATAAACATGGAGTGTCCAAGTTTTATGGGGATGATTGTTCTCCCTCCACCTCCGGCCGTGTTGTTTTCTCAACTTCTTCTACTTCACCTACATGTGGATTGCCACAAGGTAATGATATGGTGAGTAGTGGTGTTCATTGCAATGATGATAGTGTGCTTATCGTTGATGATTCCTCATTACTACCTTATTGCAATGCTCCATCTTTGGACTTCAACACTTCTAGCTCTCTAAATGTTTCACATGCTCGTGTTGATAGTCCTTGCATATCATGTAGAAATTGCTTTACTAAATCTCATAATGATGTGCTTGCTATATCTTGTTGTCATGATAAAAATGCATCTATTTCCTCGAATCGTTGTGCTAACAATGTAGAGGAAATCCAACACCCCATGGAACAAGATGTGATCTTGAAAGGTGCCTCAAGGCATCCTACATCATCATCGATTGCGTTTTGCCTTATGGCTAAGGCTTCAAAGGTATCTCCCACTTTGAATCCCAAGATATCTTGTGATGATATTGTTGATGACAAGAGTGATGATGATGTTGATTATGATGAAGAGAATGATGATGTTGCCTCCTTAAAAATTAAGGGGGAAATGATTTTTAAAGCTCTTCTTAAGAATAACATTGCTCGTTCCAACTTCATGGAAAGCATGTCTATTGCTATTGAGGGCAAGAAATATATTGATGAGTTGGAATCTCGCCTTGAGGAGCATGAGGTCACCATTGATAAAATGGAAGGTCATGGGCGTGATTACGCTAATGAGATTGCGAACCTCTCTCAAGATTTTGAACTTGAACAAACCACCAAGGAATCTCTTGAGGAGACTGTTGCTCTAGAATTATCTAGAGTGAAGGAATCTCATGATAGAGCTCTTGAGGTGGCCAATGTTTTTGAAACGAAAAATGCTAAGCTTGAAGTTGCTCATGCTAGACTCCTTGAGGATTTTGAGCACCTCGAAAATGGCTCAAGGGTCATCAAGGGTGAGCTCATCAAACTCATCGAGTCTCATGCACAACTTAAAGCCTCATATTCAAAAGAGCTTGTAAAGTTGCCTTCTCCTCTTGCTATTATTGATGATGCTTGTGCTACTAACTCTATTACATGTGAAGCATCCATTTTTAAGGAGAATGTTGAGCTACGGGCTCAACTTGAGTTGCTATCTAGCAAATATGGGAAATTGGAAGAAAGTCATGAAAAGCTCTCAAACTCTCATGATGATCTTCTAGTATCCCATAATGTGCTAAAGATGGCTCATGAGGCCATGCTTGCCAAGGTAACATCTAGTGAGCCTCATGTGTATACTAGCACTACTTCTAGTCAAAATGCTATATTGCTATGTGCTAGTCCTTGTAATTCATCTACTCACAATGTTGGTACATCTTGTGATGAATTGCTTTCCTTGACTTGTTGCTCTAACTATGAAGCTTATACTTCCTCTAGTACTTGTGTTGAGACTAACCATGTAGAGGAAATCAAAGATCTCAAGGCCCAAGTCACTTCTTTGAAGAAAGACTTGGAAAAGTGTCATGAAGGGAAGGCCACACTCAACAGTATCTTGAGTGTGCAAAAATCCCCCAATGACAAAGGTGGACTTGGATTCAACTCCAATAAGAAGAAGAAGTCCAAGAGCAACAAGAAGAAGGGCCAAAAACAAGTCAAGAATTTGGTCATGATCATTTGCTTCAAGTGCAAAATTGAAGGACATCATGTTAGATCTTGCCCTTTGAAGAAGAAGGCCATTAGTGACAAGCAACAAGGGAAGCGGCCACAAGTTCATTCTCATGCTCAACCTCAAGTTGAAGAAAGGCCTCTTCCCAAGAAACCTCAAGCTAGTGCTTCTCAAGTTGAGAAATCAAGTGAGAAGAAAGTGAAGAGTAGACGTTGCTACCTATGTTGTGATAAAGGTCACCTTGCCTCCTCATGCACTAGTGGTAACTTATCCAACCCAATTATTATTGATGATATCTATATTCTTGGGAAGGATAAGGGTGGCAATGTGTTTGCCAAGTTTGTTGGTACTCAAAGTGGTGTCAAGCAAAGAACCATTTGGGTAGCCAAGCCTATTGTGACTAACCTCCTTGGACCCAACTTGGTTGGGGACCAACTAGCTCAAACTTGATCAATAGGTGTCTATGGAGGGCATTGGAGACTTGGCTACATTATGAAGAATTAAGGGGGTTTTCACCATTCATATTTTCTCAAGCCAAGTCATTCGGATTATCAAGTTTCTATCTTATATCCAATGTTCCTCCTTGCAGTAACTTGTACTTAAATTGCTTACATTAAAAGTTACTTGCCCCCTTGCATGTTTTGGTTTTGTTCCTTGCATGTGTTTGTATATGATGTGTCTCCAAAGTGCTTTTGTGTATGTTGGTTTGCACATCATGTGCATGTGTGTCGTTCGTTGAGCCTTTGTGCATCTTGGTCATATCTTAGTTGGCTCTTGTGAGAGATTAATGGAATATCCCATTATGGGGAAGTGATGTGCTTTTGTGCACTTCACAATCCTATAAAGGTGGGTACATGGGTAATACCACTTAGTATTGATATTACAAGATTATCTAGTCGCTACATGGTATGTCTTCTCATGAGAAATTCAAATTCTAAGTAGTCCATTAATTATCTCTTGTTGGATCCTTTTAATTGCCTCTTGTCTATATTTAATTGGTATCACATTATGGGGGAGTAATATGCTATGTATATTACTAGCCTAGAAAATGTGTACATTTGAGATATTGTCACCTAGTGCTGATATTGTAGATTATCTTGTTCCTAGGTGGCATGTTAGCTCTACAAGTTGCAATTTGGTTATGTTTGGTGTAAAGATGATGTTGGATATCCTTGATATCTACCACCGGGAATTATTTCCAAATACTTCTTGTCTTTTGACAATGGGTACTCTCTTATGTGTGGTAGAAATTATTGATCAGCTTTACATTGGCTTTTGCTTTTATTTGCCTTTTCTCTTGCCAAAGATTGTATTAACCAGCTTTGTCTTCCATACCACTTGTGGATCTTGTTTATTTCTTGATCTTGTCTAGTGTTTTCTAGATATAGTGAAAGTGGTGATCCCAACTTGTGCATTTTGTATTCAAATGCAAATTCTCTATAACGCACTAGTCTTGGGGGAGCTATCCTATTTTCTATAAAACACTCATCTTGCGATCCTTATCAAGTGTGTGTTGGTGGAAGGCAAGCCATTTTGGTTTTGGTACTTGTGCCATCATGAAACTTTGTAGAGAGCTTGGTTTGTTTGGAACCATCCTCTCCTTTGGGAGTTTGATATCTTTTATTTTGAGTGTATCAATGGATGTCTCATTCCTTGATGTATCTTTCAATGGATATCCTCCAAGTGATGTTTTATTCATTTGGTATCTCTTCTTCCTTGGTATTTCTTTGTCAATTGGTATCGGTTCTTGAGAGTATTGAGCATGCATATTAACTTCATGTAGTATCTTTGGCATGCTTTATTTTTGACCCAATATATAGGGGAATCTCCACCAAGTCTCAAATTGAATGAGATGTGCATGAAATTCTACTTCATATCTATATGCACATATTTATATGGAGTTTGTCCTATGTATTGTTGGTGTTTCTAACTCTTTGGTCCCAATGAGTTTGGATACCATTTTGTTTGTGTTGTTGTTCTAGGAACAATTGGAGATGCATTGGATGCTAGGCTCGCTCACAAGGAAGGTGGTGTCACCATGTGCTTATTGGAGTCAAGCTAGGATGCTTAATGAACTACTATCTATTACCTTCAATTGGTTTCTTCTACATCCTTCCAATGATATCTCGGTAACAAGTATCTATTCATGCATTCTTTTCTTGCATTCAATCTTGTGTAGGTTGCATCTTGGCATGATATTCATTCCAGCTTGTGACACTTGTTTCCTTTCTCAAAGCATCTCAACGATGATCTCATGTTGCTAGTTGTGATGTCTTTGATGGTTGTGTAGTAGGAATTTATTTATATACAATAAGACCATATCTAGCCATGTGTTATGCTTTCAAGCAAATATCTTATTGGTATATTTATGATTTCCTTGTGGATATCTTGTTCTTTCCTTTTTGTAACTATTTCATGTGTATATCCTTCTTTGTAGATATATATCATCATGATTTCGTCTACCTAGAATCTTATACACTTGAGAGAAGTTGCATATCTAGTTGATATCCTTTCTTTCACATCCACCTTGTCTTTCTTATGTTATTTCTTTGGTGGCTCTGTGAAAGCTTTTGCCTTGAGTGTGTGTCTTATCTCGTTGCATCTTGATGCACTCTTGTGTGGTGAAGATTATTTTCCTCATGCTTATCTTTACAAGGCTTTTGCCATCTTAATTGGTATCCCTCGTCTTGATGAGGCTTTCATCTCTATCTTCACCACGGGTTGTCACAAGCATAAGTTCTTTATATGCTTATTAGTAAGCTTGTGAACCCATTTACTTGTTGTGTGTGGGAATGATAGGCCTTTCACCATGTTGCCTCATTCTTTCAAGACTTTATTGATGCTTAATGCGCATCCGTACATTAGTCTTCTCAAGTGCATTTCCTTGACTCACACACATCATTTTGGTTGAGCCCATTCTTAAGTTTCCTCTTTCACTTGTTGCTCAACCATGTGTTTGTTGCAAGTACTAGGCTTAGTTTCCTATTTGCTCACTTGCACTTGTTGTAAGTTTCTATTGATTTTGGGGGAGCTATGATCCTATTTTGTGCACTTTGTATCCAAATACAAAAATTCTTATGTGTGCACAAATCATGGGGAGCTTCTCTAGTTTCCTTAGAACACTTCTTTGCTCATATCATAATATCATTTATTCATGTGGCTCGTAGGATCTTTGGTCTAGTTGGTTCGATTGATATCCTTTGATTGCTTGCTTAAATTGGTATCTTTTGATTGCTTGATTGCTTGTGTCTCTCTTTCTTATGTCCTTGTGGCATATATTTCTTTAGCAATCTATGTGCCTCAATATAGTTTGTGTTCCTCCAAGTATTTACCTTTGAATATGTGTATGGCATTCCACTATCTTTTTGATAAATACACAATTTATGGAGGAACACTTTTTATATTGGCCTTCTAAGCTTTTCGCCCATTTTGGCAATCGATGCCAATGGGGGAGAAGTTTCAGAGAGTTTTGTGGAGAAGGTTTTCAGAGTCTTCTCCTTGCTTTGGTTTTGTTCCTAATCATTCGCATCTCATTCTCCTGCATCATTGGTTGTTGCATTGCATGGTGATGCATAATTAAACTCTCTTGAAAGTGATTGTCATCAATTACCAAAATGGGGGAGATTGAAAGGACATGCGGTGCCCCCATGTGTGGTTTTGGTAATTGATGGCATTCTCTATGGACTAATGGTTGCATTGAGTTAGTACCGCTAGTACGCAAACTGAGCACATAACGGTTGGATTCGGGAGGTCCTATAAAAGGGGGTCTTCTTCCCCATTGAACCTTATCTTTTGAGCTCGTGTTCTTCCCCCATTGTTGACCTTCTTTGAGCTTGCTAACTCTCAATCCCTCCATGCATTCTTGCTAGTTTTTGAGGGAAAAGAGAGAGGAGATCTAGATCCACATTTCCACCAATCACTTTCTCCTCTATGTGAGGGGAACCCCTTGGATCTAGATCTTGGAGTTCTTGGTGTTCTCTTTCTTGTTCTTCCTCTCATTTTCCTCCCTAGCATTAGTTGATTCGGTGGGATTTGAGAGAGAAGGACTTGGGCACTCTGTGTGCCCTTGCCATTGCATTTGGTGCATCGGTTTGAGTTCTCCACGGTGATATGTGTAAGTTACAAGTTGAGAAGCTTATTACTCTTGGTGCTTGGTACCTTTGAGCTTGTTCCTCTTGGGTGCTTGGCCGCCCTAGACGGTTGGTGGTGTTCGGAGCTCAATCATTGTGGTGTAAAGCTCCGAGCAAGCATCAGGGTCTCCAATTAGGTTGTGGAGATCGCCCTGAGAAATTTGACGGGTTCCGGTGACCGCCCCCAAGGGTTGCCAAAGTGTACGGGTTCGGTGACCGCCCTCAAGGGTCCCTTAGTGGAATCACGACATCTGGCATTGTGCGAGGGCGTGGGAGATTACGATGGCCCTAGTGGCTTATTGGGGAGCATTGTGCCTCCACACCGCTCCAAACGGAGATTAGCATCCGCAAGGGTGTGAACTTCGGGATACATCGTCGTCTCCGCGTGCCTCGGTTATCTCTTACCCGAGCCCTTTACTTATGCACTTTACTTTGTGATAGCCATATTGTTTCGTGTCATATATCTTGCTATCACCTAGTAGTTTTTCTTGATTAGCATAAGTTTGTCGTGCACATAGGTGAGCCTAGTTGTTATTGGTTTTGTGCTTGACAGCTAGGTTTATTCCGCATTTGTTCAAGCCTAAACCGTAATTATTTCAAAGCGCCTACTCACCCCCCTCTAGGCGACATCCTCGTTCTTTCACTTGGAACAATCAACTTGTGTGTCTTTGGGTGCCCCCCACCCCCTGTATATAAAGGAGCAAGGGGGGAGGCCGGCCAGCCTTGGTGCGCCCCAAGGAGAGGAGGAATCCTCTTCCTACTAGGAAGAGGATTCATCCTTTCCTAGTCCAACTAGGAAGAGGGAAGGGGGAAGGAAAGAGAGGGAGAGGGAGAGGGAAAGAGGGGCTGCGTGCCCCTCCCCTAGTCCAATTCGGACTCCCCATGGGAGGGTGCGCGCCACCTCCTGGGCTGCAGCCCTCTCTCTCCCCTCAGGCCCACTAAGGCCCATCCCCGGGGGGTTCCAGTAACCCCTCCCGCGCTCCGGTTTTCTCTGAAATCATCCAGAACACTTACGGTGTCTGAATATAGCCGTCCAATATATCAATCTTTACGTCTCGACCATTTTGAGACTCCTCGTCATGTCCGTGATCACATCCAGGACTTCGAACTACCTTCGGTACATCAAAACACATAAACTCATAATACCGATCGTCACCGAACTTTAAGCGTGCGGACCCTACGGGTTCGAGAACTATGTAGACATGACCGAGAGTCGTCTCCGGTCAATAACCAATAGCAGAACTTGGATGCTCATATTGGTTCCTACATATTCTACGAAGATCTTTATCGGTCGAACCGCATAACAACATACGTTGTTCCCTTTGTCAACGGTATGTTACTTGCCCGAGATTCGATCGTCGGTATCTCAATACCTAGTTCAATATCATTACCGGCAAGTCTCTTTACTCGTTTCCGTAATGCATCATCCCGCAACTAACTCTTTAGTTGCATTGCTTGCAAGGCTTATAGTGATGTGCATTACCGAGAGGGACCAGAGATACCTCTTCGACAATCGGAGTGAAAAATCCTAATCTTGATCTATGCCAACTCAACAAGTACCATCGGAGACACCTGTAGAGCACCTTTATAATCACCCAGTTACGTTGTGACATTTGGTAGCACACAAAGTGTTCCTCCGGTAATCGGGAGTTGCATAATCTCATAGTTATAGGAACATGTATAAGTCATGAAGAAAGCAATAGCAGTAAACTAAAATGATCAAGTGCTAAGCTAACGGAATGGGTCAAGTCAATCACATCATTCTCCTAATGATGTGATCCCGTTTATCAAATGACAACTCATGTCTATGGTTATGAAACATAACCATCTTTGATCAACGAGGTAGTCAAGTAGAGGCATACTAGTGACACTCTGTTTGTCTATGTATCTACACATGTATTATGTTTCCGGTTAATACAATTCTAGCATGAATAATAAACATTTATCATGAAGTAAGGAAATAAATAATAACTTTATTATTGCCTCTAGGGAATATTTCCTTCAGTACTAAGGGCACGAGGGTTCGTATGGAGATGGGTTAGTTGGGTGACTGCGTTGCTATCCACGGTGAGCACCAGGATCATTTTCAACGGAGTCCCAGGAAGCATCATCTACCACACTCAGGGTCTAAGGCAAGGGGACCCCGTCTCCCCTATGCTTTTTGTGATCGCCATGGACACTCTCTCTTCCCTCATCAACACAACCATGACCGAGGGTGTCCTCAACTCCTTCAGAGGGATCGAGCCGATGCAGAGGCTTTCGGTTTATGCTGACGATGTAACGATGTTTGTGAAGCCTTCAGTGCAAGATCTGTATTGCATAAAGGAGCCGTCGGAGGTTTTTGGTGAAGCTTCAGGCTTAAGGATTAATTTCACAAAATCGGCTGCGATTTTGATAAGGGGATCAGAGGAGGATGGGCGTAGAGTGAGGGCAGTGCTGCAATGTCAGCTAGGCGCATTCCCTTGCAAATACCTTGGAATCTCGCTCGCGATCCACCAATTGGGATGTACGGACTGGCAACCGTTGCTCGATCAAGTCAGGAAGGTGGTACCTACATGGCAAAGAGGGTTGATTCAGAGGTCTGGAAGATTGATCCTTGCCAAATCAGTTGTCTCTGCAAGGCCGGTACATCAGCTCATGGTGCTTGATGCCCCTGGATGGGTCTTTGAAGACATGAAGAAATGGATGAGGGCGTTCTTTTGGGCCGACAAAGACAAGGTAAATGGCGGGCAATGCCTTGTGGCTTGGGACACGGTGTGCCGTACAACATGTTTTGGCGGCCTGGGATTCCGAGATCTACGCATGCAGGAGATTGCGCTGTGTGTGCGGTGGGAATGGTTACGCAGGTCTGACCCATCTAGACCTTGGCACGGTATTCCTATGACAGAGGATGCAAAGGTCAGGCTTGTGTTCAATAGTCTTGTTAAGATCAATGTGGGCGATGGCAAGAGGGTGTTGTTCTGTATGGATCGTTGGATCCATGGGTTTACAGTCAGTGAGATTGCTCCCCTCATCCTCGGGATGGTGAACATGAGGGAACGCAACAGAAGGACAGTAAAACCGGCCTTGTCGGGGAATGCATGGACGGTGGACGTTCAAGGTGACATCTCCTTCACTGCGCACATGCAGGTGTCCAATCTATGCCTAGCCATCGCCACAGTCCCGACTAATGATCAGAGTCCGGACCAGTTTCCTTGGCCAGTAGACATCTCAGGAACTTACACAACAAGGTCGGTCTACCAAAGGTTATGCATGGGCAACGACAAAAGGCATTTGGAGGAGCTGGGCACCCTTACGGTGCAAATTTTTTGCTTGGCTTGCGGTGTAGTATCGGCTTTGGACTTCTGGCAGGCGAGCCAGACAAGGCCCCCAAGATGAGAGGTCGCCGTGCTTCACGTGCCTTTAAGAAGAAGATAACACGGATCACATCTTGGTGCATTGCGTCTACGCATGAGAGGTGTGGCACCTATGCCTCGATTCTTTCCAGCTTAACATCCACGCGCCGACCACCAACACTACCTTTTCCGAATGGTGGCTGGAGCAAATATTGAGGTTAACAGGCAGAGTGCGACGAGGATTCGACTCCTTTGTCATAGGGACGGCATGGGCTCTGTGGAAGCAGCATAACGCTAGGGTGTTCAACAGGCCGCGCGATCAGAAGACACCTCCCCAACTGGTAGCGCCAATTCGTTCTGAGATTGTAGATTGGACTAGTGCAGGGCTCAGTGTTGGAGGTCTAGATCCTTTCGTGAGAATGTAACTGTGTGAGTTTGGGTTGGGGTCGGAGTGGTGTTTGCCATCTTGGATGTTCGCATCTCCGTTTGGTCTCTTGTAAATATTGTTCTGTCTTTTATAAAAATATGGTACGCCATTGGCGTACTCTTGAAAAAAAGTTTGTAGTTTCAAAAAAAGAAAAAAGAAAAAAAGTTTGTCCAGAAAAAAGTGATGGCTTCGAAGAGGCCTGATATGGGAGCCGCACCAGTAGCTACGGCCGCGTGCTCCTCCACTAGTGTGCCCTGATCCGCGGTAGGCGCCAAGCGGCAGATTGCACAATATTCTGGTTGGCGGCAGTACTTGAATTTGCTGCCCGCCAAACGGTGTTAAAATCACGCGCCAACTCCCGGCCCGCGCACTTCTCGAGCCAACTTCCCCTCCCATGCCGCCACTGTCTCCCTCCGCAAGCCGCGTGCGTGACCTCCCATTCCGGTCGCCGTCCTCTTAGCCACTAGCATGCTTAAAACCTAACCGTAGCGCCGGGAAACCAGCACCAAATGAAGCAAGCAACCACCCATGGACACGCCCATGCCGAAACGGCCTCGCCTCGTGCCGGCACCAGCGCCGGCGCCTCGGACAATCGCCGACATGGCCCCGGAGATCCTCCTCCGCCTCCCTCCGGACGACCCCACGCGCCTTGTGCGCGCCTCCCTCGTCTGCTGGTGCTGGCGCCACCTCCTCACCGACCCAGCGTACCTCCGCCGCTACCGCGCATTCCATCGAACACCTTCCATGCTCGGTTTCGTCCTCAACCTGAAGCAGCATTACCAAGGCATGGCCCAGCTCGTCCCCACCTCCTCCTTCTGCCCCGCCGCCTCCGACCGCCCCGACCTGAATGTGCTGGACGCCCGCCACGACCGCGTGCTCCTCCACACCGCTCAGGGCCAGCGCCTCGTCGTCTGGGACCCCGTCAAGGGTGAGGAGTTCAAGATCCCCCGCGTGCCGGCCTACGCGCTTGGCTTCAACGCGGTCGTGCTCTGCGCCGCGGTCGGCTGCGACCACCTCGACTGTCATGGCGGACCCTTCCGTGTCGCCTTCATGGGATGCGGCGAACATGGCATCACGTTCGCCTGCACCTACTCGTCGGAGGCCGGTGCCTGGAGCCAGCGAGTTGAGATCGAGCAGCCGGCATTTGTTGACGGGCGACCGAGCTTCCTTGTGGGGTACACGCTCTACTTCACCTGCAACCCGTACCTCAATTTCAGAATGTTGGGGTACGACATCATCAGGCAGGAACTCTCGGTGATTTGGCCGCCGTCCCAGCACGAGTACTACTCTTGCACCGTCCTCGTGAAAGCGGAGGATGACAGGCTGGGGTTCGCCGGCGTGCGAAATGGCACGCTCTACCTCTGGTCGATGAAGGATGGCACCAACGGAGAGGTGGAATGGGTGCAGCGCAGAGTTATCCAGCACAAGACGATGCTCCACACTCGTGGCCTCTCGACGCCACCTGAGGTCGTTGGCTTCGCGGACGGCCACAGACTCATTTTCGTTAGAGCATCTCCAACAGGCGTCGGTCGCGCCGCATGCAAAAAACAGATATGCCGCGCGCGTATCGCCTGGTTTGGCACGGCGCGCAGCGCTGGCTCCAGCAGCCGCGCTAAAATGCAGCGCGCAAAAATGCAGCGTGCGCGACTCGCCGGTGCATTGCATATGGCATTTTCAACACAAAATGATAAACATTTTCCAACACAATAAAAATTTCACGCAAACAAGTTGATGAAGTTCATGCCCACAAGTTTAAAATCATGCCCACAAGTTCATCCAACCAAGTTCAAAATGCAAATCAAGTTCAATACACAAATGAAAGACACATCATTCCTCGTCCTCGTCCTCGTCTTCGTCCTCGCCCTCATCTTCGGAAGACGATTCTTCCGCCTCCGAAGATGAATCTTCCTCCCTCTCCTCATCGCGCAGTGCATCACGTGAAGTCCGATGGTGTTGGCAAGATCTTCAACGGCATCTTCATGGGAATGTGTGCGAGGAGGCACATCGAAAGACATTCCGCCCATGGCGGCCGGAGGTGCACCCATGCCTCCCATGAGTGAAGCAAAACTCATGCCTCCCATGGTGGCCATAGCGTCGGGGGGTGCTCCAATGCCAGGCATGCCTCCCATTGCACCTAAACCGCCCACGGTACCTCCAAAGCCACCCATGGCGCCGAGGCCACCACCACCCATGGCGCCGAGGCCACCGCCACCCATGGCGCCGAGGCCACCGCCACCCATTGCGCCAAGGCCATCGCCACCCATTGCGCCGAGGCCACCACCACCCATTGCGTCAAGGCCACCACCACCCATTGCACGAACCATGGCTCTTTTTTGGATCAAGACTTCTTCTTGGTCAAGATTGACATGCTCCTTTTGCGCCGCATTGAGGTTAGTTGTGTCCAAGAAGAACAAGTGCTTCTCCCATTCCAACAACCTAGTTCGCTCCTCATTGCTCACCTTCCTCTCCTCCAAAGCCACCTTCCTCTCCTCGGCCGCGGCATCTTGGGTCCTTGCCATTTTCCTCACCTCGTTGGCTTCTTTTCTTGCCTTCACAATAGCTTCCATAGCATTTTTGAGCTCATCATCTCCTTTCATCTTCTTCTTTTCGGTTTTGTCTTTCTTGCACCCATCCGGTCGCTTTGGCTTCGAGTATGAAACCGAGTTGGGTGTGGGGCTTCTCTTGCCGTCATCACTTGATGCATCATCCTCCTCATCATCATCATCCAACTTAGTTGTTCACTTCCATTTGTCGCTCAAATGCAAATCATCCAAATCTTCACGCTTCTTCCATTTCTCATCATTCTTCAACACTTCATAGCAATGAGGCAAAGTAAATACCCTTCCTTTCTTGATCTTCCCCTTCTTGGTTTTCCTCTCCTCTTCTTTGAACAAGTTTTGCGCAATGTTGTACTACATGAAAACAAAGCAAGTTAGCACCAACAACAAGCAAAACAAAGAAAGTTAGCACTAACATGTAAGATGAAATGGCACTTACTCTATCGTCCTCATTTGTGCCACTTGGGTTCAACTTGTCAACCGCCTTTTGACAGGCCGCCCACCTTTGACAATCCGAGTTGATTGTCGACCATCGGGACCTAAGTGATCGGTTGGAGCGGTCAATTCCACTCATGTTGCGAGCACAAAAGTGTTCCTTCATCTGGTTCCAATAAGCATCTCTACTTTGATCACCTCCAACGGATGGGTCCCTCGACACTTGCAACCAAGTATTACATAGTAAGATGTCATCGGCGTTGGTGTAATTGCCCGCTCTTCCTTTCGGTGTGTCGGCAATGCCCTCACCCTCCTCGTCCACCTCGAACTCATGGTCTTCAAAATGCATGTCATTGGTTTGAGACCAATGCGAATTGTTGGAGCCAACACCCATCGTTGACATGTATGCATCATCATTGAGACTACAAATTTTTTTGCACAATGCAAATAAGCTATCTATATGTGACGAATGCATTCAAAAAATAACAAAAAAAGAAAAGTTAGTTTTTTTTACCTTGGAGGCATTTCGTCGAACATGTTGTGCGCGCCGGCCGCCGGCTCAACGAGTGACCTTGCCGGCGCTTCGGCAGCCGCCGCACCCGTCGCACGCCCCGCAAGCTTATTCCTCCTTGCCTTGGAGGTGCCGGAGCCGTCCGCCGCCTTGTTTTTCTTCGCCGATGTCTTTCCCTTCTTTGGCTGCGCCGCATTGGGGAGCTTTGAGGAGGAGGGGGCGGCGGCTCGGGCCGGCGCCGACGTGACGCCACCTGCCGCCGAGGTCATCCGCGGCGGCATGAAGAGGCCGCGCGCGAGGCCGCTGGTCGGAGGAGCTCCGGCGGAGGCGAGGCCAACGCCACCCGGGCTAGGGTTTGTGGCGGCGGCAGCGGCGGGGTCGCGGCTATAGGACGGAGTGAGCGGGGTGTCGGCGCGTGCGTCCATGGGTGCGGGTCACCGGCGCCGGTGCGCACGGGGTTTTGGAGGGGGAGAAGAAGAGCGCAGCGCGAGCGTCGAGTGTGCCGCGCGCGGAAGCGGGCGCCGCAAATACACCGCACGAGGTACTGCTTCCTGCCGCGTGCCCAACTGGTTATACCGTGCGCGCGGTTATTGCACGCCCGCTGGAGCCATCCGCCGGGTTGCGCGCGCGCTAAAGTGGGTATATTTACGGCGCGGCGCCTGTTTAGCGCGCCTGTTGGAGATGCTCTTAGGACAGGCAACACGGTATTCTCCATGGAGCTCAAGTCAGGCCATGTCCGTAAGGTATACACCTGCAGGTCAAGAAACTACGACGTCATCATTGTTCCCTACATGAGCTTCTGCACTCCAGGTACGTATTGATGCACGTTTGAGAATTATGATGTGTGAATATTTGCAATGCCATATGCTTTGAGCTGCTCTTGCAGTCTTGCTCATAGGCAGGTTGCGCAAGGCTGTAATCTTATATGCATCTCCTTGCCCCTACTGCCTAGTATATGTAATCTTCAGGTTGTTTGTTTGTTTCAGCTTCTCCTTGAAGAACCTGTTTCATTCAAATTTTATCGACAATTCTCGACATTGGCTTAGATATAGTACTTCCTCCGTCCCATAGTATAATACACTAGTGTAAAAAAGCTCTTATATTATGGGACGGAGGGAGTAAATCTGAATAATTTTATTATTTTAGATTTCATACCTAACTAGTCGGAATAAAGAGCTACAACATGGTTATAAGCTTAATCAATTGTATCTTTTCAGATCGTGCTATGGGAAAACTGCCATCGCCATGAGGACCCACTGTTATCCTGTAACAAGGATCTGCTGCCCTTGGCTTGTTTCATAGATGGAGCTCCAAGTGTTATGCTTCCAAGCTGGACTGTCTAAGTAGTTACCATGGTCAATGTTAGTATGTTTAGTTACAGTGTGGCAGTTGAAACAAGGACAAAAGTTATGTAATCATTGGTCAGTTTAGTATGTTCCCTTTGCAGTTGTGAAGCTTAAGCAAGACAATGATGGTCAATTAGTATTTAGTATTGTATCTTTGAGTAGATTGTGCAAGCTCCTGTGGAATTGATACTACAGAGTAAGTTACAATGCAGATTTGTTGATCTACTCTCCAGTTGTGACTATCATACTGTCACCGCGAAAGAAAGTGATTATGATACTGGTCATTTTGGCGTACATTTGCTGCTTGTTTGAGTTTTTTAAATAATAACTAATACATGTGTGTTTGTTTAATTTTTCATTCGGAACAAGGTTATCCAAGTAAATATTTTTTCAGTTGTTTTGAATCATGGAAATATTTTTTTAGCCGCTTTGAATCATGGAAATATTTTTTTCAGCTTTGCTGCACAATATTGCTCTTATCAAATTGTAGAATTTAACAGAGAACTGTGTTAGCCAAATTTAGAGCCAAATACTATGGGAAACATCCATGGGCCAAAGCATGATCATTCTTGATTGTGCCATCATTGGAGTTCCAGTGGCAGTTGGAGGTCCTAGTTGCTTTGTGACTGTGGATTGGCCCCACCATTGTTGCCGCCTAAATAGGAGGTGAAGGAGGAGCCGCCCTCCCTGTGCTACCGTGGCGTCTAAATCGGACTCCGCATAAGGGGTGAAGGAGGAGCTACCCTCGTCGCCGCACAACACATTAGGTGACTTAGACCGGTCGACATCACCGCCGAGACATCTTTGGCGCGACAAGGAGAGGGCACGACCATCACCACCCTGTTGTTGTGAAGGAGCCATCCCTGGCACTTGCGGACGCGTGTGGACCTCTTGCATTACCTCAGTCACGGAGGCGGCAACATGTCATCGCGCAACACCATGACGGAGGCCGAGTTGGTGGTGCATCATGAAGCGCCAGGCCGGATTCGCGATGTCAGACATTGCCTTGGACTAGGCCCTTGCTGGCCTTGCATTGGCCTGGGTGGAGGACCTATCTAGGATCATTACAGAGACGTCCATAAGCCGACGGCGGCGCCCCAGTGACCAACTTGTCACGATTGGTATGGACGATTCGCTACATGCCACCGTTCTCGTCGCCAGCAATGGCAAAGACGAGGGGCAGGCGAATCGGGGTGACGTCCGTAGTCATGCACGCGAGGACGGAGGACATCGAGCGGCCAATTAGGGATGCCGCTGCCCCTACGCGTCCTTCTGTCGCTGGAAGGGCCATGGCGACTCCGACGAAGAAGGTCCCGTCGGCCAGGGAGTCCATGCGTACAAGGTTATCATCCTATACTCGTTTAGTTTTTTAGGTATTAAACCATTTAGTTGAACATGTTAAATATCGTCCGATTTAATGCAATATGTCCAACTTTGCATGAATTAGGTCCAGTTTGCATGAAATTCGTTCGATTTGCATGCAATTTATCCTTTTAGTTTCATTTTCATCTGAAATGCAGGCTAACATTTTAGACATGTTGTTGGGTGGCCGGCTCCCATATCCGTCCATGGACCCATCAGGATGCATTCACGAATAGATAGTACCAATTTACAGGTAGCATGTTGAAGACAAACTTGGCCACATGGGTCGCATGTCATGTGGCGGTCCGTTGTCATGCATGCTCGGTCTGTCACGTGCATAAGCTGGTTGTGCCGGCACGCGACACACTTTGGGCTATGCCTGGGCTGCAAAGCCAATTCGACATGTCGACACGACACGATGCACCGAAATCAATCCAAATAGCCCCCCAAACAATCAATTAGATCGAAAAGCACGGCCATGCAGGCTAAACGTGTGTCGAGCCAACCCATTTACTAGAAAGAGGTTGTGCCTGGGTCTAAGGGCATGGCACACGGTCCGACACGACATGGCCGTGTAGCAACCATGTCGTGCCAGGCATGTTTAGCCCTTGGCCGGGCTATGACTAGCCGTCCCCATCTTTTTTTGACGGGAAATAATTGGAGCTTTATTCAACAAACGAAGCCCTGCAAAATCTGCAAGAAGGCTAGTTACAATGATACTAGGTACACAGTCAATCCTACATTCTGTTACATCCAATGTGCTTGCATGTCTAGCACACAGGTGAGCAGGGTAGTTGGCTGATCTAGGAATATGTTGAATACAGAAAGACTTAAAACTAGTAGAGTGCTCCAGTATTTCGGATAGGATAGGCGCCACAACTGTCCTATCATCATGACACGAGTTCCAGAGATTAACGACCTCCAAGCAGTCGGATTTCATCACGACTTTCTCGTAGCCCCTGAGCTTTGCAAAAATGACGCCTTCCCGGATTGCTAGGGCTTTAGAGATGAGGGGGTCAACAATCCCCTGATAAGGTTTACACCACACAACTCTAAAAGTCAAGTGGGAACGAGCGACTCCTCCCACCTCTCCTCTTCGAGCTTCCAAAGCAACACTGCCATCAGTGTTTATCTTGATCTCACCCTCCTCGGGTGGCCTCCAACCATGACCCGGAAGCAAACGAGCATGTTCCTTAGGTAGATCAAGCAAAGCTAAAGTATCTCTGGTCATTTTCATGGACTGTATTGGGTCAAGACCACCTTTATCTTGAGTTGTATTGTTTCGAGAAGTCCATATAGCCCACATGATCGTCACCAACTTGGCTTGATCCGACTCAGAGAACTTGGGATCACAAGTAATGCCCTTTGACCATGTTGTGGGGAACGTAGCATGAAATTTCAAAAAGTTTCCTACGATCACGCAAGATCTATCTAGGAGATGCATAGCAACGAGAGGGGGAGAGTGTCCATGTACCCTCGTAGACTGAAAGCGGAAGCGTTAGGTTAACGCGGTTGATGTAGTCGAACGTCTTCGCAATCCAACCGATCAAGTACCGAACGTACGACACCTCCGAGTTTAGCACATGTTCAGCTCGATGACGCCCCTCGAACTCCTGATCCAGAAAAGTGTTAAGGGAGAGTTTCATCAGCATGATGGCATGGTGATGGTGATGTGATCCGCGCAGGGCTTCGCCTAAGCACTACAACGATATGACCGAAGGAGTAGACTGTGGAGGGGGGCACCGCACATGGCTAAGAGAACAACTAATGTGCTTTGGGGTGCCCCCTGCCCCCATATATAAAGGAGGAGAGGGAGGAGGCTGGCCATAGGGGCGCGCCATGGGGGGGAGGAACCGACTAGGCTCCTAGTCCTAGTTGCCCCCCTTCCTTTATTTCAGAGGGGGAAAAGGGAAGGAGAGGGAGAGGGGGAAGGAAAGGGGGCCGCACCCCCTCCACTTGTCCAATTCGGGCAGCCCATGGGGGGCACCCCTTGCAGGCTCCCCTCTCTCTCCCCTATGGCCCATGTAGGTGTTGGTGAACGTAGCATGCAATTTCAAAAAAATTCCTACGATCATGCAAGATCTATCTAGGAGATGCATAGCAACGAGAGGGGGAGAGTGTGTCCATGTACCCTCGTAGACCGAAAGGTTAACGTGGTTGATGTAGTCAAACGTCTTCGCGATCCAACTGATCAAGTACCGAACGTACGACACCTCTGAGTTCAGCACACATTCAGCTCGATGACGTCCCTCGAACTCTTGATCCAGCAAAGTGTCGAGGGAGAGTTTCGTCAGCACGACGGCGTGGTGACGGTGATGATGTTGTGTGATATGTCCATTTTGCATCATGTTTTCTTACTGTTATTTATAATGTTTTTATCCATAATAATGCTTTTTGGAGTAATTCTAATGCCTTTTCTCTCATAATTTGCAAGGAACACACCCAGAGGGAGAACTTCGGCAGCTGGAAATCTGGACCTGGAAAAGCTACGTCAGGCCACCTATTTTGCACAACACCAAATGAGATGAAACTTCATGGAGATTTTTTATGGATTATTTAAGAAATACTGGAGCCAATAAACACTAGAGGGGGGCCACCAGGTGGTCACAACCCACTTGGGCGCGCCAGGCCCCCCAAGTGCGCCCTGGTGGGTTGTGGTCTCCTCGGCCCACCTCCGGTGCTCATCTTCTGGTATATAAGTCATTTTGACCCAGAAAAAAAATAAGGAGAGGACTTTCGGGATGAAGCGCCGCCGCCTCGAGGCGGAACTTAGGCAGGAGCACTTTTGCCCTCCAGCGGAGCGATTCCGCCGGAGAAACTTCCCTCCCGGAAGGGGAAATCATCGTCATCATCATCACCAACAACTCTCCCATCTTGGGGAGGGCAATCTCCATCAATATCTTCAACTACACCATTTCCTCTCAAACCCTAGTTCATCTCTTGTGTTCAATCTTGTTACCGGAACTATAAATTGGTGCTTGTGGGTGACTAGTAGTGTTGATTACATCTTGTAGTTGATTACTATATGGTTTATTTGGTGGAAGATTATATGTTTAGATCCATTATGCTATTTAATACTCTTCTGATCATGAACATGTTTATCATTTGTGAGTAGTTACTTTTGTTCTTGAGGTCACAGGAGAAATCATGTTGCAAGTAATCATGTGAACTTGATATGTGTTTGATATTTTCATAGTATGTATGTTGTTATTTCCTTAGTGGTGTCATGTGAACATTGACTACATGACACTTCACCATATTTGGGCCTAAGGGAATGCATTGTGGAGTAGTAATTAGATGGTGGGTTGCGAGAGTGACAGAAGCTTAAACCCCCGTTTATGCACTATTTCGTAAGGGGCCGATTGTATCCAAAAGTTTAATGCTATGGTTAGAATTTATTCTTAATACATTTATCGTAGTTGCGGATGTTTGCAGGAGGGTTAATCATAAATAGGAGGTTTGTTCAAGTAAGAACAGCACCTAAGCACCAGTCCACCCACATATTAAATTATCAAAGTAGCGAACACAAATCAAACCAACATGATGAAAGTGACTAGATATTTCCGTGTACCCTCAAGAACGCTTTGCTTATCATAAGAGACCGTTTTGGCCTGTCCTTTGCCTCAAAAGGATTTGGCTACATTGCTGCACTTTTGTTACTATTACTGTTACTTGCTCGCTACAAATTATCTTGCTATCAAACTACTCCGCTACTTACAATTTTAGCACTTGCAGACAATACCTTACCGGAAACTACTTGTCATTTCCTTCTGCTCCTCGTTGGGTTCGACACTCTTACTTATCGAAAATAGCTACAATTGATCCCCTATACTTGTGGGTCATCAAGGCCATTTTCTGGCGTCGTTGCCAAGGAGTGAAGCGCCTTTGGTAAGTGGAATTTGGTAAGGAAACATTTATATAGCGTGCTAAAATTTATTGTCACTTGTTACTTTGGAAAACAATCCTTTGAGGGGTTTGTTCAGGGTATCTTCACCTTGTCCGGAACCACAATTAGCAATCCGTCAACATACTGCGCCTACTGAAAATATTGAATATGAAATTCCTTTGGGTATGATAGAACAACTGCTAGCTAAACCTTATGCGGGAGATGGAACCGAAATATATGTGGAACAAATTTGTGGATTGTTTAAGCATGCAGGTTTACCCAGGAAGTGATGAAAAAGGTTTTCCCTTTATCTTTGAAGGGAAAAGCATTGGCATGGTATAGGCTATGTGATGATATTAGATCATGGAATTGGAATCGTTTGAAATTGAAGTTCCACCAAAAAATTTATCCTATGCATCTAGTTCATCGTGATCGGAATTATATATATAATTTTTGGCCTCGTGAAGGAGAAATTATCGCTCTAGCTTGGGGGAGGCTTAAGTCAATGTTATATTCATGCCCCAATCATGAGCTCTCAAGAAATTATTATCCAGAATTTTATGCTCGGCTTTCTCATAATGATCAAACCATGCTTGATACTTCTTGTGCTGGTTCATTTATGAAGAAGACTATTGAATTCCAGTGGGATCTTTTGGAAAGAATTAAACGCAACTCTGAAGATTGGGAACTCGATGAAGGTAAAGAGTCAGGTATTAAACTTAAGTATGATTGTGTTAAATCTTTTATGGATACCGATGCTTTTCAAAAGTTTAGCACTAAATATGGACTTGACTCTGAGATAGTAGCCCCCTTTAGTGAATCATTTGCTACTCATGTTGAACTCCCTAAGGAGAAGTGGTTTAAATACCACCCACCCATTAAAGAAGAAATTAAAGAACCAATACCAGTTAAAGAAGAAAATATACTTTATAATGTTGATCCAGTTGTTCCTTCTGCTTATATTAAGAAACCACCTTTCCCTGTTAGGATTAAGGAACATGCTAAAGTTTCAACTGTGATTAACAAAAACTATATTAGAACACCTAAACCTGATGAACAAATTAAAGTTGAACCTAGTATTGCTATGGTTAAAGATCTCCTGGAAGAAGATATGGATGGGCATGTTATTTACTTCTGTGAAGAACTGCTAGAATTGCTAAACCTGATAAAAGAGATAAACATAGACCTGTTGTTGGCATGCATGTTATTTCAGTTAAAATAGGAGATAACTATTATCATGGTTTATGTGACATGGGTGCTAGTGTTAGTGCTATTCCTTACACTTTATATGAAGAAATCATGAAAGAAATAGCACCTACTGAGATAGAAGAAATAGATGTTACTATTAAACTTGCTAATAAAGACACCATATCACCAATTGGGATTATTAGAGATGTTGAAGTCTTGTGTGGGAAAATAAAATACCCTACTAATTTTCTTGTTCTCGGTTCCCCACAAGATGAATTTTGTCCCATTATCTTTGGTATACCTTTCTTGAATATAGTTAATGCTAAGATAGATTGTAAGAAACAAACTGTTGGTGTTAGCTTTGGTGATGAGTCTCATGAGTTTAATTTTTCCAAGTTTAGTAGAAATCATCATGAAAAAGAATTGCCTAGTAAGGATGAATTAATTGGTCTTGCTTCTATTGCTGTTCCACCTACTGACCCTTTAGAACAATATTTGCTAAACCATGAAAATGATTTACATATGCAAGAAAGAAATGAAATTGATAAGGTTTTCTTTGAACAACATCCTCTGCTCAAACACAATTTGCCTATTGAAACTCTAGGAGGTCCTCCTCCACTTAAAGGTGATCCTGTGTTTGAATTAAAACAATTGCCAGACACTTTGAAATATGCTTATCTCGATGAAAAGAAGATATATCCTGTTATTATTAGTGCTAACCTTTCAGAACATGAAGAAGAAATATTATTGAAAGTTCTAAGGAAGCACCGGGCTGCTATTGGATATACTCTTAATGATTTAAAGGGCATTAGTCCCACTCTATGTCAGCACAAAATTAATATGGAACCTGATGCTAAATCCGTTGTTGATCACCAACGTCGGTTGAATCCAAAAATGAAGGAAGTGATAAGAACGAAAATCTTAAAACTTCTAGAAGCAGGTATAATCTATCTTATAGCTGATAGTAGATGGGTAAGTCATGTTCATTGTGTCCCTAAGAAAGGAGGTATTATTGTTGTTCCTAATGATAAGAATGAACTTATTCCACAAACAGTTGTTACAGGCTATAGAATGGTAATTGATTACAGAAAATTAAACAAAGCAATTAGAAAAGATCATTACCCCTTGCCTTTTATTGATCAAATGCTTGAAAGATTATCTAAGCACACACACTTTTGCTTCCTATATGGATACTCTGGCTTTTCACAAATACCTGTTTCTCAACCTGATCAAGAAAATACTACTTTTACTTGTCCCTTTGGAACTTATGCTTATAGACGTATGCCTTTTGGTGTATGTAATGCACCGGCTACCTTTCAAAGATGTATGACTGTTATATTCTCTGACTTTTGTTCAAAGATTGTTGAGGTTTTCATGGATGACTTTTCTGTTTATGGGAAGTCTTTTGATGATTGTTTAAGCAATCTTGAGCAAGTTTTGGAGAGTTGTGAACAAACAAATCTTGTCTTGAATTGGGAGAAGTGCCACTTTATGGTTAATGAAGGCATTGTTTTGGGTCATAAAATTTCTAAAAGATGTATTGAAGTGGACCAAGCTAAGGCTGATGCAATTGAGAAAATGCCATGTCCTAAGGACATCAAAGGTATTCGTAGTTTCCTAGGTCATGCTGGTTTCTATAGGAGATTTATCAAAGACTTTTCTAAAATTTCTAGGCCTCTTACTAATCTTTTGCACAAGGATATTCCTTTTGTTTTTGATGATGATTGTTTAGAAGCCATTGAAAGACTCAAGAAAGCCTTAATATCTGAACCTATTTGTTTAACCACCTGATTGGAACTTGCCTTTTGAAATTATGTGTGATGCTAGTGATTATGCTGTTGGTGTTGTTCTAGGACAAAGAGTTGATAAGAAACTTAATGTTATTCATTATGCTAGTAAAACTCTAGACAGTGCTCAAATAAATTATGCTACTACTGAAAAAGAATTCTTAGCAGTGGTGTTTCCTTGTGATAAATTTAGATCTTATATTGTTGACTCCAAAGTAACTGTTCACATAGACCATGTTGCTATTAAATATCTTATGGAAAAGAAACATGCTAAACCTAGACTTATTCGTTGGGTTCTCCTGTTACAAGAATTTGATTTACATATCATTGATAGAAAAGGAGCTGAGAACCCCGTAGCTGATAATTTGTCTAGGCTTGAAAATGTGCTTGATGACCCACTACCTATTGATGATAGTTTTCCTGATGAGCAGTTAGCTGCAATAAATGTTGCTAATAGTACTCCTTGGTATGCTGACTATGCTAATTACATTGTTTCTAAATATTTACCACCTAGCTTTACATACAAGCAAAAGAAAAAATTCTTCTATGATTTAAGACATTACTTTTGGGATGACCCACATCTTTATAAAGAAGGAGTAGATGGTATTATTAGACGTTGTGTACCTGAGCATGAACAGGGACAAATCCTACGGAAATGTCACTCTGAGGCTTATGGAGGGCATCATGCTGCAGATAGAACTACTCACAAGGTATTGCAATCTGGATTTTATTGGCCTACTCTCTTCAAGGATGCTCGTAAGTTTGTCTCTTCTTGTGATGAATGTCAAAGAATAGGTAATATCGGTACGCGTCAAGAAATGCCTATGAATTATTCACTTGCTGTTGAACCATTTGATATTTGGGGATTTGATTACATGGGACCTTTTCCTTCCTCTAATGGGTATATACATATTTTGGTTGTCATTGATTATGTTACTAAATGGGTAGAAGCCATTCTAACCAGTAGTGCTGATCACAACATCTCTATTAAAATGCTTAAGAAAGTTATTTTCCCAAGGTTTGGAGTCCCTAGATATTTAATGACTGATGGTGGTTCAAACTTTATTCATGGTGCTTTCTGTAAGATGCTTGCTAAGTATGATGTTAACCATAGAATTGCATCACCATATCATCTTCAGTCTAGTGGTCAAGTTGAACTTAGCAATAGAGAAATAAAATTAATTTTGCAAAAGACTGTTAATAGGTCCATGAAGAATTGGTCTAAGAAATTAGATGATGCACTTTGGGCTTATAGAACAGCATATAAAAATCCTATGGGTATGTCCCCTTATAAAATGGTTTATGGAAAAGCTTGTCATTTGCCTCTTGAGTTATAACATAAAGCATATTGGGAAGTTGAAGTACTCAACTATGATTTCAAACTTGCTGCTGAAAAGAGGTTATTTGATATAAGCTCCTTAGATGAATGGAGAACCCAAGCTTATGAGAATGCAAAGTTATTCAAAGAAAAAGTAAAAAAGATGACATGACAAAAGAATTCAAAAGTGTGAGTTTAAAGTTGGAGAATATGTTCTTTTGTACAACTCTCGTTTTAGATTTTTTGCAGGAAAGCTCCTCTCGAAATGGGAAGGCCCATACATCCTCGAGGAGGTTTAACACTTTGGAGCCATCAAAGTAAATAACTCCGAAGGTACTAACCCGAAGGTTGTCAATGGGCAACGAATATAGCATTATATCTCAGGTACACCTATCAATGTTGAAAGTAATATTACCCAAACTTTGACACCGGAAGGACACATAAAATAGTCCTTCCAGAACACTCTAGAATCGTGAAATAAAGAGGTACGTGATACGGTAAGTAAACGGACTCCAAAAAATCCGCAAAAATATTTTTTATCAGTTTTGGAATATTTTAAAATTTTGGAAATAAAGAAACTTCCAGGAAGTGCCCCTTGGTGGGCACAAGACACCAGGGCGCGCTAGGCTGGCGTGCCCAGGTGGGTTGTGCCCACTTGGGACACCTTCCGTACTCCGTTTTTCTACCATATACTTGTCCTCCAAGATAAAAAAATCTATATATACTTCCCGAACCTGTTGATCACCGTATCACGAAGAAATCCTCTATTCTCTTTCCCAGGTGGGTTGTGCCCACTTGGGACACCTTCCGTACTCCGTTTTTCTACCATATACTTGTCCTCCAAGATAAAAAAATCTATATATACTTCCCGAACCTGTTGATCACTGTATCACGAAGAAATCCTCTGTTCTCTTTCCTTGCTGTTTCTGGTCAGATTTATCAAGCCAGGCATCATGTCTTCTTGCTCCTCCAACAACATGGAAGAAGATGCTTGGCTGATGAAGATCAAGATGAAGCAGGATGAGCCTACGGACGCCCTCAAGGGAGACAAGGGCAAGAAAGCTACCATGGATCCGCCCCTGGTGGCAGCACGAGATCTGCTAGCCGAGGAGGAGGAAGAGGATATCCTTAAAAACCTACCTTCCTCATCTTACTCCCACTGAGATTGAGGCTTTTCGCGTCATTGAAATAGTTCGCATGCAGAATAAGTATCTTACTCGTGAAAATATTTTGCATCAAGAGCATATCATCCATCTCCGGAGCGTCATCCAACGGTTGGAGAACCTCTTGATCCTTAAGGATAGGATCGCTTCATCACCACCATCATATTCTTCACCACCAAACGATAATTGAGTATCGGATATGGGCACTCCCCTTGGCTTCCGCCAAGCTTGGGGTAGGTGCCCCGGTATCGTATCATCCCATTATCTCTTTGCTTTTACTTATCCTAGTTCGATCATTTGCTTTTAGATGAAATAAAGTTTAGTTCGATTCTTCATTCTTTGAGATTTTGCTTAGTGATCTATCCTTGTAATCGTGTGCAAGTTATATAATAAAGTTAGTTTGAGTTTTTGCTTTCTTTACTTTCATGTTGCAAATAAAGAAAAGAAATAAAGAAAAAAAGAGAGAAAGGAAACAAATGAAGAAAGGAAATGAATCAATAAGATTATATACTAATCGTATGGTAGGTGATGGCACCACATAATTAAGGAAAAGTATAAGTAGAAAATTTTATTAGAGATTGACAAACATAGCATTAGTCAATGATGCAATTCATGAAAGAATTAATAAGGGAAGAGAAGATTCACATATATATACTACACTAGAAATCTTTTGTGATTGTGAGCCCCCCATCAAAATATTATATGCCAAAATTGTTGACATTGGACAAGGAAGACAACTTAATGCTTTATGTTTGTTTATATTCACATAGAAGTCATATTGTCATAGATCCTTTAACATATGATGCTTGCCCCTGTCTTTGCTAGCCAAAAATTTCGTACTAAGTAGAGATACTACTTGTGCATCCAAAAACCCTTAAACCCGAATCTTTTTCATGTGTCCACCATACCTACCTAGGGATTGAGCAAGATCCCTCAAGTAATTTGTCATCGATGCAAAAAGGCAATAAAAATTGCTTCTAAAAGTGTGAGATCATTTAGTGTAAGAGAAAATTGAGCGTTGTACGAACTTGGATGACAAAGAATAAAAGCGACAAACTACATAATAAAGGTTGTCATCTTAAGGGGCAATACAACGTGACATTCTCTTGCACTAAGGGATTGAGCATACAAACAAATAAGCGCATGGCAACTATCGGTGTCAAAACCGACGGATCTCGGGTAGGGGGTCCCGAACTGTGCGTCTAGGATTGATGGTAATAGGAGATGGGGGACACAATGTTTACCCAGGTTCGGGCCCTCTCTACGGAGGTAATACCCTACTTCCTGCTTGATTGATCTTGATGAATATGAGTATTACAAGAGTTGATCTACCACGAGATCGTAATGGCTAAACCCTAAAAGTCTAGCCTGGCTATGATTATGAGGATCTATCTACGGACCTAGCCCTCTGGTTTATATAGACACAGGAGGGATCTAGGGTTACACAAGGTCGGTTACAAAGAAAGGAATCTTCATAGTTGATCGCCAAGCTTGCCTTCCATGCCAAGGAGAGTCCTATCTGGACACGGGTAGAGTCTTCGGTCTTTGTATCTTTACGGCCCATCAGTCCGGCCCATATCCAATAGATCGGACACCCGAGGACCCCTTAGTCCAGGACTCCCTCAGTAGCCCCTGAACCAGGCTTCAATGACGATGTGTCCGGCGCGCAGATTGTCTTCAGCATTGCAAGGCAGGTTACCTTTTCCGAATACTCCAAGATAGTATTTGGATGAAACAAAACGTGTCCAGATCTACAACACAAGTACCCCACACAGCCTAGTAGAGCATAATATTTCACGAGTCCAACCTGCTGACAACTTTTTGTAATGTGGCATCATGTTTGCCCGGTCGTTATTTCGAACTGTTTCCTGTTCCACGTTTCGAGGCATGGTTTTTATTGGCACGTTCTGTCGAAGCAGAGATCGTGTCCCCTTATTGCAGGATCCTCATTAATACGAGCGTGGGTAACCCAACTATTCCACTGGAAAGATTTCTTGGGAATAGGCAGGTTTTTAGGCTTAGGAGGAGGCGTTCGATACCCGCTGCCTTTATAAAGGAACCAAGGGCCATCCTTTTATGCCAAACCTCTCCTCAACCTTTCCAATCTCGAGCTCTAGCACCCAAGGTTCGACTTCATTGCTTCAAGCTTCCGCATCATGTCTGGACCCAGCCATCAAGGTCGATGGGTGGCTTCCTCCGTCACAGAGGAGGATATTGCAAAGCTTCGGGCGGCCAGATACCTGACCACGAAGATCCACCACAGGCTCCCTTCTCAAGGACAGGTTATTACAACCCCCAGATATGGCGAGAGGGTTGTATTTATCTCTCACTTCCTCCGAGGGCTAGGGTTCGCTCTCCACCCCTTTGTCCGGGGGCTAATGTTCTATTACAGACTAGATTTTCATGATCTAGCTCCGGATTCTTTCCTTCACGTCTTGGCATTTATTGTCACGTGTGAGGCCTTTCTCCGAATGCCCCCACACTTCGTCTTATGGCTCAAGACCTTTGGTGTGAAGCCAAAGGTAGTTGACGGGGAACAAGTGGAGTGCGGCGGTGCTGTAGAAAGCCGGCTTACCAACACTCCCTGGCCAAACGGCTCTTTCACCGAAGCTTCCAATCAATGGCAGCGAGAGTGGTTTTACGTTACGGAACCCCATAGCACCAAGTGGGCAGCTACACCTGCGTTCCGTTCCGGCCCTCCATTACAGCTTGCAGCATGGGTCAATAAAGGGGCTGGACCGGGGATCAGTTGATGAAGTGCGGACAGAGCCGCATCCGAACCCTCCTCCACAGGGACATCGATCTTGTCAACGTGATTCAAGTAATGCTGATTCGCCGAATCCTGCCATGCTAGCGTAGGCCTCTCCGCATGTGGGAGTTTAATCCGGAAGGGCCACGAACCCTCCAACACTTCTTCGGTGCTACGCACAAAGGGATGTGGAAGATGTTTTTTGGGAAACAAAAACATTGGCCGGACACCTCTGAAGACGTCGGCCTTGACTGCAACCATCCGGACACCACGGTAAGCACTTGTCTTTCGAACACTTTGTAGATAAGTATATCATGGTATGTTATCGAGCAAACTATCTTCTTTCAGGGCTGGATAAAGAAAGCGAAACTAATTAGGTGTTCAGTCCCCCTTCCCGAAGCTTTAGCAGATCCCGTATTAACAAGGATGCTGGCCCCCGCACCATAACAGATGTCTGCGAAGGAGGACAAGACGGGGAACAGGAGGAGCAAAGAAGGCCTCCATCCCAAAGATATTTTAGACACCATGTCCGGGGAGATGAAAATCCCATCGCTCGAAGGCAAAAGTAAAGGAGAAGCCAACATTCATTCCCCCTATGGTAAGAAAAGGGCCGTCTTCGAAGATTGGGAAGGAAAGGCTCCCAAGCGAGGCAAGATGCCCCTTTCAGGTGACTCGGGCTTGAAGGACGACATTATCGCGCAGTCCTACAGTGAGGCCAAACCTAAATCGTGAGTGAACAAGGGTGTTTTACACATACTTCGTTCCTTTCCTGTGACCAGGGTAACATCTAAAATGTATGCTTTTTTGCAGCTCGGCGCACAATCCTTCTCAACAATCATCTTCCTTGGGAGATCTTCTCCCAGAGATGATGGAAAGCGAGACGCCTCCACCAGTCTCCTCACCCAATAAGGCGGATGACTTCGAGGTGTCATCCCGGAGGGTTTCTCCTGATCCGCAAGTGATGCGAGGAGTGACGAAAACACAAACCGAAGATGATACTTTGGAAGCCCAGGGTCCATGGGCCAACAATAAAGGCCCCAGACTGTCTGGCTTTAAGCCGGAGAAAACTCAGGGGGCGAATGAACGAATGCCTTTGAAGGAGGGTCGTGCTGCTGCGGATGCTTTCGTAGACCCAGAAACGCTGTATACATTGACGAACATGCTGCGACAGACGTCCATCTCCGAAGACCATCGTACCTTAATGGGAATGGTGGTTAAAAAGGTCTTGTCCATGAAAAGCGGATTGAATGAGGCCTTTATGAGCCTGCTAAGAGGTTTCGAGGTTTGTGCAGTAATGCTTTCAATTGTGTTTTATTCACAAAATACTCCTATGTATAGATAGTAGCTCCTGAGACCCTGATAGGCTTCCCGAGGGAGGCAATCAGAGGATCAAAAATAGTTATCCAGGGAATAATCTAACTATTTGGAACACGGGCTATTACCTCCCCTACAACTGCCCCATCCACGGAGGTTGCGGATCTATAGCGGAAGATTGATGAGGCGGGTGATGACATCGCGCTGATCAACAGGCGTCTTGATGAGGCGCAAGGTATGTTTTCGGGTCAGTCAGTATATTTATGCATGATAATCTGAGCATGAAGTTGGAATTGTATACTGAGACATGCATAACTACAGATGGTGCTGCTGCGGTGGAGGCCCTTCGGGCTTAGCTTGTCCTTGCCAAGGAACGAACCCCGATGAGTAATTTGGCTGCCCATAAGGCGACTGAAGAGTTAAAAACCGAACAGGTTGTTCGGCGCCAATGTGAGGAAAGAATTGCTACCATTGCACGCAAGCTGGAGGAGGTCATCGTCCAGTGCGAATTCCTTGAGAAGGATAACAACGCCAAAGTGGCCGATCTCGACAAGGCCTTACAAGAGGCGAAAGAAGCGCGGTCTGAGTCTAGAGCGGCTCTGGAAGACATCCGGCAAGCTGGGGAGATAGCGGCTGGTAAGCCTTTCTTGTTATAGACGAAGTTTGGAGATCCGAAGTATTCCACGCTTAACCAAATGTAGAGTTCTCCGGACACTTGTTTGGACCTGCCGAAGAGTGCCTCCGATGGGTCGCAATTTTACCAAGTGCAGGAAGGCTGTGCCACGGAGAAGCTTTTTTGGTCACAGTTCGGCACGCCAAAGCGTCAGTTGTTACTAAATGAACAGATGGCCCAGTGGGCCGAGCTCCATAGGATATCTAGTTCCGCCATGAAGGACGTCATAGTCCAGCTGTGGCCTACTGATCCCATGCCGAATAGTTACTTTGGTTTGGTGCAGCGGCTTGTGGATGCGGTGCTGCGTATCCACGCCGTTAAGCGTTCAACATGCATTGAAGGTGCACAGATGGCCTTTGCCCGTGTCAAAACATATTGGGCCAAGATGAAGGCCACTGAGGTTGCCGTGAGGAGTCCCCCCAAGGGTAATGATCATCACGCACACGAACATTATTTCGAGGACGTCTTAGAGGGTGCCCGCTTGATAGAGGGTCAATGCTCAAAAGATATGATATTTGAATTAAATGTATTGAATTGTAAAAGATAGTATGATGATAATATTATGATTTTTGCTTAAAAGTTTTTGGTTCCTCCTATGCGGCCATTGTTTGCATAATCTGAAAGTTTTCCAATCGCCGGCTTTAGCCCCCACGTAGAAAATACGGGGGTGTTCGGAAAAGCATATGATCACTCTTAACCCAACGTCTTGGTCCATGAATGGAGGTGTCAATGCAGTGAACGAGACAACCGGACTATAGGGCATTAACACTTTCACTTAGCCATAGGAGTTTTATGGTGGGTCTACGATATAAACCCTGGTATGTACGCTGTTATCCCAACGTGGTGCGTTCACATGTATGACTTAAAGAAAGGTCCTTCGTGTAATACGGAGGGAATTGCGGAAGATTCTGATAAGTCATTGAGTGGTTGACCAGCTCTCATGGCATCATGATAGTCAGTTTTTGGCTTTCTCTACTGAGGTGCTCGCCTGGGTAAACCAGGGCACAATCGCAGTAGTTCTCCCTTTACTACCTTAGCCGATAGAGCAGGACATAAGGTAGCAAGCACAAGAGCCGGGCAACCCAACTGTTGACCCAAGACATGATTCGGAGCTGATGCATATAAGGTTAAACTCACGACGCCGAAGTATGCTATAAAGCTGCTCGGACTTGTTGGC
Source organism: Triticum aestivum (assembly GCF_018294505.1). Taxonomy (NCBI): domain Eukaryota; kingdom Viridiplantae; phylum Streptophyta; class Magnoliopsida; order Poales; family Poaceae; genus Triticum; species Triticum aestivum. The sequence continues at coordinate 426,068,521 of NC_057797.1, forward strand.
AATTTAGCTTGTTCCCATATCGAGCCCCTGGCGGGGCATGTGAAATAACACAAGGAGCATAATACAGTTTTTTTAGAGAAAAGTGAATAATTATATTCACTAGAACTTGAGTGACATGCCAATCATTGTTTTGTATATAATAACGCCATGACCCTGGCTATTTGACATGCCAAGTGTTGATGGCTGAGGTAGAAGGCACTTTACAGGCTCGCAAAATAGAGAGTACGGTCTAAAAAAGTTGTTTTGGACCTCCTGTCGCACGTCTGCGCCGCCTTTCCTCGATGAAGGGGCTCCTTAAGGGGAGTAACTTTTGGATGAATGTACAAACCGGAACTCCGATGGAGTCGGTGAGATGACTAGCCTACGAGTCACCTATGATAAAAGGATAATGAAAAAAGAAAAAGTCGTCAGAAAAGAATTGAAAAGAAGGGGGTTATAGAAGTACTTGTAGGCCCGTCCGTATTATGCCTCCGCCGACGCCCATGGTATTTTAAGTGCATAGTTATGTATGCGTGGTATAGTTTTGAAAGGTGTATGAGGTGGACAGCGGAGGCCGAACTGCTAGTCCAGCTCCATAATTTGTCGGTCCTGCCGAATGGGGACCGACGACTTTATGGCCGACAAGGTACGCAGTTTAATAAGGCCAACTTGTACTCCAGCTGGAGGGAACATAGTATGGTCCTCAGTTTGGAGGGAGTATGTCTCATGCTCCTCTGTAGGGCGTGTGTCAAGTATACCATGTTCAGCGTTTTTACCTTGGGGGGAAATTGCTTCTGACCCCCGGTATTTGGTTGGTGAATCTCTTCGTCATCGCTATCACTAGGCGGTCTTTTCCCCTTATGTTCGGTGTTGAGCCTGCCAGCCTGTTTCAAGACCCAACAGCTTCTGTTGGTGTGATTGTCTTGCTTATCGGGATTTCCATGAATCTGGCAGGGTCGATCCAATATCTTGTCTAAGGTGGATGGCTCATCTCTGTTTGCCTTGAATGCCTTTTTCCATTGACCGGATTTGGGGCCGCTCAATCCGGCGTTGACCGTTGTGTCGCGCGTTCTCTCATTGTCATTGTGACGTTTGTGTTTGCTACATCGTGGTTTGCCATTGCCGTCTCGGACTTCGGAAGTGCCTGGATCGCTGGTGTTGTTGCTTCTACGAGCGAGCCAGCTGTCTTCTCCCGCGCAAAAGCGTGTCATTAGAGCGGTAAGGTCTGCCATGGATTTTGGTTTTTCTTGAGCGATGTGGTGGGCGAGCCACTTGTCCCAGACACTGTGTTTGAAGGCCGCTAGGGCTTCCGCGTCTGGACAGTCGATGATTTGGTTCTTTTTAACTAAGAACCTAGTCCAGAGCTTCCTGGCTGACTCTCCGGGCTCTTGAACTATATGGCTTAAGTCATCGGCGTCTGGTGGCTGGACATATGTACCTTGGAAGTTGTCGTGAAAGGCATCTTTCAAATCCTCCCAGCTGCCAATAGAGTCTTCGGGCAGACTGTTTAACCAGTGTCGAGCTGGACCTTTGAGTTTTAACGGGAGTTATTTGATGGCATGAAGGTCATCTCCATGGGCCATGTGGATATGGAGAAGGAAATCCTCGATCCATACCACGAGATTAGTTGTTCCATCATATGATTCGATATTCACGGGTTTAAACCCTTCGAGGAATTCATGCTCCATTACTTCGTCTATGAAACAAAGAGGGTGTGCGGTGCCTCTATGTTGGGCCACATTGTGACGTAGCTCCGATGGAGTCCGTCTACGATTTTCGGCCCGGGTGTGACTAGGTGTAACACCCCGGATATGATTTACCTAATATGTAATCCAACTCTTGCCGTTTCCGGTGTTAAGTTATTTTATTTGCTCGGGTTCGGGTTTTGTCTCCGTGTGTTGTTGTCGTTGTCATGCATCTCATATCATGTCATCATGTGCATTGCATTTGCATACGTGTTCGTCTCACGCATCCGAGCATTTTCCTCGTTGTCCGTTTTGCATTCCGGCACTCCGTTCTCCTCCGGTGGTCATTTCTACCTTTCTTTCATGTGTAGGGATTAAACATTTCCGGATTGGACCGAGACTTGCCAAGCGGCCTTGGTTTACTATCGGTAGACCGCCTGTCAAGTTTCGTACCATTTGGACTTCGTTTGATGCTCCAACGGTTAACCGAGGGACCGAGAAGGCCTCGTGTGTGTTGCAGCCCAACACCCCTCCATTTTGGCCCAAAACCCACTAAAACCCTATCCATCATCTAGAGCGTTCGATCACAATCACGTGGCCGAAAACCGCACCTCATTTGGACACTCCTAGCTCCCTCTATGCCTATAAATACACCCCCTCCGAAATTCTCGGTTCCCCTCTCCCAAAAACCCTAGATCCACTCCATCCGCCGCCGCCGGACAAATTTCGCCGGGCCGGACACGTCCGACCCGCGCCGCCGCCGCCACGTGTCACGCCGCCACTCGCCGCCGCCGTCTCCCACCGCGCCGGCCCGCGGAGCCCAGGGCAGGCCCCCGCGGCCCGAGCGCCCCACGCCCCGCGCCCGTGCGTCCCGCCGCCGCATTGCTCGAGGCCGGCCAACTCCGGCCGCCGCGCCGTCAACTCCGGCGACCGCGCCGCCCCGTCGCACCCGGCCGCCGCCCGCCTCGCCTCGCCGCCTTCCATCGGCGCCGACCCCGCCTCCGCCGTCCACCTCGCCGCCGGTAGAGATCCGGCCGGCCCCCTCCTCCTCCGCAACTCCGGTGGCCTCCTCGTCAACTTTGGCGCCCACCCCGGTGGTCCTCGGTTTCCGCGCCTCAGATCTGGATCTGGAAACCCTAGGGGTTGACCTTTTTTTCCCCAAGTCCCAGAATTATTTTGCTATGTTCATCGTGCCGTAACTTTGCATCCATAGATCCGTTTTGGGCATATAGAATATCAAAATGTTCGTCTCAGAGAGCACATCATTTCATCTCATTGCATAATTTTCATTTGAGTTCATCTTGATGCCCGAAATGCTGTTGGAAGAGTGCTATTTGAGATAATTGTCAGATCTGCTGCTCCAAATAGCTAATTGTCATTTTTGACATGATTAATGTGTGCATGATATGCCCCTGAGCTCTACATATGTTTTGTTATATGCTTTGTCATCTTTCAGAGGTGCCATCCATGTATTTTTGTGATGTGTGTGGTGACTAGCACAAGCTTGCAAAGTGGTGCATTCGTTAATGCTGATTTCAGGGACTTAGCAATTCCACTAAGTCCTTGGACTATTTTATCAATATGCCATATGTTCATGTTGTTTCCTAGTGATCCGTGCCTCTTTTGAGGATGATCAGTAAGGATGATTTGTTAGTCTTGTAGTGCTCTACCCGTCCATGTCTTTGTTTGCAATTATGGAGCACCCTAGCTTGAGTCAATCGAGCTCTACTTTTTCTATTTCGTGAATCTGGGCAGATTGTCTACTTGTTAGCGATTTTGCCGAGGATATTGTAGTTGATCCGTTCATGCTATGTTATTGTTCTTGCCATTTCTAGCTTGTATAATGTGTATTCTTGATGGTTGTATGCTTAAATTTTCATGACATGCTCTGTAGTAAGTGCATCCAGCTCGTAAACATGCCTACTTGATATTTGATTTGCATGTTCTAGTTTTTCTCTAAGTCTGTGATCTGTTTAAGTTTTTTCCATGTTCACATGCTTGCAATTGTATTTTATGATCCCTTTTGGCTCAAGGTCACTAAGGGACTTTTGTTAAGCTCTTTGAGTAGCTCCATGCCATGCTTTACTTTGCCATGTTCAGGCCCTATAGCATATAGTTTTCATGCTCGAAAGTGTGCTACCTGATCTGAAATTCCAGACAAGTGTTAATTTCACTAAGTCTGAGATCTGTTTACCAATTGCACTTTTGCCATGCTTGTTTGAACCTGTTAATGGATGAATTGGCCGTAGCTCATTGTTCATCTTTTGTCAAGCTTTATGAATGGATCCCTGCCTTGTTTTTTGTTGCCATGTTTGGGTGCTGTAGCATGTTTAACTTGTTGCATTTAGATGGCTACTTGATGTATATCGCAGACCGGTGCCATATTTGTTTTGCCTGCCATTTCCAAACCGTGTCTCCGATTCTGGTGATCTTTATATCGTTTTCAAGCGAAATCATCTCACCTTTCCAGTGTCACACTTGTATTTCTAAGTTGAGGCCAGGTTCAATCATCCCTTGTCAAATCTTGCATATGCATCACATATCGCATCCCGCATAGCATACCATGTTTGCATCATGTTGTTTGAGCTTTGCACGTGGTTGATTGTGTCCTTGTTGCTTGTTTGTCTTGTTTGGGTAGAGCCAGGAGATGAGTTCGCTAACGAGGAGCCCGTTGAGTTTGCTTTCGAGGATCCAGTCAACTCTGACAACTTTACAAGCAAGATGATCATACCCTCGAAATCACTTCTATCTTTGCTTTGCTAGATGCTCGCTCTTTTGCTATGTCTATGCTACGATGCCTACCACTTGCTTATCATGCCTCCCAAATTGCCATGTCAAACCTCTAACCCACCATGTCCTAGCAAACCGTTGATTGGCTATGTTACTGCTTTGCTCAGCCCCTCTTATAGCGTTGCTAGTTGCAGGTGAAGATTGGAGACCGTTCCTTGTTGGAAAATTATTTACTTGTTGGGATATCATTATATTATCTTGTTATATTAATGCATCTATATACTTGGTAAAGGGTGGAAGGCTCGGCCTCTCGCCTAGTGCTTTGTTCCACTCTTGCCGCCCTAGTTTCCGTCATATAGGTGTTATGTTCCCGGATTTTGCGTTCCTTACGCGGTTGGGTGATAATGGGAACCCCTTGACAGTTCGCCTTGAATAAAGCTCTTCCAGCAATGCCCAACCTTGGTTTTACCATTTGCCACCTAGCCTCTTTTTCCCTTGGGTTTCCGGAGCCTGAGGGTCATCTTATTTTAACCCCCCCCCCGGGCTAGTGCTCCTCTGAGTGTTGGTCCACCCGTCAGCTGCCGGTGGCCACCATGGGCAACTCTGCGCTGGCTTACACGTACCTTGGACAATCTGAGTGTGCCCTGAGAACGAGATATGTGCAGCTCCTATCGGGATTTGTTGGCACATTCGGGCGGTGTTGCTGGTTTAGTTTTACCTTGTCGAAATGTCTTGTAACCGGGATTCCAAGTCTGATCAGGTCTTCCCGCTAGAAGGAATATCCTTCGTTGACCATGAGAGCTTGTCATCGGCTAAGTTGGGACCCCCTGCAGAGATTTGAGCTTTCGAAAGCCGTGCCCGCGGTTATGGTCAGATGGGAATTTGTTAATGTCCAGTTGTAGATAACTTGAACCTTAACTTATTTAAAATGAATCAACTGAGTGTGTTACCGTGATGGTCTCTTCTCGGCGTAGTCCGGGAAGCGAACACGGTGTTGGAGTAATGCTTGCCGCAGGTTGTTCTCTAGTTATTCGATCGTGCATTCCTTCTCTTCTCGCTCTCATTTGCGAATAGGTTAGCCACCATATATGCTAGTCTCTTGCTGCAGCTCCACTTATTACCTTGCCTTACCTATAAGCTTAAATAGTCTTGATCGCGAGGGTGCGAGATTGCTGAGTCCCTGTGGCTGACAGATTACTTACAAACCAGATGCAGGGCCGGATGACTCCGTTCCAGATGACGCGCTTGAGCTCAAGTGGGAGTTCGACGAGGACTCACGCCGTTACTATGTGTCCTTCCCTGATGATCAGTAGTGGTGCCCAGTTGAGGCGATCGGGACCCTGTCGCATGTTGGGTTGATCTTTTATTTTGGCACCGTAGTCGGGCCATGAGTGATTGGATGATGTAATGCTATTTATGTACTTTGTTTGACGTGGCGAGTGTAAGCCAACTATGTTCCTTCCCCTTTTATTATTTATATTACATGGGATGTTGTGAAGATTGCCTAACTTGCAACATTGCTTTCAATGCGGTTATGCCTCTAAGTCGTGCTTCGGCACGTAGGAGATATAGCCGCATCGAGGGCGTTACACTAGGCTTGTCACGTTCGAATAGATAGCCATTGTCACTTGTCGGGGCACGTCCTCGTGATCTGTAGACCGATCTGGTATGTCCTGCTCTATTGTCCAGGTCCTGCTGAAGGTCATATGTGTGACCACGAGCTATGTTGTCTCTGCCTTTACGGTGAGGAGGGGCGGGATGGTGTTCGGCTTGAGTTGCCGCTTTGTCCCGACCACGTGGTGGTCGGTTAGCCGCATTGTGTGGGGATGGTATGGGCTCCGGTGCCTCGTCATCAAACTGAGGTAGCAATTTGCGCTTCGGGTAAATTTTGACTAGGCGCTTGAGGCCATGTTCTTTGGCTGCTAGGACATCAGTCCATCTATCGTGGAGCAGATCTTGGTCAGCTTGAAGTTGCCGGTGCTTCTTTTCCATGGTCCTTGCAGTGGCTATTAGCCGGTGCTTAAAGCGCTCCTGCTCCTAAGGTTCCTCAGGCACGATAAAATCCTCGTTGCCGAGACTCACCTCATCCTCGGAGAGTGGAAGATAATTATTGTCCTCCGAGTCATCGTTTATGGCCTGTTCGTCAGGGCTAACTTGCCCATTTTCCCGATCGTCCTGTTCGATAGTTTGTTCATCAAGATATTCTCTGTCTTCGGCGCCCTCCGGAGTGTTGTACTCTCGTGTGTCCGTATCGCCGTTTATTCCATGACGCGACTTAGAGCGGCGCTGCTGACGCCGGAGTTTTGGTTGTATCACAGGAGGTTTGTCCTCAACTGGATCTGCTTTCTTATTGTCGTTAGTTCTCTTAGGTGTATCCACCATGTATACGTCGTAGGAAGAGGTGGTTGTCCAGGGTTCGGTAAACGGCGGGTCTTGGAACGGTTCCTCATTCGCATCGTCGTGTATACCATCGATGTCTTCGGAGCCGTAGTCGAGCATGTCGGTTAAGTCTTCGACGGTGTGTATGAAGTGGGCAGTGGGTGGGAAGCAAAATTCTCAGTTATCAATCTCCAGTTCGAACCGGATAGAGTTTGGCTATGAGCCCCCCGCTAAGGATAGTGCTCTTAACGGGTTTAGCACGTCGCCCAGAGGCGAATGCTGGAAGATGTCCGCGGCGCTGAATTCGGTGATCGATGACCGATCGTGCTTGATATGCGTGGACGTGTATAGTTCGGAACCTGTAGCCAGAGACAGGTCTGTAGTTCCGGTGACATAGATGTCACTTGAAGTTAAGTCTGTGTGCGGCTCCAACGCCGCTGAGACCGCGGCTTCCGCGGCGGGGTTGAGCTTCCCGTCTTTGGATGGCGCGATCTGCTCCGGATCTATGGCTGGAGCAGCTACAGGTACTATCTCCTGCGTGTGGACCGATGCCATATTTAGGTCATGTTCATCGTGGTGGTAGAGAGCGACGGCCGTAGTCTCAATTCCGTCAAAGATCAAGTCTCCACAGATATCTGTGACGTAGTTCAATTTTCCAAATCTGACCTGGTGGCCAGGGGCGTAGCTTTCGATCTGCTCCAGATGGCCAAGCGAGTTGGCCCACAGTGCGAAGCCGCCGAACACGAAGATCTGTCCGAGAAGGAATACTTCTCCTTGGACAGCATCATCGTAGATGATTGAAGGAGCCATCAAACCTTTTGAGGACGGCAAAGTGGAACTCTCAATGAAAGCACCAATGTCGGTGTCAAAATCGGCGGATCTCGGGTAAGGGGTCCCGAACTATGCGTCTAGGATTGATGGTAACAAGAGACGGGGGACACAATGTTTACCCACGTTCAGGCCCTCTCTATGGAGGTAATACCCTACTTCCTGCTTGATTGATCTTGATGAATATGAGTATTACAAGAGTTGATCTACCACGAGATCATAATGGCTAAACCCTAAAAGTCTAGCCTGGCTATGATTATGAGGATCTATCTACGGACCTAACCCTCTGGTTTATATAGACACAGGAGGGATCTAGGGTTACACAAGGTCGGTTACAAAGAAAGGAATCTTCTTAGTTGATCGCCAAGCTTGCCTTCCACGCCAAGGAGAGTCCTATCCGGACACGGGTAGAGTCTTCGGTCTTTGTATCTTTACGGCCCATCAGTCCGGCCCATATCCAATAGATCAGACACCCGAGGACCCCTTAGTCCAAGACTCCCTCAGCAACCTATGCTTCCCTCTGTGAAGGGCCTATCTTTTACTTTTACGCAAAGGGTCAAAGTTTTTCTCTCTATTACTTTTATTTTTCTCCTTTGGCAAGCATCATGTGGTGAGGAAAGATCTAGGCACATATGTCCAATTGAATATAGATAGCATGAGTTATTATTGTTGACATCACCCTTGAGGTGAGTATGTTGGGAGGCGAAACTATAAGCCCCTATCTTTCTATGTGTCCGGTTGAATTGTTTTGCTCATGGGTACGAGGTGAGTGTTAGCAATCATAGAAGACTATATGATGGTTGAGTATGTGGACTTGCCTAAAGGCTCCGACACATGACCCTTCCTGAAAAGATGATGAATTGTAGTTGCAAAGTTGACTGAGAACATAGTTTGTCGGTTTCTAATAGAGTTTTTGCTTTATACTTTGATTGTGTGATGAACTATTACTTATGCATGAGAAGTATATGATAAAAGTTCTATGACAAAAGTCCTATGTTTAATGTTGTTGTTGTTATAATAATCAACATGATGCTTCTATGTCCGTATTTTGTTTTTATCGACACCTCTCTCTCAAAGCATGTGGACATGTTTTTCAATTTTGGTTCTCGCTTGAGGACAAGCGAGGTCTAAGCTTGGGGGAGTTGATACGTCCATTTTTCATCATGTTTTTCTTACTGTTACTTATAATTTCCTTATCCATAATAATGCTTTTTGGAGTAATTCTAATGACTTTTCTCTCATAATTTGCAAGGAACACACCAAGAGGGAGAATTCCGACAGCAAGAAATCTGGACCTGGAAAATCTACGTCAGGCCACCTATTCTGCACAACTCCAAATGAGCTGAAAGTTCACGGAGATTTTTATGGATTATTTAACAAATATTGGAGCCAATAAACACCAGAGGGGGGCACCAGGTGGGCACAACCCACCTGGGCGCACCCTGGTGGGTTGTGGCCTCCTCGGACCACCTCCGGTGCCAATCTTCTGGTATACAAGTGATTTTTACATAGAAAAAATAAGGAGAGGACTTTCGGGACGAAGCGCCGCCACCTCGAGGCGGAACTTGGGCTGGAGCACTTTTGCCCTCCGGCGGAGTGATTCTGCCGGGGGAACTTCCCTCCCGGAAGGGGAAATCATCGTCATCATCATCACCAACAACTCTCCTATCTTGGGGAGGGAAATCTCCATCAACATCTTCAACATCACCATCTCCTCTCAAACCCTAGTTCATCTCTTGTGTTCAATCTTGTTACCAGAACTATAGATTGGTGCTTGTGGGTGACTAGTAGTGTTGATTACATCTTGTAGTTGATTACTATATGGTTTATTTGGTGGAAGATTATATGTTCAGATCCATTATGCTATTTAATACTCCTCTGATCATGAACATGTTTATCATTTGTGAGTAGTTACTTTTGTTCTTGAGGTCACGGGAGAAATCATGTTGCAAGTAATCATGTGAACTTGATATGTGTTTGATATTTTGATAGTATGTATGTTGTTATTCCCTTAGTGGTGTCATGTGAATGTCAACTACATGACACTTCACCATATTTGGGCCTAAGGTAATGCATTGTGGAGTAGCAATTAGATGGTGGGTTGCGAGAGTGAGAGAAGCTTAAACCCCAGTTTGTGCGCTATTTCGTAAGGGACCGATTGGATTCAAAAGTTTAATGCTATGGTTAGAATTTATTCTTAATACTTTTCTCGTAATTTTGGATGCTTGCGGGAGGGTTAATCATAAGTAAGAGGTTTGTTCAAGTAAGAACAACACCTAAGCACCAGTCCACCCACATATCAAATTATCAAAGTAGCGAACACAAATCAAACCAAAATGATGAAAGTGATTAGATATTCCCGTGTGCCCTCAATAACGCGTTGCTTATCATAAGAGACCATTTTGGCATGTCCTTTGCCTCAAAAGGATTGGGCTACCTTGCTGCACTTTTGTTACTATTATCATTACTTGCTCGTTACAAATTATCTTGCTATCAAACTACTCTACTACTTACAATTTCAGCACTTGCAGACAATACCTTACCGAAAACTACTTGTCATTTCCTTCTGCTCCTCATTCGGTTTGACACTCTTACTTACTGAAAAGAGCTACAATTGATCCCCTATACTTGTGGGTCATCAATGTGATCCGCGGAGGGCTTTGCCTAAGCACTACGTGAATATGACGGAGGAGTAAACCGTGGAGGGAGAGCCGCACACGCTTGGAACAATTGGTGTGTCTCGAAGGGGTGACGTTCCCACGTATATAAAGGAGGGAGAGGGAGGGGGCGTCCAGGGGGCGGGCCATATGGGGGGAAACCGACTAGGACTCCCAATCCTAGTCGCCCCCCCCCCTTCCTTTCTATCAGAGGGGGAAAAGGGAAGGAGAAGGAGAGGGAGAGAAGGTTGCACCCCCTCCCCTTTGTCCAATTCGGACTCCCTTGGGGGGGCACCCCTTGAGGGATCCCCTCTCTCTACACTAAGGCCGATGTAGGCCCATTACTTCCCCGGGGGGTTCTGGTAACCTCCCGGTACTCCGGAAAATACCCAAACCATTCCGAAACCATTTCGGTGTCCGAATACCATCGTCCAATATATCAATCTTTACCTCTCGACCATTTCGGGACTCCTTGTCTTGTCCATGATCTCATCCGGGACTCCGAACAATCTTCGGTCACCAAAACACATAACTCATAATACAAATCATCATCGAACGTTAAGCGTGCGGACCCTACGGGTGCGAGAAGTATGTAGACATGGCCGAGACATATCTTCGGTCAATAACCAATAGTGGAACCTGAATGCTCATATTGGTTCCTACATATTCTACGAAGATCTTTATTGGTCAAACGCAATGACAACATACGTTATTCCCATTGTCATCGGTATGTTACTTGCCCGAGATTCGATCGTCAGTATCCTCATACCTAGTTCAATCTCGTTACCGGCAAGTCTCTTTACTTGTTCCATAATGCATCATCCCGCAACTAACTCATTAGTCACATTTATTGCAAGGATTATCGTGATGTGCATTACCGAGAGGGCCCAGAGATACCTCTCTGATACTCGGAGTGACAAATCCTAATCTTGATCTATGCCAACCCAACAAACACCTTCGGAGACACATGTAGAGCATCTTTATAATCACCCAGTTATGTTGTGATGTTTGATAGCACATAAGGTGTTCCTCCGGTATTCGGGAGTTGCATAATCTCATAGTTAAAGGAATATGTATAAGTCATGAAGAAATCAATAGCAATAAAACTTAATGATCATTATGCTAAGCTAACGGATGGGTCTTGTTCATAACATCATTCTCCTAATTATATGATCCTGTTCATCAAATGACAACACATGTCTATGGTCAGGAAACTTAACCATCTTTGATTAATGAGCTAGTCAAGTAGAGGCATACTAGGGACACTTTGTTTTGTCTATGTATTCACACATGTACTAAGTTTCCGTTTAATACAATTCTAGCATGAATAATAAACATTTATCATGATATAAGGAAATGTAAATAACACTTTATTATTGCCTCCAGGGCATATTTCCTTCAGTCTCCCACTTGCACTAGAGTTAATAATCTAGATTACATAGTAATGATTCTAACACCCATGGAGTCTTGGTGATGATCATGTTTTGCTCGTGGAAGAGGCTTAGTCAACGGTTCTGCAACATTAAGATTCATGTGTATTTTGCAAATCTCTATGTCTCCCTCCTTGACTTGATCGTGGATGGAGTTGAAGCGTCTCTGGATGTGTTTGGTTCTCTTGTGAAATCTGGATTCCTTCGCTAAGGCAATTTCTCCAGTATTGTCACAAAAGATTTTCATTGGACCCGATGCACTAGGTATTACACCTAGATCGGATATGAACTTCTTCATCCAGACTCCTTCATTTGCTGCTTCTGAAGCAGCTATGTACTCCCTTCACACGTAGATCCCGCCACAACGCTCTGCTTGGAACTGCACCAACTGATAGCTCCACCATTCAATATAAATACGTATCCGGTTTGTGACTTAGAGTCATCCGGATCAGTGTCAAAGCTAGCATCGACGTAACCATTTATGACAAGCTCTTTGCCACCTCCATAAATGATCAACATATCCTTTGTCCTTTTCAGATATTTTAGGATGTTCTTGACCGTTGTGCAGTGATCCACTCCTGGATTACTTTGGTACCTCCCTGCTAAACTTATAGAAAGGCACACATCAGGTCCGGTACACAGCATTGCATACATGATATAACCTATGGCTGAAGCATAGGGAATGACTTTCATTTTCTCTCTATCTTCTGCAGTGGTCGGGCATTGAGTCTGACTCAACTTCACACCTTGTAACATAGGCAAGAAACCTTTCTTTGACTGATCCATTTTGAACTTCTTCAAAACTTTATCAAGGTATGTGCTTTGTGAAAGTCCAATTAAGCGTCTTGATCTATCTCTATAGATCTTGATGCCCAATATATAAGCTGCTTCACTGAGGTCTTTCATTGAAAAATTCTTATTCAAGTAGCCTTTATGCTATCTAGAAATTATGTGTTATTTCCAATCAAAAATATGCCATCCACATATAATATTAGAAATGCTACAAAGCTCCCACTCACTTTCTAGTAAATACAGGCTTCTCCAAAAGTTTGTATGAAACCATATGCTTTGATCACACTATCAAAGCGTATATTTCAACTCGAAGAGGCTTGCACCAGTCCATAAATGGACCGCTGGAGCTTGCACACTTTGTTAGCACCTTTAGGATCAACAAAACCTTCTGATTGCATCATATACAACTCTTCTTTTAAAATCCATTAAGGAATGCGGTTTTGATGTCCATTTGCCAAATTTCATAATCATAAAATGCGGCAATTGCTAACATGATTCAGACAGACTTAAGCATCGCTACGGGTGAGAAGGTGTTGACACGTCTCCGACGTCTCTACTATTTCTCACGCTTTTCTTCATGTTTCGGACTCTAATTTGCATGATTTGAATGAAACTAACCCTGGACTATCGTTGTTTTCAGCAGAACTACCATGGTGTTGTTTTTGTGCAGAAATAGAAGTTCTCGGAATGGAACAAAACTTTGCAAGGATTTGTTATATCAATAATAAGAATTTATGGAGCCAAAACCTGCCAGAGAGGGGCACCTGGGTGGGCAGAACCCACCAGAGCGCCCCCCTCTCCTGGCCCGCCCAGGTGGGTTGTACCCACCTGGTGGCCCCGCCGATGACCCCCTGATACTATAAAATCACATTATTCCAAAAAAAATCAGGGAGAAAGAATTATCACGATCCACGAGACGGAGCCGCCGCCAAGCCCTGTACTTCCTCGGGAGGGCAGATCTGGACTCCGTTTGGGGCTCCAGAGAGGGGGATCTTCGTTCTTCATCATCACCAACCCTTCTCCATCGCCAATTCCATGATGCTCCCCACCAGGAGTGAGTAATTCCTTCGTAGGTTCGCTGGTCAGTGGGGAGTTGGATGAGATTCAGCATGTAATCGAGTTAGTTTTGTTAGGGCCTGATCCCTAGTATCCACTATGTTCTTAGATTGATGTTGCTATGACTTTGCCATGCTTAATGGTTGTCACTTTGGGCCCGGGTGCCATGATTTCAGATCTGAACCGTTTATGTTATCACCATTATATCCATGTTCTAGATCCGATCTTGCAAGTTATAGTCACCTACTACGTGTTATGATCCGGCAATCCCGGAGTGACAACAACCGGGCCTACTCTCGGTGATGACCGTAGTTTGAGGAGTTCATGTATTCACTTTGTGCTAATGCTTTAAACCATTCTCTATTAAAAGGAGGCCTTAATATCCCTTAGTTTCCAATATGGACCCCGCTGCCACGGGAGGGTAGGAAAAAAGATGTCATGCAAGTTCTTTTAATAAAGCACGCATGACTATTTACGGAATACATGCCTACATTATATCGATGAACTGGAGCTAGTGCCGTATCGCCCTAGGTTATAACTGTCACATGATGAATATCATCCAACAAGTCACCGATCCAATGCCTACGAACTTTTCCATATTGTATCTGCTAAGTTACTACTATTATCATCACTGTTACACTTGCTACAAAATTACTGCTATCACTGTTACTGTTACTATTGCTGCTGTCACTACTATCAAAACTATCAAACTACTTTGCTACTGATCACTTTGCTGCAGATAATTAATCTCCAGGTGTGGTTGAATTGACAACTCAGCTGCTAATACCTTCAAATATTCTTTGGCTCCCCTTGTGTTGAATCTATAAATTTGGGTTGAATACTCTACCCTCGAAAACTGTTGCGATCCCCTATACTTGTGGGTTACCAAGACCTTTTTCTGGCGCCATTGCCGGGGAGCACAACTATATTATTGAGTCACTTGGGATTATTATCATATTATCACTATGAAGAATCTGAAGGATCCAAGGACTAAGATATTTCCCTCAAAGACGAGGGGAGGTAAGGAACTACCATCCAGTTCTACTTTAGATTCACCTTTTGTTTTGAGTAAACTTGCAACACCACCACATGCTATTAATTCTTATATGTCGCAAGTTATTGATGATGCTACTTCTACTATGAATGATGCTTATGATGATGCTAGTACCTTGCTTGATAATGATGATGTGCCACTTGGTGAATTTCTTGATAAACAAATTGCTAGAGTAATACAACATTATGTTGTTGAATCTGATGATGAGCTTGAAATCGAATCTCTTGAAACACCTACTAGAACTACCCTTCCTAGATATCAATTTTCTCAGGTACCGGAAGGTTATGTTATGAGTGAAGAAACAACTAGAGATATTCTTGCCTGCAAGGATAGAGATTATCTAGAGAAATTACTACACAAATATAAACAAAAATATCTAAATGCTAGAATGAAGTGTGATCCTAAGTTTGCAACTTCACCTATCTTTATTGATGATAAGGATTATGAATTCTCTGTCGACTCAGAGTTAATTAATCTGGTTGAATCTGATCCTTTCCATGGTTATGAAACTGAAACTGTTGTGGCACATCTTACTAAGTTGAATGATATAGTCACCCTTTTTACTCATGGTGGGAAAACTCGCTACTAATTTATTATCAAATTATTTCCTTTCTCATTAAAGGGTGATGCTAAAGCTTGGTACAATACTCTTGCTCCTGGTTGTGGGCGTAGTCCCCAGGATATGATTTATTACTTCTCTGAAAAATATTTTCCTGCTCATAAGAAACAAGCTGCCTTACAGGAAATATTTAACTTTGTGCAAATTAAAGAAGAGAGTCTCCCACAAGCTTGGGGGAGTCTTTGCCAGTTACTTAATGCTTTGCCTGATCATCCTCTTAAGAAAAATGAAATACTTGATATTATAATGGACTAACCAATGCTTCTAGGGACTTCCTGGATAGTTGTGTTTTTAGGGAACGAACTATTGGACGAGCTGAAGAATTATTGAATAACATATTGAAAAATTATGATGATTGGACTATTCCTGAACCACCGCCTAAACCTACTCCGGAGAAGAGTGGTATATTATATCTCAGTCCCGAAGATATGCAAGAGGCAAAGAAATCTATGAAGGAAGAAGGTATTAAAGCTGAGGATGTTAAATTTTTACCTCCTATTGAAGAATTACATGGGCTTAATACACCACCAATGCCTAAGGTGGTAGAGGTAAGTTCTCTTATGAAGTTTAATGATAGTGATAATCCTCACAATATGCATCCTCGTCAGTGCCTTTATGAGTTTGAAAACAACATTAGAAAACAAGATCACTTCAATGCAAATGTTATGAAACAATTGAAATATAATTCTGATATTATTGCTCGCTTGAGTGACTTGTTATTTAGAATATCAAATGATGTTAGAGGTGTTGGAAAGCATGCTTCTATGGTTAAAACTCAATTAGAGCAAGTTGCTAAATCTCAAAGAGAATTGCTTGATGAAATGAATAATAATATGCATGACTTTGCTGTTAGAGTTGCAACTAGAGGAGTTAAAATGACTCAGGAACCACTTTCCTGAGGGACACCCTAAAAGAATTGAACAGGATTCACAAAGAGCTAACACTAGTGCACCTAGTCCTTCTAGAAAGAAAAGGAAAAATGATAGGACTTCGCACCTGAAATAGAAAAACCTCCTGATAATGAAAATGAAACTTCTATCTCGTGCGATGGCGAGTGAATAACCACTCGACCTGAGAATAACCCGCTTAGCACGGAAGATATCGACCACCTCCTATCGTTCCATGAACGATCCAGGCACACAAAAAAGGATAATTTTTTATAAGTTTTTAGAGGTGGCACATGCAAATTTACTTAGGACGGCAGGGTAATACCGTATATTTTTTGAGGAATTTGACACTGAGAGAGAACTCCCACTGTATTTTCATATATCTATATAAATGGGGTGTTTACATAGACATATAAATCACACACATCCAACTCCACTGCTGGTGTTAGCACCCGGGGTGGGCAACTACTCCATGATCACTGCTATACACTTGGCTCTATGTATGCTAAAAAGTAAAAAAGCAGAAGTAGGACTCAACTAAGTGTGTCATAGTAGGAAAGCAGGGCACCTCTACATGCAACCTTAACTCTATGTTGCAGAAGCCTCAGGTCCTCCTTGAATCGATGAAACCAAGATGAAGTGGTTGGGGCAACACCTCTGAAGTGTTTGTTATTTCTTTCTTTCCACAAGCTCCAGGTAGCACTCCAGAATACTTCGATGAAGAAAGGATTGGGCCAATTTGTTTGTGTGTTTTACAACGCAGTGAACCTGTTCTGAAAACCAGGCCAGTCAATATGCAGCTTGGCCCAAGACCTCGCGCTGAACTGGCAAGTGAAGATCATATGCTCAAGAGTCTCATCCATATTTTGCCCACAGAGGAGACATGTAAAATCATCCCCAATGTTATAGTGTCTCCTCCTTAGCATGTCACGTGTGTTCAGCCTATCATGCAGCAGTAGCCATCCGAACACTTTGATCTTCATCGTACAATTTGATTTCCAAAAGGAGCCGAAAGGTAGGATGAGCTGTTGCATCACAGAAGAAGTTGTTGTAGTAGTCTTTTGGTCTGTATTCAGCAGTGCCCCAAGTGTAGTGCCAGATATCAGTCCTTGTTGTTGAGGGGTATAAATTGGATGTTGCATGTTGGATATCTTGCACCTCAGTAAGAGCAAGAGCGGACAGTGGCAGGTGAAAGGTTTCATGTAGCTCAGTGTTGGCCCAGAAGTCAGCGACCGTCATGTCCTCATGCAAAGCAAAAGAGAAGGCACGTGGGTGTGATGATTGGAGCACGTGATTTGACCACAAGTCCTTCCAGAGCAGCGTAGTCGAGCCATCAACCACTTGGACATGAGAGATTCCTCGGTAAATGGGTGTTAATTTGAGTATGTCTTTCCACGAAAAAATATCCGACCGAATCCACCGCATGAGGTACTTGGTTGACATACTGATTATCCCAAAGCATATTAACCCATGGAACGTCCAGTTTGTTATAGAACTTATGCAGAAATTTCAACAAGAGAGCATCATTGTGGATTTTAATGTTAATCACTCCTAACCCACCTTTGCTCTTGGGCTTTTGCACACCAGCTCCCAGGCTGCCAGTGAATTGCACTTGTTGCCTTGATCAGTTTTCTTTGTCTAGAGACATCTCCTTCTAATCTTGTCTAGAATATCAATCAGTTTCGGAGGGAACTTGAGCGTGCACATGGCAAACACCAGAAGGGAGGTGACAGATGCATTGAGCCAGGAGAGACGGCCCCCATAGGACATCATGGGGATCATGGCAGTGAGGCGGCGCTCCATTTTGTAAACTAGGGGCATAAACTCCTGGATGGTTGGCTTGGTAGTGCCAAGCGGAAGGCCAAGGTAGGTGAAAGGCATCGTACCTACATTGCAACCAAAGATATCGGCTAGGCCAGTCATTGTACTTGCGTCAAGGTTGATTGGTATGAGCGTGGACTTATGAAAGTTAATATTGAGGCCAATTGAGGATGCATAGTCTGAAAGAATTTCCTTGACACGGAGAGCTTGATGCGGGCAGGCAGGATAATGTCGTATATAGGTAGGTATGGTGGACTCATCTGGAATAACTTTGGGCTCAAGGTTTTTGATGTACAAGCAGAATCCCCACTTAGTACACGCGTAAGCTAGCAATTTAGATTGAGAAGCGGCCAGCTAGAGAGCAACAACAATCATAACCATGCATTATGCGTAAGTAACATTGGACACTAGCATGAGTAGGATATGAACACCATGAACATAAACATTATAGAGGCTATGTTGGTTTTGATTCATCTACATGCATGAACATGTACCAAGTCAAGCCACTTGAACATTCAGAGGAGGATACCATATCATCATACTACATCACAGTCATTTTAACGCTATGTTGATACCTAAGATAAATCATTATCAACTCCCAGCTACTTACGCATGGCATGAAAAACTATAATCTCTAATTGTCATTGCAAACATATTTAATCATAATGGGCTGAATCATGGGCACTAGGTTAAACATATTTACACAGATAGGACAAGTCGAGTTCATACCAGTTTCTCTTTGCCACGACCAGTTCATCGAATGCCGTCATTATTGCCTTTCACTTGCACGACCGAATGATATGAAAATAATAATAGTGCAAGAGTGCCATTGACTAAGATGGAATCTGCAAACATTTTATTCAACAGGAGAAGACAAGGTAAAATGGGCTCTTTATTAGTTCAACAATTATTCATATGAGAGCCACTCAACATTTTCATTGTTGTCTTCTCCTTGGTACAACTCGAATAAAAGAAAAGAATTTTAGAGAAACAAACTGAAATATTTTTGGAGTTTTTGGTTTTCTTAAGCAAGCAAATAAGGGAAAAGCAAAAACGAGAAAAACTATTTACACGGGAAAGCTCCCAACAAGCAGAAGAAGAACAAGGAAATCTTTTTGGATTTTCTTACTAGTACTACTACTAAGCATGCATAGAAAGTAAATTAACTACAACTAATTTTTTTGTTTTTTCTAAAGTTTTTCAAACAAACAAGAAGAAAGCAAGAAAATAAATCTAAGCATGGATGATACAATGAAAAATGTGAGCACTGACAAATGAATAAATAGACATGAATGTGAAGTCGGTGGAAACACGTACTCTCCCAAGCTTAGGCTTTTGGCCTAAGTTGGAAGTGAATCAGTAGCCTGGAGGGTAGTAGTCGGCGTGGTAGCTCACAGAGGCTCTTGGTGCAGATGCCTCTGCATGCCATGCCGCCACCACTGCTGCGTTATGAGCTCGGGCCTCGCTCTCAAGAACAAAATATCTTTCCTTGTTGTGATAATCAAAGAGAGCAGGTGCAGGCAAATAGGTGTCCACAACATGTGATTGGTTAAACAACAAATTAAAAGTGAAGTTATCAGCCCTTCCCTTGAGAATTTTATGATCTTTCAAGGCATCAAAATCTAAATACCGAGTGAGTGGGATAGGATCAAAGGGCAAAGGTGAGACACCCAGCCCTCATCCAAGGCGTGTGGCATATATTCCACCATAGAACCAGCCACTTTTAGCATTGTGCTAAAGTCTGTGTGCAACAATCGCTCCAAGGTTGTAACTCCTTTCACCAGTGAGAGCGGTGTGAAGGAAGCTCAAGTCTGGCGCACAAAGTATGCTACAGTCTTACTTTCCTACTATGCATTTCCCATTAAATAATGCAAAATATTGAATTGCGGGAAAATGAATGCTCTTTATTCTTCCTTGTCCCACTCCCCTATTTTCACCATAGCAAAGGCTAGTCAAGAAAGACTCGTACTCAACCATTGGTGGCTCATCAAGTGAACCCCAAAATGGCAGTTTGCAATGGTAAGCAATATTCTCCAGTGGGATAGTATAAGGATTATCATAAAGCATAAACGACACCCTAGACTCACATGGAAAATATTTAAATCCTTTGACAAACGATTCAGTGAGAAGTTGGTGTTGTACACACTTATCTGATAGGTAGGGACTGAGGCCGGCATTGTGAACATATTGCTCAAATTCCTCTTTAATGCCCACACACACCATATATTCACCGCTAGGCCATAAACATGTCTTGGTGGCGGCATATCGTGTGGAACTTTCACTTGGTTCAACATAAGACCAACGGGCGGAACTGACACTATAAGATGCCCCCGAGGATCGTCTCCTCAAAGAACTCCTCCCAAATAGGTTCAAGATGTCCGCATACAATTTTCTAAAAATAAAAATTTGGGAGTGACAAAAATTTGTCAACAAAACTTTGTAAGATTGATAGCAACTACTCATAGGGATACATAGAGGCCATAAAAAGCATTCAAGCAACTTAGAATACTACGAATTCAACATGCAAGCACATCTACAACAACACCAAGAGTAGCTAATTATTCAAAGTATAAGCAACAAAAACAAAAACTAATTGGACAAATGATGGAATCACATACCAAGCAACAATCCCCCGAAACAGTTTCGGAAACGGAGGTTCGAGCAAAGAGATCGAAATCCGCAGGTTTGAGCTCAAGAACACGGGAGAGAGAGCAATGGAGATTTTTTCTGGAGGTAAGTGATGACGTGGTATGAAGAGGTAAGTGAGGGGGCCCACGTTGGCCCACAACCCACCAGGGCGTGCCTAGGGGTGCTGGCACCCCCAGGTGGGTTGTACCCACCTGGTGCACCTCCCTCTGATGTTATTTGCACCAAAAATTCTCAAATATTTAGAAAAAATCTTATTAAATTTTCAGGGCATTCTGAGAACTTTTATTTTTGGGTCATTTTTTTATTTCACGAGAAATTCAGAACAGACAAGACATGGCATTTTATTTTATTTAACTAATAAAAACAGAGAATAAAAAGTAGGGACAGAAAGTAGGCTTACTAAATTCATCAACTACATATCATTAAAAAATGATCCATTAATAAGGTTGATAAGCCTTATTAACAACCACTTTCGATTAGCATGAAATCGAAGAACTTTCGTAAATCACTAAGTTACCTCAATGGGGATATGTATTTCCCCAACAATAAGTATTTCATATTTATTTTTGTCAGTAGGTAGAGGTATTTGAAAACTTCCAATAGTGATTGTCAGAGATTTTTCAATAACATTAATACCATTCACTTGGAATTGTTTCTTCAGAAAGTGCACCATATGCTCATTACCATTGATATGAAAAGTGACCTTGCTTTTATTGCAATCAATAACAGCCACTGCATTATTCAAGAAGGGTCTACCAAGGATAATCAATATGTTGTCGTCCTCGGGCATCTCAAGTATAACAAAGTCAGTCAAAATAGTAACATTAGCAACAACAATGGGGACATCCTCATAGATACCGATAGGTATGGCAGTTGATTTGTCAGCCATTTGCAAAGATATTTTAGTAGGTGTGAGTTTATTCAAGTCAAGTCTTTTATATAAAGAGAAAGGTATAACACTAACACCAGCTCCTAAATCACACAAAGCAGTTTTCACAAAATTCTTTTTGATAGAGCAAGGTATAGTTGGTATTCCCGGATCTCCAAGTTTTTTAGGTACTCCATCTTTAAAAGTGTAATCAGCAAGCATAGTGGTGGTTTCAGCTCCCGGTATTTTTCTCTTATTTGTGATGAAGACTTTCATATACTTTGCATATGGAGACATTTTCAAGATATTAGTCAAGCGAGTACGCAAAAAGACTGGCCTCGGCATTTCAGCAAAGCGGTCAAATTCTTCATCATCATTCTTTTTATTTGACTTGGGTGGAAAAGACATAGGTTTTGAACCCGCGGTTCTCTTTCTTTACCGTGTTTTCTAGCCACAACGTATCTTTTGTCATATCTTTTTTTAGGTTGTGGGTTATCAAGATCAACAGGTGGTTCTATCTCAACATCATTGTTTGGTTCTTTTTCATTGGTTGGTTGAGAGTCTTCATGAACCTCATCATTATCTTTTTCATTATCATTAGGTGAGTGTTCATTACCAGATTGAATTTCAGCATCAGAGATAGAAACTTCATTACTATTATGAGGAGGTTTTTCTATTTCAGGTTCACTAGAAGTGTGCAAAGTCCTATCATTTTTTCTTTTTCTTTCTAGAAGAAGTAGGTGCACTAGTGTTAGCTCTTTGTGAATCTTGTTCAATTCTTTTAGGGTGTCCCTCAGGATAAGTTGTTCCTGAGTCATTTTACCTCCTCTAGTTGCAACTCTAATAGCAAAGTCATGCATATTATGATTCATTTCATCCAGGAATTCCCTTTGAGATTTAGCAACTTGTTCTAACTGAGTTTGAACCATAGAAGCATGTTTTCCAACACCTCTAACACCATTTGATATTCTAAATAACAAGTCACTCAAGCGAGCAATCATATCAGAATTGTATTTCAATTGTTTCATAACATTTGCACTGAAGTGATCTTGTTTCCTAATGTAGTTTTCAAACTCATAAAGGCATTGACTAGGATGCATATTGTGAGGATTATCATTATCATTGAACTTAATAAGAGAATTTACCTCTACCACCTTAGGCATTGATGGTGTATTAAGCCCATGTATTTCTTCAATAGGAGGTAAATTTTTAATATCCTCAGCTTTAATACCTTTTTCCTTCATAGATTTCTTTGCCTCTTTCATATCTTCAGGACTGAGATATAATATACCCCTCTTCTCCGGAGTGGGTTTAGGCGGTGGTTCAGGAATAGTCCAACCATCATAATTTTTTAATATGTTAGTCAATATTTCTTCAGCTTGTCCAACGGTTTGTTCCCTGAAAACACAACCAGCACACCTATCTAGGAAGTCCCTAGAAGCATCGGTTAGTCCATTATAGAAGATATCAAGTATTTCATTTTTCTTTAGAGGATGATCAGGCAAAGCATTAAGTAACTAGCAAAGCCTACCCCAAGCTTGTGGGAGACTCTCTTCTTTAGTTTGAGCAAAGGTAAATATTTCCTGTAAGGCAGCTTGTTTCATATGAGCAGGAAAATATTTTTCAGAGAAGTAATAAATCATATCCCGGGGACAACGCACATAACTAGGAGCAACAGTATTGTACCAAGCTTTAGCATCACCCTTTAATGATAAAGGAAATAATTTGAGAATAAAGTAATAACGAGTTTTCTCACCATGAGTAAAAAGGGTGGCTATATCATTCAACTTAGTAAGATGTGCCAGAATAGTTTTTGTTTCATAACCATGGAAAGGATCAGATTCAACCAAAGTAATCAACTCTAGGTCGACAGAGAAATCATAATCCTTATCATCAATAAAGAGAGGTGAAGTAGCAAACTTAGGATCACATTTCATTCTAGCATTCAGAGTTTTTCTTTATACTTTTGTAGTAATTTATCTAGATCATCTCTATCATTACAAGCTAGAATATCTCTAGTTGCTTCTTCACTCATAACATAACCTTCCGGTACCTTAGGAAATTCATATCTAGGAAGGCTAATTCTAGCAAGAGTTTCAGTTTCAAGCTCATCATCAGATTCAACAACATCATGTTGTATAACTCTAGCAATTTGTTTATCAAGAAATTCACCAAGCGGCACATCATCATTATCAAGAAAGGTACTAGCATCATCATAAGCATCATTCATAGTAGAAGTGGCATCACCAATAGCTTGCGACATATCAGAATTAATAGCATGTGGTGGTGTTGCAAGTTTATTCATAACAGAAGGTGAATCTAAAGCATAACTGGATGGCAGTTCCTTACCTCCCCTCGTCCTTGAGGGAAATATCTTAGTCTTTGGATCCTTCAGATTCTTCATAGTGATAATATGATAATAATCCCAAGTGACTCAACAAATATAGCTATGCTCCCTGGCAATGGCGCCAGAAAAAGGTCTTGATAACCCACAAGTATAGGGGATTGCAACAGTTTTCGAGGGTAGAGTATTCAACCGAAATTTATAGATTCGACACAAGGGGAGCCAAAGAATATTTGAAGGTATTAGCAGCTGAGTTGTCAATTCAACCACACCTAGAGATTAATTATCTGTAGCAAAGTGATCAGTAGCAAAGTAGTTTGATAGTTTTGATAATAGTGAGAGCAGCAACGGTAACAGTAACAGTGATAGCAGTAGTTTGTAGCAAGTGTAATAGTGATGATAGCAATAGTAACACAACAAGATCAATAAGGATAAATTCATAGGCATTGGATCAGTGACTTGTTGGATGATATTCATCATGTGACAGTTATAACCTAGGGCGATACGACACTAGCTCCAGTTCATCGATATAATGTAGGCATGTATTCCGTAAATAGTCATACGTGCTTTATTAAAAGAACTTGCATGCCATCTGTTGTCCTACACTCCCATGGCAGCGGGGTCCATATTGGAAACTAAGGGATATTAAGGCCTCCTTTTAATAGAGAACCGGAATAAAGCATTAACACATAGTGAATACATGAACCCCTCAAACTACGGTCATCACCGAGAGTGGGCCCGGTTGTTGGCACTCCGGGGTTGCCGGATCAAAACACGTAGTAGGTGACTATGACTTGCAAGATCATATCTAGAACATGGATATAATGATGATAACATAAACGGTTCAGATCTGAAATCATGGCACTCGGGCCCAAAGTGACAAGCGTTAAGCATAGCAATGTCATAGCAACATCACTCTCAAAACATAGTGGATACTAGGGATCAAGCCCTAACAAAACTAACTCGATTACCTGATGAATCTCATCCAATTCCTCACCGACCAGCGAGCCTACGAAGGAATTACTCACTCCCGGTGGGGAGCATCATGGAATTAGCGATGGAGAAGGGTTGGTGATGACGAAGAACAAAGACCCCCCCTCCCCGGAGCCCCAAACGAACTCCAGATCTGCCCTCCCGAGGAAGAACAGGGCTTGGTGGTGGCTCCGTCTCGTGGATCACGATAATTCCTTCTCCCTGATTTTTTCTGGAAATATGTGAATTCATAGTATCAGGGGGTCTTTAGCAGGGCCACCAGGTGGGTACAACCCACCTGGGCGCGCCAGGAGAGGGGGGGCGCCCTGGTGGGTTGTGCCCACCCAGGGCCCCCTCTCCGGTGGGTTTTGGCTCCATAAATTCTTATTATTTATACAAAAAATCCTCGCATAGTTTCGTTCCATTCCGAGAACTTTTATTTCTGCACAAAAACAACACCATGGTAGTTCTGCTGAAAACAGCGTCAGTCCGGGGTTAGTTTCATTCAAATCATGCAAATTAGAGTGCATGTGGGCATTAAGGAGGAATTTTAGTAAAATGTTCACAATGCCGGCCTCGGTCCCTACCTTCCAGATAAGCGTGAACAACACCAACTTCTCACTGAATCATTTGTCAAAGGATTTAAATATTTTCCACGTGAGTCTAGGGTGTCATTTATGCTTTATGATAATCCATTTACTATCCCACCGGAGAATTTTACTTACCATTGCAAACTTCCATTTTGGCGTTCGCTTGATGAGCCACCAATGGTTGAGTTCGAGTCTTTCTTGACTAGCCTTTGCTACGGTGAAAATAGGGGAGTGAGACAATGAAGAATAAAGAGCATTCACATTCCTGCAATTCAATATTTTGCATTATTTAATGGGAAATGCATAGTAGGCAAGCAAGACTGTAGCATACTTTGTGCGCCAGAGCCTCATTCAGACCGCTCTCACTGGTGAAAGGAATTATAACCTTGGAGCGATTGTTGCACATAGACTTCAGCACAATGCTAACAGTGGTTGGTTCTATGGTGGAATTTATGCCACGCATTTAGCACGAGAGCTGGGTGTTTCGCCTTTGCCCTTTGATCCTATCCTACCCACGCGGTATTTAGATTTTGGCACTTTGAAAGAACACAAGATCCTTAAGAGAAAAGTTGATAATTTCACTTACAATCTAATGTTTAACCAAAAATCTATTGTGGACACATATTTTCCTGCGCCTGCTCCTTTTGGTTATAACAACAAGGGAAGATATTTTGTTCTTTAGAGCTATGGTCCGAGCTCATAACGCAGCAGTGGTGGCGGTACGGCGTGCTGAGGCATCCGCACCGAGAGCCTCCGTGAGCTACCACGCCGACTACTACCCTCTAGGCTACTGATTGACTACCAAGTTAGGCCAAAAGCCTAAGCTTGGGGGAGTACGTGTTTCCACCGACTGTACATTCATGTCCACTTATTTCATTTGTCAGTGTTCACACTTTTTCATTGTATCATCCATGCTTAGATTTATTTTCTTGCTTTCTTCTTGTGTGTTTGAAAAACTTTAGAAAAACCAAAAATGAATAGTTGTAGTTAATTTAGTTTCTATGCATGCTTAGTAGTAGTACTAAAAAGAAAACCCAAAAAGATTTCCTTATTCTTCTTTTGCTTGTTGGGAGCTTTCCCGTGTAAATAGTTTTTCTCGTTTTTGCTTTTCCCTTTTATTTGCTTGTTGAAGAAAACCAAAAACTCCAAAAATATTTCAGTGTGTTTCTCTGAATTTCTTTTCTTTTTATTCGAGTTGTACCAAGGAGAAGACCACGATGAAAATGTTGAGTAGCTCTCATATGAATAATGTTGAACTAATAAAGAGCACATTTTACCTTGTCTTCTCCTGTTGAATAAAATGTTTTGCAGATTCCAGCTTAGTCCACGGCACTCTTGCACTATTATTATTTTCATATCATTCGGTCGTGCAAGTGAAAGGCAATAATGACGACATTCGATGAACTGGCCGTGGCCAAGAGAAACTGGTATGAACTCGACTTGTTATGTTTGTGTAAATATGTTTAACCTAGTATCCAGGCTTCAGCCCATTATGATTAAACATGTTTGCAATGACAATTAGATATTATAGTTTCTCATGACATGCATAAGTAGCTAGGAGTGAATAATGACTTATCTTGGATATCAACATAACATTAAAATGATTATGATGTAGTATGACGATATGGTATCCTCCTCTAAATGTTCAAGTGGCTTGACTTGGTGCATGTTCATGCATGTAGTTGAATCAAAACCAACATAGCCTCTATAATATTTATGTTCATGGTGTTCATATCCTACTCATGCTAGTGTCCAATGTTACTTACGCATAATGCATGGTTATGATCGTTGTTGCTCTCCAGCTGGCCGCTTCTCAATCTAAATTGCTAGCCTTCGCCTATACTAAGTGGGAATTCTGCTTGTACAGCAAACACCTTTAACCCAAAGTTATTCCAGATGAATCCACCATACCTACCTATATGCGGTATTACCCTGCTGTCCCAAGTAAATATGCATGTGCACCTCTAAAAAAATTCTAAAATTTTTATCCTTTTTGTGTGCCTGGATCGTTCATGGAACGACAGGAGGTGGTCGATATCTTCCATGCTAAGCATGTTATTCTCGGGTCTAGTGTTTATTCACTCGCCATCGCACGAGAAAATGGGCTGTAATAGGGATTCCTAGCCCCGAACTCAAAAATGCAAATAATTAAACAAAACTCCCCCGGGACAGATGTTGGTATGGATGGCACTCGTTGTTTTGGACAAGCCATGTAGTGTGATTGATGGTGGAGGGGGGGGGGGTAAACCTTTACTTTTATCGCTTGGGAACCGCCACTAGCGTGCTTAGCATGGAAGATGTTGATAACTGATGGTCGTGAAGTAAATGAGAAGGGTGCATGTCTCAAAATATCATTTATCTCTGTTTTAAAAATTGAGCTCTGGCACCTCTGCAAATCACTGCTTCCCTCTGCGAAGGGACTATCTCTTTAGTTTTATGTTGTGTCACCACCCTCTAAAACAAGCGCTAGAAACTGAGTAGAGCACAACTGTCATGATTTATGCATTGTGTGTAGCTAATGTTGGGTGCATCATGACTGGATCATTTCTACCATGAATTACAATGTTTAGTCGCTTCTTGAACTGTGGAGGTGCTCTGCATTTATGTTTTGCGGTCTCAGAAAGGGCTAGCGAGATACCACTATTGTCATATTATATCATGGTTGTTTTGACAACATGTTGCCGTTTCAGATACCTTATTATTGCTCGCTAGCTAATTATTGAAGGAAATATGCCCTAGAGGCAATAATAAAGTTGTTACTATATTTCCTTATATCAAGATAAATGTTTATTATTCATGCTAGAATTGTATTAACCGGAAACTTAGTACATGTGTGAATACATAGACAAACAGAGTGTCACTAGTATGCCTCTTCTTGACTAGCTCGTTAATCAAAGATGGTTAAGTTTCCTAGCCATGGAAAAAGAGTTGTCATTTGATAAGCAGGATCACATCATTAGAGAATGATGTGATTGACTTGACCCATCCGTTAGCTTAGCACGATGATCGTTACAGTTTCATCGCTACTGCTTTCTTCATGACTTATACATGTTCCACAAACTATGAGATTATGCAACTCCCGAATACCGGAGGAACACCTTGTGTGCTATCAAACATCACAACATAACTGGGTGATTATAAAGATGCTCTACAGGTGTCTCCGATGGTGTTTGTTGAGTTGGCATAGATCAAGATTAGGATTTGTCACTCTATGTATCGGAGAGGTATCTCTGGTGTGACGCCCCTGTTTCGACCGTACACTAATCATACACGCAAATGTGTATGATCAAGATCAAGGACTCATGGGAAGATATCACAACACAACTCTAGACACAAATTTAAAATAATACAAGCTTTATATTACAAGCCAGGGGCCTCGAGGGATCGAATACATCAACTCGAATACACAAGAGTCAACGGAAGCAACAATGTCTGAGTACAGACATAAGTTAAACAAGTCTGCCTTAAGAAGGCTAGCACAAAAGCAACACTGATCGAAAAGGCAAGGCCTCCTGCCTGGGAGCCTCCTAACTACTCCAGGTCGTCAGCGGCCGTCATGTAGTAGTAGGCACCCTGGGGTAGTAGTAGTCATCAGTGGTGTCGTCTGGCTCCTGGGATCCGTCACCTGGTCGCAACAATCGGGTATAGGGGAAAAAGAGGTAGCAAAGCAACCGTGAGTACTCATCCAAAGTACTCGCAAGACTTACATCAGATCTAAACTAAGTATGCATCTGTATCAAAGGAAATGGGCTATATCTGTGGACTAAACTGCAAAATGCCAGAAGAGAAGGGGAAAGCCTAGCCTATCGAAGACTAGCATCTTCAAGCATCTTCAAGAATCTTGCAGTATTTAGAAGAGTACATATCAACATAATGTAAAGTAGTAGTAGTGTTATCAACCTCGGCCAGAGATCCTTTCTCGACTCCCTGCGAGAAAGCAATCGCAGAGCCATACTATCTGGTTATCACCTCAAGTATCTAGTTCTAGTTGTATTGATCGGGATACAACTCCAAGTGTCCATTACCGTAGGACAGGCTATTGATAGATGTTTTCTTCCCTCCAGGGGTGCACCAACTTACCCACCACGCTCAATTAACTCCGGCCGGACACACTTTCCTGGGTCATGCCCGGCCTCGGCCAATCAATACACTGCAACCCGACCTAGGCTGAATAGAGAGGTCAGCACGCCGGACTAAGCCTATGCCCCAGGGGTCATGGGCCATCTCCCCGGGAACTCCTGCACGTTGCGTACACGGCCGGTGAGCAGACCTAGCTACCTCCTTAAACAAGGTAGGAGCTTACGCAGTCCAACCCGGCACGCGCCGCTCAGTCGCTGGCGTCTATTAAGCTTTGGCTGATGTATACGACGCAGAACGCCCATACTATGCCCACGTGATGGTTAGTGCTATCAGGCCAGAGGCCCCCGGATCAAATATCCAAACCATTATTGTGTTGGTAGTGCGGTGACGAGCAGAAACTCACGAAAGATGTGACCCCGTCGCCCCGTCTCGAGTACTTGCGGCAAGGGCTAGGAATGCCCGGCCACGCCTCGTGTTCAACTCTCGGGTACCCTCTGTGATGCCCAGATAATTAGGCTACAGTAACCCCCGTTAATGATGCCACATCACCTCTGTCACTTTAGTTAATCTCGGGTTAGTTCAAAAACCGATTCAAAATTCAAATTCAAAATAGAGGCAAACAATAAAAGTTTTCAAATATTAAAACTTAAATGTTCTGAGTAACCAAATATTGCATAGGTAATTGTGGCGGAGAAACCAAACTTTGATAAAGTGTTTAAAGGCTCTAAAATAAATAACACAATAGCTTAGACATTTAAATAAATTCCTTTCATAATTTATAGAGTATTAAACTATTTTAATTAGGTGTGGACTTTTTGTGGCAATGGTAAAACTATTCACACTAATTTAGGTGCTTCTGTATATATTTTGTAAAACAAAACTAAATGAGCATAGAGATAAAACAATAAAGCAAAATTACTAATATAAAAAGGAAACAAAAGAATAAAAGGAAGACACCCCCCCCCCGACTGGGCCTTGGCCCAGCTGGCCGTGCGGCCCAGCTAGCCAACCGGCCCAACCGCACCCCCCTCTCTGGCCTACAAGGCCACCTCTCCCTCCCACGTAACCCTAAATCCCCAATTCCCCACCCACGATCCCCCTCTCCTCCACGATCTGGATCGGGGGGAACGAACCCACGACGCCCATCCCCGTCGCCCCGCACGACCACCCCACTCCCTCTTGTTCTCCATCGTCGCCGAGCACCCCGCGCCTGATCCCTTGCCGCGTCGGAGCCCCACCTCGCCCGCGCGACCCCGCCCGAGGAACCGTCGCTTGCCGCCGTCCCCAGCGCCCGAGGACGACCCCGCCGTCGCTTCTCGCCGCTACCCGGAGCTCCTCCGCCTCGACTCCGTCGACGCACGCGTCCCCGTCCTCCTCCCCGACGGCCTCCTTCGAGCCTCGTCGCCCCGGTCTCTACTCGACCGTGAGGACCCCAACCCCTCTCTTCTCCTCTCTCTCCCGTTCGTCCGCCGCGGTCATCTCCGTCGATCTCCACCGTCGGTGCCTCCCGGCCTTGCCGAGCTCGTCCACGGCCCCCCCGGGGTGAGCCTTCGCCCGTTCCCCCTGCTTGCCCCTCCCCGATGCTGTTTGTCGCCGCCCCATGCCGTCCCAGGCTCCGGCTGTTGGCCGCGGTCATGGCGCGCCCTGCGGCACCTACACCTCGCACCACGGTCACCCCACGTGCGCCCCGTGCCGCCCCCTGGCCGCGACCGGCCGCGCGCTGGCCATCCTCTGGCCGCACCTCGCGCGTGCATGCGCGCCCGTGCATCTGCTGCTGCTGGTGCCGCCCCGCTCGACCCCGCTCGCCATCGCTGCGAGCCCTGCCGGCCTCACCCACCTGCGCGCCGCCCTGGCCTCCTGCTCGCCCCGGCCATCCCTCCGCCGCCACCCTGGCACTGGCCGCCGGCGCCGGTGTGCGCCGTGCGCGTCCAACGCCCTTCGGGCTCGCGCCCGTTCGGGTGCCCCGCCCCGCTGCTCGCCCGAACCCGATTGGCCCCTGGGCCATTGACAAGTGGGGCCCCGCCCCTGAACGTTTTAGGATAAAAAATAGAAAATTAATTAGAAAAATATTAATTAATTAATTAATTAGATAATTAATTGACTTAATTAAATCTGTTAAATTAACTTAATGACTTAATTAAACTAATTAAACCTGCTTAGTTTGTCTAAGGCAATGACGAACGGGCCCCACCTGTCAGTTCGACCGGTCAACGGTCACAGTTGACCGCTGACGTCATGTTGATGTCATGCTAGTGTAGTAAACCTATTTTTGGTTTAAATTAAATCTGTTAATTCCTGGAAATGATTAAATCCTTTTTAAATTAATAAAAAATAAACCGTAGCTCGGATGGAAAAACTTTGTACATGAAAGTTGCTCAGAACGACGAGACGAATCCGGATATGCAGTCCGTTTGTCAGCCACACGTTCCTAGCATATCAAACCTGCAACTTTTCCCCTTCGGCCTGTCTATCAAAACAACGCGAAACACCAGGAATACTTTCCCGGATGTTTGCCCCCCTTCACAAGTATCACTTACTACCGCGTTAGGTCACCTCTAGCATCGCGCATTGCCATGGAATACTCGGTAAGTGTAGACCCCGAGACTGTCGGCGAACCCCACTTCAACTACAGTGTTGACGACACGTCCTCCTTGCCAGAACAACCAGGCAAGCCCCCCCTTTGATCACCAGATATCGCCTACTCTTCTCTATACTGCTTGCATTAGAGTAGTGTAGCATGTTACTGCTTTCCGTTATTCCTATCCTGATGCATAGCTTGTCCTTGCTACTACTGTTGTTACCATTACCTACTATCCTACTGCTTAGTATAGGATGCTAGTGTTCCATCAGTGGCCCTACACTCTTGTCCGTGTGCCATGCTATATTACTGGGCCGTGATCACTTCGGGAGGTGATCACGGGCATATACTATATACTTTACATAGTTACATTACCTGTGGTACTGTTCGGAGTTGGGGGCTGAAGGGGCAGGTGCCTCCATCCCGGTAGAGGTGGGCCTGGGTTCCCGACGGCCCCCAACTATTACTTTGTGGCGGAGCGACAGGGCAGGTTGAGACCACCTAGGAGAGAGGTGGGCCTGGCCTTGGTCGGTGTTCGCGGATACTTAACACGTTTAACGAGATCTAGGTATTTGATCTGAGTCTGGCTATTGGCCTATACGCACTAACCATCTACGCGGGGACAATTATGGGCACTCAACATCGTGGTATCAGCCGAAGCCTTCGTGACGTCGGTGACTGAGTGGCGCGCGCCGGATTGGACCGTAAGCCTGCTCTTGTATTAAGGGGGCTAGTTCTGCTTCCGGCCGCGTACGCAACGTGCAGGTGTGCAATGGGCGATGGGCCCAGACCCCTGCGCCATAGGATTTAGACCGGCATGCTGACCTCTCTGTTGTGCCTAGGTAGGGCTGCGACATGTTGATCTTCCGAGGCCGGGCATGACCCAGGAAAGGGTGTCCGGCCAAATGGGATCGAGCGTGTTGGGTTATGTGGTGCACCCCTGCAGGGAAGTTAATCTATTCGAATAGTCGTGATCTTTGGTAACAGGACGACTTGGAGTTGTACCTTGACCTTATGACAACTAGAACCGGATACTTAATAAAATACACCCTTCCAAGAGCCGGATGAGTACTCACGGTTGCTTTCTCCCCCTTTTTCCCCCTTCCCTTTCTTTCTGGTTATCGCAACCAGATGTTGGAGTCCAGGAGCCAGACGCCACCATTGAAGACGACTACTACTACTCGGGAGGTGCCTACTACTACGTGTAGCCCGCTGACGGTGACCAAGAGTAGTTTAGGAGGATCCCAGGCAGGAGGCCTGCGCCTCTTTCGATCTGTATCCCAGTTTGTGTTAGCCTTCTTAAGGCAAACTTGTTTAACTTATGTCTGTACTCAGATATTGTTGCTTCCGCTGACTCGTCTATGATCAAGCTCTTGTATTCGAGCCTTCGAGGCCCCTGGCTTGTAATATGATGCTTGTATGACTTATTTTATTTGTAGAGTTGTGTTGTGATATCTTCCCGTGAGTCCCTGATCTTGATTGTACACGTTTGCGTGTATGATTAGTGTACGATTGAATCGGGGGCGTCACAAGTTGGTATCAGAGCCGACTGCCTGTAGGAATCCCCTTTCCAACTCCTTGGCCGAAGTCGAGTCTAGACGTTGCAAAACTTTTACTAACATGGTTGTGCGGCCCATGGGCCCACATCGCCATTTGGGTGGTATTAGGATCTTTTACTGCTCGTCTATACTCTGGGACTCTGAGCTCTCTTCTATTCGGGTTAAATGATTTTACAAAAAACAAAACTAACTTTAGGTTCTCGAAAATACTTCTCCCGGAGAGCCCTCACTTCAGATGATCGCTTGCTGCACTAGAAGATTCTGAAGTTACTCTACGATACTCCCTCGAGTCTTTGTGCCATCGCATTTGCGATTTCATTCCACCGTCAACCCCTATGAAAACTGCATACACTTTCCATTCATACAATCATTTCCTGTTGATCTTGTTATTACGAGATGCCCCAAAATACTCTCTGTTGTCCCGAGAACCCTTTGAGCTTACTGCCTTGCAGTTCTTTACCACATGAATACCCCTACGGATAATTCCTCACACTTACCGAGTATCCGCTCATTCCTAGTTGTTCATGTGTTTCACAAAAGTTTTCGAAATAACATTCGATCTTCCAAGAATCCTGAGCATCCTCTTGCTCTTGAAATTCTTGCTTGCTTGCATTATGGTTAATCCCATAAGTCTTGTAGTCTTATTGGCATCTCTTGTCATTATCATTTTCAGTCCGTTGATTCAATTTGTTGCGAATGCTCGCAATCCTCAATCAGATCTTAGAATTCATCCTTCCGGCTCAGACGTCATTTTAAACGTGAGCTGGTTCTCGCCAATCAAATTGTCATTGATTGTCCCCCTATGTCTAATGCACTTATCCATCCTTGATCAGAGCGTCTGCTTCTGATCCTTTGCTTTGTAAATCATAATTCCTTTGCAATTGAGCTCTAAATTACTCAGGTGTTTCTATAATCCAAGGTCCTTGCATTGATTCTTCCCCTAGTTGTGTGCCGATACTCACATCAGATCCTTTATGGACCATCAGAACCTTGTTGGATTTTATCCGACAACGTCCTTCATTTTCAATCACTTTGGAAGTTCTTTCCCTGATACATAATGCCTTTGGTAAATCCTATTCCTTGATTTGGCCAACCATGCTCTGCTTTTGAGCTGGTGATATTTACTATTGAAGCTTGTGGTATATGTTTCCACGATGCCCCGATGGGTTGAACCTATGCCTTCCATAATATGTGTGAACTCGAAAGTTTTCATGGGTCATACTTATCTGGTATTGCACCAGGTAAAAACTTTCAACAACTAATGTCATTTTCGAAATACGAGAGGTGAATGAAAGATTATGCATTGGAGAAGTGGGAGTCGACCTTGAACTTTGTGTTCATGCCCATGGACACGATGTAGATCTTATCATTAAAGCTTCTCTTAAATTAATTATTCCTTTGGTATAAGTTCATCTTATATCTGGGATCTGGCCTTTTGCAATCGTGGTTCCGACCATGTTTCTCCTTGATTCCATTTCTCGTGCAAGTTTGAACACTTGTCTTATGCAGAGCAATACCCTAGTCCAACCTCTACTTTGACCTGTCGTCGAATATTACCCCCCTGGTATCTCGAGATTATCACAGAACTGCGTAACTTCTTATGTGTTCTTCATCAAGTATTACATTCTCACTGATTCCAAATTTTTTTACGGGCTCTGAGTTAATAAACACTCAAAGACATCGATAACTGGATCGAGTTCACACCGCGATTAAACAACTCTTGGTAACCTTCATTACTTACGAATTTGAACTCGATCACGTAAGTCCTAGCCTGCTCGGCTATATCATTATTGTGTCGATTTTAACTGTGCTACCTGGTCCTTAACCCCAGAGCACAACTTTTGACGATGAGCTAAGATTATGTCGATTTCCTCGTCTTATCATTCCACCTTGAACGACAAGCTTGAATTCGAGTTTGTGTCCTACTCATGGTCCCAAGATCATTTCGCTTCATCATTCCTTTGACTTGATGTCATCGCCAGCCGGTTACATCTCCATGAAACCTCTCAACATAATTTGTCATGATCATCATCAACATTCTGAGTTCCTCCAGGATATCAAATGAATTCATGATGAGAAATACCATCCTTGCCCCTCGATGATTTGTGTTATCATCGGCAACATTCTTGCTTTCCCTTCAACACAAACTTGTTCATGTCTTGTGTTGTACCTTGAGATCCTTGCTATCCAACTTATGTTATGTTTTACCTTGGAGTATTGCTATCTTTTATGTGTAGGCTGTCATGGGAAATTCACCACCCTTAAAAATTCTTGATACAAGTGATACTTATTAACATCACCATTCTTTTCTTGGTCCCCGTGTGGTTTCTAACCGGAATACCGACAAATGGTCTATGATGTGTAAATTCTACACTTCTAGCAACCCTATTGCTTTGAAGTTATTGGTCTATAGTTTCATTCTACGTCTATGGCTTATTGAATCATCATTCGAACATTGATTGTGCTACCTAGCACATATTCCGGGTGCACATTTCAACAAATGTTTAACTATGTATGTTTTCCTCGAGCATACCTCATTATGTCATCTGATCTGACAAATATTATCTCCTTATTCACATAGTTGTGGAAATCCATCCTTTTGGAAATCTCAAAGAATTGACGCTGAGTCCATCAGCCACATCCTCGTCCTCTCCTTGGTTAACTGATGAACTCTTGTTTTGGAACTCGCTTCCATAGTTCATTTCCAAGAATCTTACATTATCATCTCGTCAATGTGTGTTACACCTTTTTCTTCTCAGGCACCCTGAGTCTGAGGTATCCTAACACCGAGCAGGTCTAAATCCTGGTCAGATATGATGGTTGGATTATATTTCCAAGGGTAATAACAATGTTCTTTTAAGACCCGATAAGGTGATGTCATGCCCAACACACCTGGCCGGAGGACCTACTGCTATAGTTTCCTTTTAGCAAGGTTATCCATTCTTCCATGAGGAAATTGAAAGACTTATTCTATGAGTTGTTCCTGATGGATCCTTTGTGTATCCCAAAGTCTGACCTTTGCTTGAATACCATGCCAATGCTATCTCGAAGCATGTCTATGGTACTCCGATTTTCAACAGGAACATTTGAAGCCCAATGCTAAATGTTTCCTGCTCAATTATCCAAACACTGTTGTATGGGTAATGTCATGAAATTCCTCTCCCATTACCTAAATGGTTTTCTACTTTCTATCCTATCATGGATATCATGCACTGCTTGTCCTTGGGAAGGTTATACCCCTGAAATATGTGTTTAAACACATTATCCTTTCCATTGTTGTTTAATCCGATGATCACATTTTCCTTTCCATTGGGATGTTTAACCTTTCTTGTGATCTATATGATCTAAGCAGTAATATTCTCCTACTTACGTAAACCCCTCGGTGTATAGTTTTGTCAGCAAGACCCTGTTACTATTGTTGATGACATTCCGGTAGCCACCGATGGACGAGAACTTTGCCTAGTGGTCCGCCTCGTTCAATGAGCAGGAAAAAGGTTCTCTTCGTCCCTCGCCCTTGGTACCAACGATGTTGCCAACATAACTAACAGGCTAAGCTCTGACATGCCTTGCTTACACGATCGTGCAAGACGTTACCGCCCTTCCTACTTTTAACCCACATGGTGGGCCCATAACTCACCGGTCCCAGGATCGAAACCTGACTCTCGTGTACAGCCTCGTTTCCAAGGTTAATCCTCACGCTTGGCTTCGTGTGTAATTCGCGAGCCACCTTCCTTGTGATCTATTCTGGTATCAGACGCAATACTTATTCTCGTTGCTCTGAACCCCTTTCACCTTCTGATTAGGCATCGAACGCTTGCCTATCCGTTTGAAACTTCTCATGGTACCTTCTTACTTTGCTCTCGACATCTTCTTAAGTTTCAATTCGAGAGATACTTATGCTTCTTCCCCTGAGTTAACCGTCTGATGCTCGATCTTGTTAGAATCCGTCCTTTATAGGGTTTCTCTTTCTTACCCTTTCATAAGTATGGTGAAGATCCTGAAGGAACGATGTCGACTTTATTATTATGACCTGAAGCAGAGAAATGAAGACATCAATGTATTGGACCGGCCTCTTTGAGAAGAACAAGGCAGAATGAGAAGACCTGCTAGATTCGTTACCAAACCTCCCCCCTTTCACTACCTCTTAAATCTCGGGACGAGATTTCTTGTAGTAGAGGAGAATTGTGACGCCCGGATAATTAGGCTACAGTAACCCCCGTTAATGATGCCACGTCACCTCTGTCACTGTAGTTAATCTCAGGTTAGTTCAAAAACCAATTCAAAATTCAAATTCAAAATAGAGGCAAACAATAAAAGTTTTCAAATATTAAAACTTAAATGTTCGGAGTAATCCAAATATTGCATAGGTAATTGTGGCGGAGAAACCAAACTTTGATAAAGTGTTTAAAGGCTCTAAAATAAATAAAACAATAGCTTAGACATTTAAATAAATGCCTTTCATAATTTATAGAGTATTAAACTATTTTAATTAGGTGTGGACTTTTTGTGGCAGTGGTAAAACTATTCACACTAATTTAGGTGCTTCTGTATATATTTTGTAAAACAAAACTAAATGAGCATAGAGATAAAACAATAAAGCAAAATTTCTAATATAAAAAGGAAACAAAAGAATAAAAGGAAGACAACCCCCCCCCCCGACTGGGCCTTGGCCCAGTTGGCCGTGCGGCCCAGCTAGCCAACCGGCCCAACCGCACCCCCCCTCTCTGGCCTACAAGGCCACCTCTCCCTCCCACGTAACCCTAAATCCCCAATTCCCCACCCACGATCCCCCTCTCCTCCACGATCTGGATCGGGGGGAACGAACCCACGACGCCCATCCCCGTCGCCCCGCACGACCACCCCACTCCCTCTTGTTCTCCATCATCGCCGAGCACCCCGCGCCTGATCCCTTGCCGCGTCAGAGCCCCACCTCGCCCGCGCGACCCCGCCCGAGGAACCGTCGCTTGCCGCCGTCCCCAGCGCCCGAGGACGACCCCGCCGTCGCTTCTCGCCGCTACCCGGAGCTCCTCCGCCTCGACTCCGTTGACGCACACGTCCCCGTCCTCCTCCCCGACGGCCTCCTTCGGGCCTCGTCGCCCCGGTCTCTACTCGACCGTGAGGACCCCAACCCCTCTCTTCTCCTCTCTCTCCCGTTTGTCCGCCGCGGTCATCTCCGTCGATCTCCACCGTCGAGGCCTCCCGGCCTTGCCGAGCTCGTCCACGCCCCCCCCCCCTAGGGTGAGCCTTTGCCCGTTCCCCCTGTTTGCCCCTCCCCGACGATGTTTGTCGCCGCCCCACGCCGCCCCAGGCTCCGGCTGTTGGCCGCGGTCACGGCGCGCCCTGCGGCACCTACACCTCGCACGACGGTCACCCCACGTGCGCCCCGCGCCGCCCCCTGGCTGCGACCGGCCGCGCGCTGGCCGTCCTCTGGCTGCGCCTCGCGCGTGCACGCGCGCCCGCGTATCTGCTGCTGCTGGTGCCACCCCGCTCGACCCCGCTCGCCATTGCTGCGAGCCCTGTCGGCCTCACCCGCCTGCGCGCCGCCCTGGCCTCCTGCTCGCCCCGGCCATCCCTCCGCCGCCACCCTAGCACTGGCCGCCGGCGCCGGTGTGCGCCGTGCGCGTCCAGCGCCCTTCGGGCTCGCGCCCGTTCGGGTGCTCCGCCCCGCTGCTCGCCCGAACCCGATTGGCCCCTGGGCCATTGACAAGTGGGGCCCCGCCCCTAAACGTTTTAGGATAAAAAAATAGAAAATTAATTAGAAAAATATTAATTAATTAATTAGATAATTAATTGACTTAATTAAATCTGTTAAATTAACTTAATGACTTAATTAAACTAATTAAACCTGCTTAGTTAGTCTAAGGCAATGACGAATGGGCCCCGCCTGTCAGTTTGACCGGTCAACGGTCACAGTTGACCGCTGACGTCATGCTGGTGTAGTAAACCTATTTTTGGTTTAAATTAAATCTGTTAATTCCTGGAAATGATTAAATTCTTTTTAAATTAATAAAAAATAAACCGTAGCTCGGATGGAAAAACTTTGTACATGAAAGTTGCTCAGAACGACGAGACGAATCCGGATACGCAGTCCGTTTGTCAGCCACACGTCCCTAGCATATCAAACCTGCAACTTTTCCCCTCCGGCCTGTCTATCAAAAAAACACGAAACACCGGGAATACTTTCTCGGATGTTTGCCCCCCTTCACAAGTATCACTTACTACTGCGTTAGGTCACCTCTAGCATCGTGCATTGCCATGTTATACTTTGATTGCTCTGTTATTTATTGTGTTCCCCCTCCGTTACTTCTTTTCGGTAGACCCCGAGACTACCGGCGAACCCCACTTCAACTACAGTGTTGACAACACGTCCTCTTTGCCAGAACAACCAGGCAAGCCCCCCCCCCCTTTGATCACCAGATATCGCCTACTCTTCTCTATACTGCTTGCATTAGAGTAGTGTAGCATGTTACTGCTTTCCGTTATTCCTATCCTGATGCATAGCCTGTCCTTGCTACTACTGTTGTTACCATTACCTACTATCCTACTGCTTAGTATAGGATGCTAGTGTTCCATCAGTGGCCCTACACTCTTGTCCGTCTGCCATGCTATACTACTGGGTCGTGATCACTTTGGGAGGTGATCACGGGCATATACTATATACTTTACACAGTTACATTACCTGTGGTACTGTTCGGAGTTGGGGGCTGAAGGGGCAGGTGGCTCCATCCCGGTAGAGGTGGGCCTGGGTTCCCGACGGCCCCCAACTGTTACTTTGTGGCGGAGGGACAGGGCAGGTTGAGACCACCTAGGAGAGAGGTGGGCCTGGCCCTGGTCGGTGTTCGCGGATACTTAACACGTTTAACGAGATCTTTGTATTTGATCTGAGTCTGTCTATTGCCTATACGCACTAACCATCTACGCGGGGACAGTTATGGGCACTCGATGTCATGGTATCAGCCGAAGCCTTCGTGACGTCAGCGACTGAGTGGCGCGCGCCGGATTGGACCGTAAGCCTGCTCTTGTATTAAGGGGGCTAGTTCTACTTCCGGCCGCGTACGCAACGTGCAGGTGTGCAATGGGCGATGGGCCCAGACCCCTGCGCCATAGGGTTTAGACCGGCATGCTGACCTCTCTGTTGTGCCTAGGTAGGGCTGCGACGTGTTGATCTTCCAAGGCCGGGCATGACCCAGGAAAGGGTGTCCGGCCAAATGGGATCGAGCGTGTTGGGTTATGTGGTGCACCCCTGCAGGGAAGTTAATCTATTCGAATAGTCGTGATCTTCAGTAACATGACGACTTGGAGTTGTACCTTGACCTGGTGACAACTAGAACCATATACTTAATAAAATACACCCTTCCAAGTGCCAGATATAACCGGTGATCGCTCTCTCACAGGGCGACGAGGGGAGGATCTTCGGTTAGGATTATGCTATGTGATGATACTTGGAGGACTTCAGTCTACTCTCTTCTACATGCTGCAAGACGGAGGCTGCCAGAAGCGTAGTCTTCGAAAGGATTAGTTATCCCCCTCTTATTTTGGCATTCTGCAGTTTAGTCCACATATGATACCCTTATTCCATTTGATACCCATGCATATGTAGTGTAGCTCCTTGCTTGCGAGTACTTTGGATGAGTACTCACGGTTGCTTTCTCCCCCTTTTTTCCCTTCCCTTTCTTTCTGGTTGTCGCAACCAGATGCTGGAGTCCAGGAGCCAGACGCCACCATTGAAGACGACTACTACTACTTGGGAGGTGCCTACTACTACGTGCAGCCCGCTGACGGTGACCAAGAGTAGTTTAGGAGGATCCCAGGCAGGAGGCCTGCGCCTCTTTCGATCTGTATCCCAGTTTTGTTAGCCTTCTTAAGGCAAACTTGTTTAACTTATGTCTGTACTCAGATATTGTTGCTTCTGATGACTCGTCTATGATCGAGCTCTTGTATTCGAGCCTTCGAGGCCCCTGGCTTGTAATATGATGCTTGTATGACTTATTTTATTTGTAGAGTTGTGTTGTGATATCTTCCCATGAGTCCCTAATCTTGATCGTACACGTTTGTGTGTATGATTAGTGTACGATTGAATCGGGGGCGTCACACCCTCCAGGTCAACCCGTCTCCACATCACTCGCGGGTACCCCTCAAGGTTGACCCACCTTTCCAAGTAACAGTTGTAAAGTCCAAGTATCCGTGTGTCCAAACATTAAGGGGAAAACCCGAGGAATCACCCCCGGGGAATTCCACTCGATGTAATCATCAAGGTGAACATAAGAGGATCCACCATCAAGGTTCCCACTTGAGGGTTTGCACGACAGAGCTGTATCGGAAGTGCTTAAGGAGGAAATCACCCTCAATGACCACAATCGAATTACAGAGATTTCATCAGGAGTGATGTATGAGGTGTCACCCTCGGCACTCGATAGTAACTCTACAGAGTCGTACAACTAGGGGGGGGTGATGTGCGGTGTCGAGGCCTGGACGTCGATCACGTTAATCGAGTCATTAAACATAAAGCGGGGCAACTAGGACAAGCTGGGGGTCACTAATGGATCTCTAACCAACCTATACTAAGCAGTTTAGGATAAGCAGGTAAGGTATGGAAGTAGGTAACAAAATAGGCTATGCATCATAGTAGGATCATACAGAAAGCAGTAGCAGTTCTAATGCAAGCATGAGAGGGAAATAAATGGGCGATATAGGAATGCTCAAGGGGGGTTTGCTTGCTTGGAAGCTCTGTTGAAAAGGAAGAAGTGTCATCATCGACGTAGTCGATCACAGGGGCATCATCGTCTCGGGGTCTACCGGAGAGAAGAGGGGGAAGAAACAGTAAATACAGAGCAAACAGAGGTACCACTAAGCATGACATGACGAAAGGCAGAACAAGGGTCGACCTAACGTAGTACTGCACGATATAGGTGAAGGGGGGATTCGACCGGGAATGTATTCCTGGTTCCGGACCTGTGTCAGACAGATGACCGAAGGGGGAAAGTTCCATGTTTAGATAGCTAGAGGCATCTGACAGGTAAACGGACCGCGTATTTGGATTCGTTGGATTTTTCTAACCAACTTTCACGTATAAAGTTTTTCGATCCAAGCTACTGTTTAATTTCTACGAATTTCTAAAGATTTAAACATTTCCTGGAATTATTTAAATTAACAGAAATTCATTATGATGTCAGCATTGCATAGGGATGATGTCAGCAGTCAACAGACTCGCTGACCAGGTCAAACCTGACCTGTGGGTCCAATGGGACCCACATGTCATAGACACAGAGCTAACAGAGTTTTAAAACTAACTAAACAGAGTTATTTAGCAGGTAGGCCCCGCCTGTCATAGACTAATTAACTAAACTAATTAGTTTTAATTATTAAAACATTTCGAATAGCGGATTTAGAGGCGGGTCCCGCACGTCAGCGTCACAGAGACGCCCAATCAGCACGTTGACTGGGTCAA
This sequence comes from Triticum aestivum, assembly GCF_018294505.1. Lineage (NCBI taxonomy): Eukaryota > Viridiplantae > Streptophyta > Magnoliopsida > Poales > Poaceae > Triticum > Triticum aestivum. The sequence goes on from NC_057797.1 coordinate 426,111,526, forward strand.
CCCAGTCAATGGGGCCTGCAGGGCCTACTAGCAGTGACCCAGGGGTGGCCCCAGGTGTGCCATGTCAGCGGAAGCTGGCGGCTCAACATCGGCGATGCCAAACGCGGCGGCGCGGCACGGGATGTCATCAGGATTCGTCAACAGGCGGCCGTTTCACGCGCGAGAGGGCGCGTTCGAACGAGCAGAGCTAGCCGCGTCGAACGGTGGTGGTTATGTGGTCGGAGGTGGCCGAAAACGAGGTCGGCGATGAGCTACAGCGGCGGCTTGTATGAGACCTCGATGGAACGGCGCTACGGAGCTCGGCGGAGCGCGTGCGCATGCTTGTTGAGCTCCTGGGAGCACCAGGAGCACGGTGATGTGCTCAGGCGAGCGTGACAGTGGCTATGGCAGCGGCCACGAGCTCGTCGGCGGCGGACAGAATACAGGCGTGGTGGCAAGCTATCTACGGCGTGCGAGGAAGCTAACGGAGAGGATTAGGAGGTGGAGGAGCTCACCACGTGGCTAAGGAAAACCTTCGAGAGCTTAGTAGCAGCAGACGGTGGCCGGAGTGGAAGAAGATCGACGGCGGCCGAGGTGGAAGGGGGTGGCTCGATCCGCGCGTTGTGGAGCTCCCCGACTCCCGTTCGTGGACAGAGACGAAGAAGACAACGTCGGCGGAGATGAGGGACACGGTGGTGAGGCGAGGCGATGGTTGTGGCCGCGCATTTTACGGCGGCGAGTCCATGGCGGCGCTCGGTAGCGGTGGATCTGGAGGGAGAGAGGGAAAGAGAGCGACGTAAAAGTGGGGGCGGGACGCTAGGGTTCGTCCGGGGCGGGGCGACCTATTAGGCGCCGGGGAGCCGCCGGATGGCTGCCCCGTGGGCATTGGCGGCCATGGACGGCGCCGCGTGTCCACCCAGCCCCTAGTGAACAGAGGTAGGGTACGGCAGTGTTAGGCAGGCTGGGCTGCACTGTTGCGCGGCTGGGCCAAGTGCACAGTACAGCCTGGCCTTTTCTTTTTCCTTTTTTAATTCTATTTTTCTTTTACAGAAAGAGTTTTGTAATATTGGGCGGTGCCAAAACGATTTTTGTAAGATATGGGAATTGACCACATAAATACAATGCAATGGTTGGTATTGCCACAAAAAGATTGTGAAGCCTTTGAAATAGTTTGCAATTTTTATAAAATAAAAAGCCATTTAATCTATTGTTTTAGCCACTGCTTTAATTGGTTTAGGCCATTTAAACACCTTGCAAAATGTTGGTTCACCACTAATATTAACAAATGATTATTTGCCACATGATGAACATTTTAGTTTTCATGTATGCCAAATATGGATTTTTGACTTCAAATTGGATTTGAATTTGAATTGTGATTTGGATCAAGTGACGATTAGCAACAGTAGTGTGATGACATGGCACCATCAACAGGGGATTACTGTAGCATGACACTGGGGGTGTTACAAATCTCCTCCACTACAAGAAATCTCGTCCCGAGATTTAAGTGGGGAAGTAAACAGTAACTTCGGGAGAACTGACCCTTATAGGGTTAATTATCTGATGACCAATTCAGGGAAAGAGGCAGAAGTATCTCTCGAGTTGAAACTTAATAAAACATCGAGATTAAAGTATGAAGGTACAATAGGAAGTTTCAAGCGGATGGACAAACGATTGATAGCTGAACCGAGTGTGAGAAAGGGGTTCAGAGCATCAGGAATAGATCATCTCTTGGAAGGTGGCTCGTGACATGATATGAAGCCAAGCGTGAGGAATAACCTTAGAAACAGGGGTACAGGAGAGTCGGGATTCGATCCTGTGGAACTGTGGGCTATGGGCCCACCATGAGGGTTAAAAGTAGGAAGGGTGTTGGCATCTTGCACAGTTATGATAGCAAGGCATGTCAGAGGATAGTATGCCAGTTATGTCGGCAACAACGTTGGTACCAAGGGCGAGGGAGGAAGAGAACCATTTTCCTGCTCGTTGAAAGAGGCGAACCAATAGGCAAAGTTCTCATCAATCGGTGGCTACCAGAATGTCAACAACAATAGTAACAGGGTCTTTACTGACAGAGTTGTACATTGAGGTGTTTACCTAAGTAGGAAATTATCTCTACTGAGATAAGTTAGTTTACCGGAAAGGTTAAACAAAAGAATTGAAAGGAAAAATATGGTTAGTATATTAATCAGAACAATGGAAAGGAAAATGTGTTTAAACACAATTATCAGGAGTATATTCTTCCCAAGGACAAGCAGAGGATGATATCCATGACAGGATAGTAAGTAGATAATCAATTAGGTAAAGGGGTGAGGGAATTCATGATGTTACACGTACAACGGTGTTAGGATAAATGAACAAGAAACATTTAGCATTATGCTTCCAATGTTCTTGTTGATGTTTGAGTACCACAATCATGCTTCGGGATAGCATTGACATGGTCATCGGGTAAAGGTCAGACCTTGGATTCACAATGGATCCATCAGGAATTTCTAGAACATATCATGTTATTTTATCAGGGAAAAGATGAGGATGTGGCCGATGGGTTCAGCAGCAATCCATCGACATGTCTCAAAGGATGTATTTCCAAAATTTATATGAACAAGTTTGTTTTTAGGGGGGAAGACAAGAATGTTGTCGATGATAACACAAATCATCGAGGGGTAAGGATGGTATTTCTCACCATGAATTTCAATTGACATCTCAACAGAAGTCAAAATGTTGATGCTGATCACGACACATTTGGCGAGGGGCTACAAGAAGATGAATTCGATTAGCAAAATGATCAAAGTAGATGGAATAAAGTTCAAGGTCAATGGAACCACGGATATTATGCTCGAACTCAGGCTGTGCAAGCAAAACGATAGGATGATAAAATTTTGACACCGACTTAGCTCATTGCGAAAAAATTGTGCACCGGAAAAGGAGGACCCGGAAGCACGGTTAGGATTAGCACGATAAAGATATAGTCGATCAGCCTAGGAATGACTTGGAGGATTATTAAACTCATAAGCAATGAAAATTACTTAGAGTTATTGAATCAGGGTGTGGAATTGATTCACTTAACAGTGTTCTCAAGTGACTAACAACTCAGAACCCGGGGGAAATCTGAAATCGGTGAGAAGCAATACTAGATGAAGACTCATAGGAAGCAACACGGTTCTTCATTATTCTCGAGATACCGCGTGGTAATACTTGAAGGAAGATCAAAATAGAGGTTCTGGGGATGCATTGCTCTGCAGAAGACAAGTTCTTTAACTTCTATGAGAAATGGAATCAAAGGGGAACAATCATGGTCAGAACCACGGTTACAAAGGACCAAACATAGATACCAGATGAACTTATAGCAATGGTATTATTATAATCACAAGAAGCTTCCATGATAAGTTTCACATCGGGTCCATGGGCATGAACACAAAGTTCAAGGTCGACTCCCACTTCTTCAAAGCATAACCTTCCATTCACTTCTCGCTTTCAAAGAAGTTGTAGTGTTGAAAATTTAATTGGCATAACACTAGAAGAGTATGACTCGTGAAAACTTTCGAGTCCATACGGTTAAGGGAAGGCATACGTTCAACCCATCTGAGCATCTTAGGAACATATACCACAAGCTTCAGGAGTAATTAATACAAGCTCGAAAGTAAAGCATGGTTGACAAAAGGAAAGGATACAATTTACCAAAGGCATTATGTATCCGAGGAAAGGCTCACGAGGTTATATAATCTGAAGGATGTTGTCAGATAAAATCCAATAAAGGATCTGGTGGTCCATAAGGGATCTGATGTGAGCATTAGTACTCAACCAGAAGAAGAAAGAATGCAACAAGATCAGATTATATAAACAACTGACTAATTCAAGCTCAAATGGAAAGGAATTATGATTTCCAAGTCAACAGATCAGAAGCGAACGCTCTGATAAAGGCCGGATAAGTTGTATAGACTTAGGGGTACACTCGTCAATTTGATTGGTCGAGAACCAGCTCATGTTCAAAATGACGTCTGAGCTGGAAAGATCATTTAAAAGGATCAACTGATGATTGCGCGCATTCGCTCACATATTGAATCAATAGGAACAAAATGACGGTGTCAAAGGATACTAATGAATATTGCTAGACATATGGGAAGCATCCATAATGTAAGCAGACAAGTAATTGCCGAGCAATAGTTTGAAGAGGATTCTCGAGATCAAATAGTATTTTAGAGAATCTTATGAAGCATACGAACAAGTGGGGATGAACAGATACTCAATAAGTGCGAGGAATTATCCGTAGGGGTATTCACGCGGTAAAGAACTACAAGGCAGTAGGCACAAAGAATTCTCGGAACAATAGAGAGAATTTTGGGTATCTTGTAATAACAAGATCAACGGGGAATGATTGTATGAATGGCAAGTGTACATGGTTATCCATAGGGGGTTTATCGATGAAAGGAATTGCAAAAGCGAGGGCACATAGTCTCGAGAGAAGATCACAGAGTATCTTTGGAATCTTCTGGTGCAGCAGGTGATCATCTGTAATAAGGGGCTCCCCGGGTGGATGTGATCACGGGATCCTACTGTTAGAGTTAGTAAATTAATTTCAACCCGAATAGAAGAGGGATTAGAATCCCAGAGTATAGGTCGAGGAATAAAAGATCCTAATACCACCCAATGGCGACGTGGGCCCGAAGACACACATCCATGTTAGTAAAAATATTTTTTTTGTAGTGACTAGACTCAACTTTGGCCAAGGAGTTGGAAAGGGGGCTACCTACAGGCAGCTGACTCTGATACCAACTTGTGACGCCCCGTTTCGACCGTACACTAATCATACACACAAATGTGTACGATCAAGATCAAGGACTCACAGGAAGATACCACAACACAACTCTAGACACAAATTTAAAATAATACAAGCTTTATATTACAAGCCAGGGGCCTCGAGGGCTCGAATACATCAGCTTGAATACACAAGAGTCAGCGGAAGCAACAATGTCTGAGTACAGACATAAGTTAAACAAGTCTGCCTTAAGAAGGCTAGCACAAAAGCAACAACGCTCGAAAAGGCAAGGCCTCCTGCCTGGGAGCCTCCTAACTACTATAGGTCATCGGCGGCCTTCATGTAGTAGTAGGCACCCTCGGGGTAGTAGTAGTCATCAGTGGTGTCGTCTGGCTCCTGGGATCCGTCACCTGGTCGCAACAATCGGGTATAGGGGACAAAGAGGTAGCAAAGCAATTGTGAGTACTCATCCAAAGTACTCGCAAGACTTACATCAGATCTAAACTAAGTATGCATCTGTATCGAAGGAAATGGGCTGTATCTGTGGACTAAACTGCAGAATGCCAGAAGAGAAGGGGAAAGCCTAGCCTATCAAAGACTAGCATCTTCAAGCATCTTGAAGTATTTAGAAGAGCACATATCAACATAATGTAAAGTAGTAGTAGTGTTATCAACCTCGGCCAGAGATCCTTTCTCGACTCCATGCGAGAAAGCAATCCCAGAGCCATACTATCCAGTTATCACCTCAAGTATCCAGTTCTAGTTGTATCGATCGGGATACAACTCTAAGTGTCCGTTACCGTAGGACAAGCTATCGATAGATGTTTTCTTCCCTGCAGGGGTGCACCAACTTACCCACCATGCTCGATTAACTCCGGCCGGACACACTTTCCTGGGTCATGCCCGGCCTCGTCCAAACAATACGCCGCAACCCGACCTAGGCTTAATAGAGAGGTCAGCATGCCGGAGTAAGCCTATGCCCCCAGGGTCATGGGCCATCTCCCCGGGAACTCCTGCATGTTGCGTACGCGGCCGGTGAGCAGACCTAGCTACCTCCTTAAACAAGGCAGGAGCTTACGCAGTCCAACCCGGCACGCACCGCTCAGTCGCTGGCGTCTATTAAGCTTTGGCTGATGTATACGACGCAGAACGCCCATACTATGCCCACGTGATGGTTAGTGCTATCAGGATAGAGGCCCCTCGGATCAAATATCCAAACCGTTAGTGTGTTGGTAGTGCGGTCACGAGCAGAGACTCATGAAAGATGTGACCTCGTCACCCCGTCTCGAGTACTTGCGCCAAGGGCTAAGAATGCCCGGACACGCCTCGTGTTCAACTCTCGGGTACCCTCCAGGTCAACCCGTCTCCACATCACACAAGGCTACCCCTCAAGGTTGACCCGCCTTTCCAAGTAACAGTTGTAAAGTCCAAGTATCTTTGTGTCCAAACATCAAGGGGAAAACCCGAGGAATCACCCCCAGTGAATTCCACTCGACGTAATCATTAAGGTGAACGTAAGAGGATCCACCCTCAAGGTTCACACTTGAGGGGTTGCATGACAGAGCTGTATCGGAAGTGGTTAAGGAGGAAATCACCCTCGATGACCACGACCGAATAGCTACACTACAGAGATTTCATCTAGAGTGATGTATGAGGTGTCACCCTCGGCACTTTATAGTAACTCTGAAGAGTCGTACAACTAGAGGGGTGATGTGCGGTGTCGGGGCCTGGACGTTCATCACGTTGATCGAGTCATTGAACATAAAGCGGGGCAACTAGGACAAGGTGGGGGTCACTAATGGATCTCTAACCAACCTATACTAAGCAGTTTAGGATAAGCAGGTAAGGTATGAAAGCAAGTAACAAAACAAGCTATGCATCAGAGTAGGATCATACAGAAAGCAGTAGCAGTTCTAATGCAAGCATGAGAGGGAAAGAAATGGGCGATATCAGAATGCTCAAGGGGGGTTTGCTTGCCTGGAAGCTTTGCTGAAAAGGAAGAAGTGTCATCGTCGACATAGTCGATCACAGGGGAAGCATCGGTCTCAGGGTCTACTAGAGAGAAGAGGGGGAAGAAACAGTAAATACAGAGAAAACAGAGGTACCACTAAGCATGAGATGACGAAAAGCAGAACTAGGGTCGACCTAACGTAGTACTGCACGATATAGGTGAAGGGGGGATTCAACCGGGAATGTATTCCTAGTTCCGGACCTATGTCAGACAGATGACTGCAGGGGGAAAGTTCCATGTTCATATAGTTAGAGGCATCTGACAGGTAAACGGACCGCGTATTCAGATTAGTTGGATTTTTCTAAGCAACTTTCATGTATAAAGTTTTTCGATCCGAGCTACGGTTTAATTTCTACGAATTTCTAAAGATTTAAACATTTCCTTGAATTATTTAAATTAACAGAAATTCATTATGATGTCAGCATTGCGTGGGGATGACGTCAGCAGTCAACACACTCGCTGACTAGGTCAAACCTGACCTGTGGGTCCAGTGGGACCCACATGTCATAGACACAGAGCTTAGAGAGTTTTAAAACTAACTAAACAAAGTTATTTAGTAGGTAGGCCCCACCTGTCATAGACTAATTAACTAAACTAATTAGTTCTAATTATTAAAACATTTTAAATAGCGGATTTAGCGGTGGGGCCTGCACGTCAGCGTCACAGAGACGCCCAGTCAGCACGTTGACTGGGTCAACCCAGTCAATGGGGCCTGCAGGGCCCGCTAGCAGTGACCCAGGGTGGCACCAGGTGTGCCATGTCAGCGGCTGCTGGCGGCTCAACACTGGCAACACCAAACGCGGCGGCGCGGCATGGGACATCATCGAGTTTCGTCTACAAGCGGTCGTTTCACGCGCGAGACGGCGCGTTCGAACAAGCGGAGCTAGCCTGCCGAACGGTGGCGGTTACGTGGCCGGAGGTGGCCGGAAACGAGGCCAGCGATGAGCTACAGCGGCCGCGTGTACGGGACCTCGATGGAAATGGAGCTACAGAGCTCGGCGGAGCGCGTGCGCATGCTCGTTGTGCTCCTGGGAGCACCAAGAGCACGGTGCCATGCTCAGGCGAGCGTGACAGTGGCTATGGCGACGACCACGAGCTCGTCGGTGGCGGACAGAATACGGGCATAGTGGCAAGCTATCTACGACGCGTGAGGAAGCTAACGGAGAGGAGCAGGAGGTGGAGGAGCTCACCACGTGGCTAAGGAAAGCCTTCGAGAGCTTAGTAGCAGCAGGCGGTGGCCAGAGTGGAAGAAGATCGACGGCGGCCGAGGTGGAAGGGGGCGGCTCGATCCGCGCATTGTGGAGCTTCCCGACTCCCATTCGTATACGAAGACGAAGAAGGCGATGTCGGCGGAGAAGAGGGACACGGTGGTGAGGCGAGGCAATGGTTGTGGCCGCGCATTTTATGGCGGCGAGTCCATGGCGGCGCTCGGTAGCGGTGGATCTGGAGTGAGAGAGGGAAAGAGAGCAAGGGCAAAGTGGGGGCGGGATGCTAGGGTTCGTCCGGGGCAGGGCGACCTAGTACGCGCCGGGGAGCCGCCGGATGGCCGCCCTGTGGGCATTGGCGGCCACAGACGGCGCGCACGTGTCCACCCAGCCCCTCGTGAACAGAGGTAGGGTACGACAGTGTTAGGCAGGCTGGGCTGCACTGTTGCGCGGCTGGGCCAAGTGCACAGTGCAGCCTGGCCTTTTCTTTTTTCCTTTTTTAATTCTATTTTTCTTTTACAGAAAGAGTTTTGTAATATTTGGGGGGTGCCAAAATGATTTTTGTAAGATATGGGAATTGTCCACATAAATACAATGCAATGGTTGGCATTGCCACAAAAGGATTGTGAAGCTTTTGAAATAGTTTGCATTTTTTATAAATTAAAAAGCCATTTAATCTATTGTTTTAGCCACTGCTTTAATTGGTTTAGGCCATTTAAACACCTTGCAAAATGTTGGTTCACCACCAATATTAACAAATGATTATTTGCCACATGATGAACATTTTAGTTTTCATGTCTCACAAATATGGATTTTTGACTTCAGATTGGATTTGAATTTGAATTGTGATTTGGATCAAGTGACGATTAGCAACAGTAGTGTGATGACATGGCACCATCAACAGGGGATTACTGTAGCATGACACTGGGGGTGTTACATCTGGGCCCTCTCGGTAATGCACATCACTACAAGCCTTGCAAGCAATGTGACTAATGAGTTAGTTGCGGGATGATGCATTACAGAACGAGTAAGAGACTTGCCGGTAACGAGATTGAACTAGGTATTGAGATTCCGACGATCGAATCTCGGGCAAGTAACATACCGATGACAAAGGGAACAACGTATGTTGTTATGCGGTTTGACCGATAAAGATCTTTGTAGAATATGTAGAAACCAATATGAGCATCCAGGTTCCGCTATTGGTTATTGACCGGAGATGAGTCTTGGTCATGTCTACATAGTTCTTGAACCCGTAAGGTCCGCATGCTTAACGTTCTGTGACGATTTGTATTATGAGTTATGTGATTTGATGACCGAAGTTTGTTCCGAGTCCCGGATTAGATCGGGGACATGACGAGGAGTCTCGAAATGGTCGAGACGTAAAGATCGATATATTGGAAGGCTATATTCGTACATCGGAAAGGTTCCGAGTGATTCAGGTATTTTTCGGAGTACTGGAGAGTTACGGGAATTCGTATTGGGCCTTAATGGGCCATACAGGAAAGGAGAGGAAGGCCTCAATGGTGGTCGCGCCCCTTCCCCATGGACTAGTCCGAATTGGACTAGGGAAAGGGGGCGCCCCCTTCCTTCCTTCTCCTTCTCCCTTCCCCTTTTCCTATTCCATGTGGGAGGTGGAATCCTATTAGGACTAGGGAGTCCTAGTAGGACTCCACACTTTGGGCGCGTCCTATGAAGGTCATCCTCGTCCTGCCTCCATCCTTTATGTACGTGGCCAGGGGGCACCCCATAGACACACAAGTTGATCATTGATTCCTTAGCCGTGTGCGGTGCCCCCCTCCACCATAATCCACCTCGGTCATATCGTAGCGGTGCTTAGGTGAAGCCCTGTTCCGGTAGCATCATCATCACCATCATCATGCCGTCGTGCTGATGAAGCTCTCCCTCGACACTCAGCTGGATCGAGAGTTCGTGGGACGTCATCGAGCTGAACGTGTGCAGATCACGGAGGTGCCGTACTTTCGGTACTAGGATCGGTCGGATCATGAAGACGTACGACTACATCAACCGCACTATCATAACGCTTCCGATTATGGTCTACGAGTGTACGTGTACAACACTCTTCCCTTTCTTGTTGCTATGCATCACCATGATAGATCTTGCGTGTGCGTATGATTATTATTTTTGAAATTACTACGTTCCCCAATAGTGGCATCAGAGCCAGGTCTATGCGTAGATGTTATGTGCACGAGTAGAACACAAAGGAGTTGTGAGCGTGGGTATATACATATTGCTTCCGTCACTAGTTGATTCTTGATTCAGCAGTATTGTTGGATGAAGCGGCTCAGACCAACATTACGCGTACGCTTAGGCAAGACTGGTTCTACCGACGTGCTTCACTCATATGTTGCTGGTGGGTGTCAGTTTCTCCAACTTTAGTTGAATCGGATTCATTGAACATGGTTCTTTCTGAAGATCAAAAAGCAATCATTATACCGCGTTGTAGTTTTTGATGCATAGGTAAGAACGGTTCTTGCTCAGCCCGTAGCAGCCACGTAAAACTTGCAACAACAAAGTAGATGACGTCTGACTTGTTTTTGCAGGGCATGTTGTGATGTGATATGGTCAAGACATGATGAGATATAAATTTTTGTATGAGATGATCATGTTTTGTTGAAGTTATCGGCAACTGGCAGGAGCCTTATGGTTGTCTCATTATTGCATAAGATGCAAGCGCCATGTAATTGCTTTACTTTATCGCTATGCGATAGCAATAGTTGCAAAATCAATAGTTGGCGAGATGACCATGTGATGACACATTGATAAAGATCAAGATGATGGAGATGATGGTGTCATGCCAGTGACGGTGGAGATCATGACGGTACTTGGAGATGGAGATCAAAGGCACAACATGATGATGGCCATATCATGTCACGTATTAAGATGACCCCTAACTAAATTTCAAGGTATAAGTGTTCTCCCTGAGTATGCACTGTTGTGACAGTTCTTCGTGCTGAGACACCACGTGATGATCGAGTGTGATAAGCTCTACATTCACATACAACGGGTGCTAGCCAGTTTTGCACACGCAGAATACTCGGGTTAAACTCGACGAGCCTAGCATATGCAGATATGGCCTCGGAACACTGGAGACCGAAAGGTCGAGTGTGAATCATATAGAAGATAGGATCAACATAGAGATGTTCACCATTGAAAACTACTCCATCTCACGAGATGATCGGGCATGGTTTAGTTGATATGGATCACGTGATCACTTAGATGATTAGAGGGCTGTCTATCTAAGTGGTAGTTCTTAAGTAATATGATTAATTGAACTTTAATTTATCATGAACTTAGTCCTGATAGTAATTGCATATCTATGTTGTAGATCAATAGCTTACGATGTAGCTTCTCGTTTAATTTTGATATGTTCCTAGAGAAAAAGAAGCTGAAATGTGATAGTATCAATGATGCGGACTTGGTCCGTGATCTGAGGATTATCCTCATTGCTGCATAGAAATATTATGTCCTTGATGCACCGCTAGGTGACAGACCTATTGCAGGAGCAGATGCGGACGTTATGAATGTTTGACAATGCTCAGTATGATGACTACTTGATAGTTTAGTGCACCATGCTTTACAGCTTAGAACCGGGACTTTGAAAATGTTTTAAACAACATGGAGCATATGAGATGTTCCAAGAGTTGAAATTGGTATTTCATACTCATGCCCTTGTCGAGAGGTATGAGACCTCTGATAATACTTTGCCTACAAGATGGAGGAGAATAGCTCAACCGGTGAGCATGTGCCCAGATTGTCTGGGTACTACAATTGCTTGAATCAAGTGGGAGTTAATCTTCCAGATAAGATAGTAATTGACAAAGTTCTCTAGTCACTATCACCAAGTTACTAGAACGTTGTGATGAACTATAATATGCGAGGGATAACGAAAACAATTCCCAAGCTCTTCGCAATGCTAAAATCGGCGAAGGTAGAAATCAAGAAAAGCATCAAGTGTTGATGGTTAACAAGACCACTAGTTTCAAGAAAAGGGCAAAGGGATAGAAAGGGAACTTCAAGAAGAATGACAAACAAGTTGTCACTCCCGTGAAGAAGCCCAAAGATAGACCCAAGCCTGAAACTGAGTGCTTCTACTTCAAACGAAATGGTCACTGGAAGTGGAACTGCCTTAGATACTTGGCGGATAAGAAGGATGGCAAAGTGAACAAAGGTATATTTGATATACATGTTATTGATGTGTACTTTACTAGTGTTTATAGCAACCCATTAGTGTTTTATGCTGGTTCAGTTGCTAAGAGTAGTAACTCGAAACGGGATTTGCAAAATAAACAAAGACTGGTTAAGGGCGAGGTTATGATGAGAGTTGGAAGTGATTCCAAGGTTGATAAGATCACCATCGCACACTCCCTTTACCTTCGGGATTAGTGTTGAACCTAAAATAAATGTTATTTGGTGTTTGCGTTGGGCATAAATATGATTGGTTCATGTTTATTGCAATACGGTTATTCATTTAAGTCAAAGAATATTGTTGTTCTATTTACATGAATAAAACCTTCTACGGTCATACACTTAACATAAATGGTTTATCGAATCTCGACCGTAGTAATACACATATTCATAATATTGAAGCCAAAAGATGCAAAGTGAAATGATAGTGCAACTTATATGTGGCACTGCCGTTTAGGTCATATTGGTGTAAAGCGCATGAAGAAACTCCATGCTGATGGACTTTTGGAATCATTTGATTATGAATCACTTGATGCTTGCGAACCATGCCTCATGGGAAAGATGACTAAGACTCCATTCTTCGGAACAATGGAGCGAGCAACTGACTTATTGGAAATAATATATACTGTTGTATGCGATCCGATAAGTGTTGAGGCTCGCGGCGGGTATCGTTATTTTCTGACCTTCACAGATGATTTGACCAGATATGGGTATTTCTACTTAATGAAACATAAGTCTGAAACATTTGAAAAGTTCAAAAAAATTCAGAGTGAAGTGGAAAATCATCGTAACAAGAAAATAAAGTTTCTACAATCTGATCATGGAGGCGAATATTTGAGTTACGAGTTTGGCCTTCATTTGTAACAATGTGGAATAGTTTCACAACTCACGCCACCTGGAACACCATGGCATAATGGTGTGTCCGAACGTTGTAATCGTATTTTATTGGATATGGTGCGATCTATGATGTCTCTTACCGATTTACCACTATCGTTTCGGGGTTATGCATTAAAGACAGCTGCATTCACGTTAAATAGGGCACCATCTAAATTCGTTGAGATGACACCGTATGAACTATGGTTTGGCAAGAAACCAGAGCTGTCGTTTCTTAAAGTTTGAGGTTGCGATGCTTATGTGAAAAAGTTTCAAACTGATAAGGTCGAACCCAAATCGGAGTTGTGCATCTTCATAGGATACCCAAAAGAAACTGTTGGGTACACCTTCTATCACAGATCCAAAGGCAAGATATTTTGTTGCTAAGAATGGATCCTTTCTAGAGAAGGAGTTTCTCTCGAAAGAAGTGAGAGGGAGGAAAGTAGAACTTGATGAGGTAATTGTACCTTCTCCCGAATTGGAAAGTAGTTCATGATACGTCTCCAACGTATCTATAATTTTTGATTGCTCGATGCTATATTATTTGCTGTTTTAAATGTTTATGGGCTTTATTATACACTTTCATATCATTTTTCGGACTAACCTATTAACCCAGAGCCCATTGCCAGTTTCTGTTTCTGTTTTTACCATGTTTTAGGGTTTTGAAGAAAAGGAAAATCAAACGGAGTCCAATTGACCTGAAACTTCATGGAACTCATTTTTGGAAGGAAAGAATCCCAGAAGACTTGGAGTGCACGCCAGGGGACTTACGAGGAGGCCATGAGGCAGGGGGCGCGCCCTCCACCCTCGTGAGCCCCTCGTGGCCCCCCTGACGTACTTCTTCCGCCTATATATCTCCATATACCCTAAAAACATCCGGGAGCACAATAGATCGGGAGTTCCACTGCCAGAAGCCTCCGTAGCCACCGAAAACCAATCTAGACCCGTTCCGGCACCCTGCCGGAGGGGGAATCCCTCTCCGGTGGCCATCTTCATCATCCCGGTGCTCTCCATGACGAGGAGGGAGTAGTTCTCCCTCGGGGCTGAGGGTATGTACCAGTAGCTATGTGTTTGATCTCTCTCTCTCTCGTGTTCTTGAGGTGATATGATCTTGATGTATCGCGAGCTTTGCTATTATAGTTGGATCTTATGTTTCTCCTCCCCCTCTACTCTCTTGTAATGAATCGAGTTTCCCCTTTGGAGTTATCTTATCGGATTGAGTCTTTAAAGATTTGAGAACACTTGATGTATGTCTTGCCGTGGATATCTGTGGTGACAATTGGATATCACGTGATTCACTTGATGTATGTTTTGGTGATCAACTTGCGGGTTTCGCCCATGAACCTATGCATAGGGGTTGGCATGTTTTCGTCATGATTCTCCAGTAGGAACTTTGGGGCACTCTTTGAGGTTCTATGTGTTGGTTGAATAGATGAATCTGAGATTGTGTGACGCATATCATATAATCATACCCACGGATACTTGAGGTGACATTGGAGTATCTAGGTAACATTAGGGTTTTGGTTGATTTGTGTCTTAAGGTGTTATTCTAGTACGAACTCTAGGGCTGTTTGTGACACTTATAGGAATAGCCCAACGGATTGATTGGAAAGAATAACTTTGAGGTGGTTTTGTACCCTACCATAATCTCTTCGTTCGTTCTCCTCTATTAGTGACTTTGGAGTGACTCTTTGTTGCATGTTGAGGGATTGTTATATGATCCAATTATGTTATTATTGTTGAGGGAACTTACACTAGCGAAAGTATGAACCCTAGGCCTTGTTTCCTAGCATTGCAATACCGTTTACGCTCACTTTTATCATTAGTTACCTTGTTGTTTTTATAATTTCATATTACAAATACTATTATCTACTATCCATATTGCACTTGTATCACCATCTCTTCGCCGAACTAGTGCACCTATACAATTTACCATTGTATTGGGTGTGTTGGGGACACAAGAGACTCTTTGTTATTTGGTTGCAGGGTTGCTTGAGAGATATCATCTTCATCCTATGCCTCCTACGGATTGATAAACCTTAGGTCATCCACTTGAGGGAAATTTGCTACTGTCCTACAAACCTCTACACTTGGAGGCCCAACAACGTCTACAAGAAGAAGGTTGTGTAGTAGACATCAAGCTCTTTTCTGGCGCCGTTGCCGGGGAGGTTAGTGCTTGAAGGTATATCTTTAGATCTTGCAATCGAGTCTTTTAGTTTCTTGTTTTATCACTAGTTTAGTTTATAAAAGAAAACTACAAAAAAATGGAATTGAATTTGTCTCATACGCTTCATCTTTTTAATATCTTTCGTGAGTATGTTGGAAAGGATAATTGTGCTCAAGTGCTAGAAGAAGAGATCTCTAAAATGTTTGGCACTAAATATTTGGATGATGAGCATGATTGCAATGTTGTTAGTACGAATTCTTTGAATATCCATGATGCTAATGATGATTGCACTAGTTATGATGAAAATGCCTCCTATAAACATGTCAATTTTTGTGGAGAAGACTGGGTTTGCAAGTACACACCAAATAGGGAAGATAGATATTGCAAGAGGCATAAGTACTTAGAAACCAAATTGTTGCAAGAAGAGCTAGATGAATGTGCTGAAAATTTATCTTTTCTTAGCCCTACTTGTGAACTTTGCAATGAACGTGATCATTTTAGTACGCAATGCAAATTGTTTCATGAGCGTATCGTGTCCAAAAATTGTGATGACTTGATTTCCCTTGCACATCATAATGAACTTGGTTTGCTCTTGGGTTATGAAGAAATTGAACGTAGAACTAAGGATATTCCAAAATTTGCCCTTGATAAAGTTCTTCATTTTGATCTAGAGGAAATTTATATGTATTGCGCGGTGAATTGCATTGAAAATCCTTATATTGCCAATTACATAAAGAAAAGAAAACAAATAGAAGATGAAGAGAATGCTAACGAAAGGGAAGAGACTTCCCAATATTCTCCTATTATTTCTTATGATGAATCAGGTAACGAAGAGGAGCCCTCTATTCAACCAATCTCATTAATAAGGAGCTCCAAAAAGAGGATTGAACCCACACATGATGTGGTGAAGAAGAAGAAAAGAAAAAGGAAGAGAGGTAAAAAGATAGCTCTCCCAAATAATGCTACTCCTATTACTATTGTGCCTTATGAAAATATAACTATGGAAGATAATGATACTTCTTATGATCTTGAAAATCTTTTTGGCACTTGCTTGGAAGAATATGATAATTGCTATACTATTGGTGATATCTATACTATTAATGATGGGAATGATTATGCTTATGATATGAAAAGCCCAAGCTTGGGGATGCTATGTTTGATGAATATGATGTTTTTTAGAATATATTTTCTGCAATTAATGTTTGTCCTAAGCTTGGGGATGCTACGCTTAATGAAGATGATATTTTTAGTCTCCCAAGTTTTCATATGCAAATTTATAATGATGATAGCATGCCTCCTACTTATGATAATTATTGTGATGATACATATGCTATAAAAAGTAGTGATTATATTTATAAAACTTGTCATGATTATGATTGCCCCTTCTCTGAACATTACTCTTTTAATGTGGAAACAATTTATTGTATTCAAGTCTCTTATGATACTCCCACTATTCCGAATGAGAAGAATTTTGCTTATGTGGAGAGTAGTGAATTTTCTATGCTTGTAGATCATGAAAAGAATGCTTTAGGTGCTGGTTATATTGTTGAATTCATTCATGATGCTACTGAAAATTATTATGAGGGAGGAATATATGCTTGTAGGAGTTGCAATAATATCAAGTTTCCTCTCTATGTGCTTAAAGTTTTGAAGTTTTGCTTGTTTTACCTTCCTATGCAAGTTGATTCTTGTTCCCATAAGTTGTTTGCTCACAAAATCCCTATGCATAGGAAGTATATTAGACTTAAATGTGCTAGTCATATTCTTTATGATGCTCTCTTTATGTTTCAATTCTTATCTTTTATGTGAGCATCATTGAAATCATCATGCCTAGCTAGGGGCGTTAAACGATAGCGCTTGTTGGGAGGCAACCCAATTTTATTTTAGTTCCTTGCTTTTTGTTCCTGTTTAGCAATAAATAATTCATCTAGCCTCTGTTTATATGTGGTTTTATGCTTTTAATTAGTGTTTATGCCAAGTAGAACCTTTGGGAAGACTTTGGGAAAGTCTTGTTGATCATGCTGTAAAAAACAGAAACTTTAGCGCTCACGAGAATTGCTGCCATTTTTATTTGGAGAGTGATATTTAGTTAATTCTTTTTTAAGATGATTAATAGATAAATTACTCAGGTCCAGAAATTTATTTGAGAATTTTATGAGTTCCATAAGTATACGTTTAATCCAGATTACTACAGACTATTATGTTTTTGACAGATTTTGTTTTCTATGTGTTGTTTGCTTATTTCGATGAATCTATGAGTAGTATCGGAGGGTATGAACCATAGAGAAGTTGGAATACAGTAGGTTTAACACCAATATAAATAAATAATGAGTTCATTACAGTACCTTGAAGTGGTGATTTATTTTCTTATACTAACGGAGCTCACGAGTTTTCTACTTTAAGTTTTGTGTTGTGAAGTTTTCAAGTTTTGGGTAAAGATTCGATGAACTATGGAATAAGGAGTGGCAAGAGCCTAAGATTGGGGATTCCCAAGGCACCCCAAGGTAATATTCAAGGACAACCAAAATCCTAAGCTTGGGGATGCCCCGGAAGGCATCCCCTCTTTCGTCTTCGTTCATCGGTAACTTTACTTGGAGCTATATTTTTATTCGCCACATGATATGTGTTTTGCTTGGAGCGTCAATTTATTTTGTTATGATTTTCTTGCTGTTATATAGAACAATGTTTTGCATCTTTTATTTCAATAAAAGTGGCATTAATAGTCTTTACTATGCCTATGTTACAAGTATACATGTTGTTGTTTGAAAACAGAAAGTTTACCGTTGTTGCAATAATTCCCTAGAAAAGTAAGAATGTGATAAAATGTTGAAACCTTTTGCATATTAAGATCTTATAAATTTACTAGTGTAAATTTTCTTTCATAATTTTTGGAGCTAGAGAAGTATGGATGTTGCTGCATTCTTTACAGACTGTCCTGTTTAGGCAGATTGCTGTTATGTTTGCATTGTTTGCATATGTTTGCTTCTTTAATGATTCTATTTGAGGATAGGACTATTAAATATGCAGAGGCATTTAGTATGCAATGTTGAATAATAATTTTATGGATTTGCTACAGTAGAGTATGATAAGGTTTTGGCAATGGTTTATAACTTATCTCATGAGTCCTTGTTGAGTTTTGTGTGGATGAAGCTTTTGAGATTTAGGGAGACCGTGATATGAGAGGAATTAAGGAGACACAAAAGCTCAAGCTTGGGGATGCCCAAGGCACCCCAAGATAATATTTCAAGAAGTCTCAAGCATCTAAGCTTGGGGATGCCCCGGTTGGCATCCCACCTTTCTTCTTCAACAACTATCGGTTACTATTGGTTGATCCTAAGTTTTTGCTTCTTCACATGATCTTTGCTATTCTTAGAATGTCTTTTTTTTGCTTTGCTTGCTGTTTGAATAGAATACCAAGATCTGAAATTATTAAATGTTAGAGAGTCTTCACATAGTTGCATAATTATTCGACTACTCATTGATCTTCACTTATATCTTTCAGAGTAGTTTGTCATTTGCTCTAGTGCTTCACTTATATCTTTTAGAGCACGGTGGTGGATTTGTTTTAAAGAAACTATTGATCTCTCATGCTTAACTTATATCATTTTTGAGAGTTTTAAATAGCATGGTAATTTGCTTAAATAATCCTAATATGCTAGGCATCCAAGAATAGTAAAAACTTTCATATAGAGTATTGAATACTAAGAGAAGTTTGATGCTTGAAGATTGTTTTGAGATATGGAGGTAATGATAACAAAGTCGTGCTAGATGAGTAGTTGTGAATTTGAGAAATGCTTGTGTTGAAGTTTGCAAGTCCCGTAGCATGCACGTATGGTAAACGTTGTGTAACAAATTTGAAACATGAGGTGTTATTTGATTGTCTTTCTTATGGGTGGCGGTCGGGGACGAGCGATGGTCTTTTCCTACCAATCTATCCCCCTAGGAGCATGCACGTAGTGCCGAGGTTTTTGATGACTTGTAGATTTTTGCAATAAGTATGTGAGTTCTTTATGACTAATGTTGAGTCCATGGATTATACGCACTCTCACCCTTCCATCATTGCTAGCCTCTACGGTACCGTGCATTGCCCTTTCTCACATCGAGAGTTGGTGCAAACTTCGCCGGTGCATCCAAACCCCGTGATATGATACGCTCTTTCACACATAAACCTCCTTATATCTTCCTCAAAACAGCCACCATACCTACCTATTATGGCATTTCCATAGCCATTCTGAGATATATTGCCATGCAACTTTCCACCATCTAGTTTATGATGACACATTCATCATTGTCATATTTCTTAGCATGATCATGTAGTTGACATAGTATTTGTGGCAAAGCCACCGTTCATAATTTTTTCATACTTGTCACTCTTGATTCATTGCATATCCCGGTACACCGCCGGAGGCATCCATATAAAGTCATACTTTGTTCTAGTATCGAGTTGTAATCATTGAGTTGTAAATAAATAGAAGTGTGATGATCATCATTCAATAGAGCATTGTCCCCCCAAAAAAGATAAAGGCCAAAGAAAAAAAAGAAGGCCCAAAAAAGAGAAAATAAATAAAAAGGGGCAATGCTACTATCTTTTTTCCACACTTGTGCTTCAAAGTAGCACCATGATCTTCATAGTAGAGAGTCTCTCATGTTATCACTTTCATATACTAGTGGGAATTTTCGTTATAGAACTTGGCTTGTATATTCCAACAATGGGCCTCCTCAAGTGCCCTAGGTCTTCGTGAGCAAGCAAGTTGGATGCACACCCACTAGTTTCTTTTGTTGAGCTTTCATACATTTATAG
This sequence comes from Triticum aestivum, assembly GCF_018294505.1. Classification (NCBI taxonomy): domain Eukaryota; kingdom Viridiplantae; phylum Streptophyta; class Magnoliopsida; order Poales; family Poaceae; genus Triticum; species Triticum aestivum. The sequence continues at coordinate 426,131,518 of NC_057797.1, forward strand.
CTCTAGTGCATCTATTGCATGGCAATCCCAACTCCTTGCATTAACATCAATTGGTGGGCATCTCCATAGCCCATTGATTAGCATCGTTGATGTGAGACTTTCTCCTTTTTGTCCTCTCCACAAAACCCCCTCATTATTCTATTCCACCCATAGTGCTATATCCATGGCTCGTGCTCATGTATTGCATGAAAGTTTATGAGTTTGAGATTACTAAAGTATGAAACAATTGCTTGGCTTGTCATCAGGGTTGTGCATGATGAGAGCATTCTTGTGTGACGAAAATGAAACATGACTAAACTATATGATTTTGTAGGGAGGAACTTTCTTTGGCCATGTTATTTTGAGAAAACATAATTGCTTAGTTAGTATGCTTGAAGTATTATTGTTTTTATGTCAATATTAAACTTTTGTCTTGAATCTTATGGATCTGAATATTCATAACACAATTAAGAAGAATTACATTGAAATTATGCCAAGTAACACTCCACATAAAAAATTCTGTTTTTATCATTTACCTACTCGAGGACGAGCAGGAATTAAGGTTGGGGATGCTGATACGTCTCCAACGTATCTATAATTTTTGATTGCTCCATGCTATATTATTTATTGTTTTGAATGTTTATGGGCTTTATTATACACTTTTATATCATTTTTGGGACTAACCTATTAACCTAGAGCCCAGTGCCAGTTTCTGTTTTTACCCTGTTTTAGGGTTTCGAAGAAAAGGAAAATCAAATGGAGTCCAATTGACCTGAAACTTCACGAAACTCATTTTTGGAAGGAAAGAAGCCCAGAAGACTTGGAGTGCACGCCAGGGGACTTACAAGGAGGCCACGAGGCAGGGGGCGCGCAATAGATCGGGAGTTCCGCCGCCAGAAGCCTCCGTAGCCACCAAAAACCAATCTAGACCCGTTCCGGCACCCTGCCGGAGGGGGAATCCCTCTCCGGTGGCCATCTTCATCATCCTAGTGCTCTCCATGATGAGGAGGGAGTAGATCTCCCTCGGGGCTGAGGGTATGTACCAGTAGCTATATGTTTGATCTCTCTCTCTCGTGTTCTTGGGGTGATAAGATCTTGATGTATCGCGAGCTTTGCTATTATAGTTGGACCTTATGTTTCTCCTCCCCCTCTACTCTCTTGTAATGAATCGAGTTTCCCCTTTGGAGTTATCTTATCAGATTGAGTCTTTAAAGATTTGAGAACACTTGATGTATGTCTTGCCATGGATATCTGTGGTGACAATGGGATATCACGTGATTCACTTGATGTATGTTTTGGTGATCAACTTGCGGGTTCCGCCCATGAACCTATGCATATGGGTTGGCACATGTTTTCGTCGTGATTCTCTGGTAGGAACTTTGGGGCACTCTTTGAGGTTCTATGTGTTGGTTGAATAGATGAATCTGAGATTGTGTGACGCATATCGTATAATCATACCCACGGATACTTGAGGTGACATTGGAGTATCTAGGTGACATTAGGGTTTTGGTTGATTTGTGTCTTAAGGTGTTATTCTAGTACGAACTCTAGGGTTGTTTGTGACACTTATAGGAATAGCCCAACGAATTGATTGGAAAGAATAACTTTGAGGTGGTTTCGTACCGTACCATAATCTCTTCATTCGTTCTCCGCTATTAGTGACTTTGGAGTGACTCTTTGTTGCATGCTGAGGGATAGTTATATGATCCAATTATGTTATTATTGTTGAGGGAACTTACACTAGCGAAAGTATGAACCCTAGGCCTTGTTTCCTAGCATTGCAATACCGTTTACGCTCACTTTTATCATTAGTTACCTTGCCGTTTTTATAATTTCAGATTACAAATACTGTTATCTACTATCCATATTGCACTTGTATCACCATCTCTTTGCCGAACTAGTGCACCTATAAAATTTACCATTGTATTGGGTGTGTTGGGGACACAAGAGACTCTTTGTTATTTGGTTGCAGGGTTGCTTGAGAGAGATCATCTTCATCCTACGCCTCCTACGGATTGATAAACCTTAGGTCATCCACTTGAGGGAAATTTGCTACTGTCCTACAAACCTCTACACTTGGAGGCCCAACAACGTCTACGAGAAGAAGGTTGTGTAGTAGACATCAGTTCATCACAGAAATCAGATTCAGTGCTTCCTACACCAATTAGTGAGGGAGCTAGTGATGATGATCATGAAACTTCAGATCAAGTTACTACCGAACCTCGTAGGTCAACCAGAGTACGGTCCGCGCCAGAGCGGTGCGGTAATCCTCTCTGAAAGTCATGTTACTAGACCTTGACGAATCTACGAACTATGAGGAAGCGATGATGATCCCAGATTCCACAAAATGGCTTGAGGCCATGAAATCTGAGATGGGATCCATGTATGAGAACAAAGTATGGACTTTGGTTGACTTGCCCGATGATCGGTGAGTCATTGAGAATAAATGGATCTTCAAGAGGAAGACGAAAGCTGATAGTACTGTTACTATATACAAAGCTCGAATTGTCGCAAAAAGTTTTCGACAAGTTCAAGGTGTTGACTACGATGAGATTTTCTCACTCGTATCGATGCTTAAAAGTCTGTCCGAATCATGTTAGCAGTTGCCGCATTTTATGAAATCTGGCAAATGGATATCAAAAATGCATTCCTTAATGGATTTCTTAAAGAAGAGTTGTATATGATGCAACCAGAAGGTTTTGTCAATCCTAAAGGTGCTAACAAAGTGAGCAAGCTCCAGCGATCCATCTATGGACTGGTGCAAGCATATCGGAGTTGGAATATATGCTTTGATAAAGTGATCAAAGCATATGGTTTTATACAGACTTGCGGTGAAGCCTGTATTTACAAGAAAGTGAGTGGGAGCACTACAACATTTCTGATAAGTATACGTGAATGACATATTATTGATCGGAAATAATGTAGAATTTTCCGGAAAGCATAAAGGAGTGTTTGAAAGGAGTTTTTCAAAGAAAGAGCTCGGTGAAGCTACTTACATATTGAGCATCAAGATCTATAGAGATAGATCAAGACACTTGATATATTTTCAATGAGTGCATACCTTGAAAAGATTTTGAAGTAGTTCAAAATAGAACAGTCAAAGAAGGAGTTTTTGCCTATGTTGCAAGGTGTGAAGTTGAGTAAAGACTCAAAACCCGACCACGGCAGAAAATAGAAAGAGAATGAAAAGTCATTCACTATGCCTCAGTCATAGGTTCTATAAAATATGCTATGCTGTGTACCAGACCTATTGTGTACCTCACCATAAGTTTTGCAAGAAGGTACAATGGTGATCCAGGAGTGGATCACTAGACAACGGTCAAAAATATCCTTAGTGGAATAAGGAAATGTTTCTTGGTTATGGAGGTGACAAAGAGTTCATCGTAAAGAGTTACATCGATGCAAGCTTTGACACCGATCTGGATGACTCTAAGTCTCGATCTAGATACATATTGAAAGTGGGAGCAATTAGCTAGAGTAGCTCCGTGCAAAGCATTGTAGACATAGAAAATTTGCAAAATACATATGGCTCTGAATGTGGTAGACCCGTTGACTAAATTTCTCTCACAAGCAAAACATGATCAATCTTTGGGTGTTAATCACATAGTGATGTGAACTAAATTATCGACTCTAGTAAACCCTTTGGGTGTTAGTCACATGGAGATGTGAACTAATCACATAAAGATGTGAACTATTGGTGTTAAATCACATGACGATGTGAACTAGATTATTGAGTCTAGTGCAAGTGGGAGACTGAAGGAAATATGCCCTAGAGACAATAATAAAGTTGTTATTATATTTCCTTATATCATGATAAATGTTTATTATTCATGCTAGAATTGTATTAACTGGAAACTAAGTACATGTGTGAATACATAGACAAACAGAGTGTCACTAGTATGCCTCTGCTTGACTAGCTCATTAATCAAAGATGGTTAAGTTTCCTAGCCATGGACAAAGAGTTGTCATTTGATAAGCGGGATCACTCATTAGAGAATGATGTGATTGACTTGACCCATCCGTTAGCTTAGCACGATGACCGTTACAGTTTCATTGCTACTGCTTTCTTCATGACTTATACATGTTCCTCGGACTATGAGATTATGCAACTCCCGAATACCAGAGGAACACCTTGTGTGCTATCAAGCGTCACAACGTAACTGGGTGATTATAAAGATGCTCTACAGGTGTCTCCGACGGTGTTTGTTGAGTTGGCATAGATCAAGATTAGGATTTGTCACTCTGTGTATCGGAGAGGTATCTCTGGGCCCTCTCGGTAATGCACATCACTATAAGCCTTGCAAGCAATGTGACTAATGAGTTAGTTGCGGGATAATGCATTACGGAACGAGTAAAGAGACTTGTCGGTAACAAGATTGAACTAGGTATTGAGATACCGACGATCGAATCTCGGGCAAGTAACGTACCGATGACAAAGGGAACAATGTATGTTGTTATGCGGTTTGACCGATAAAGATCTTGGTAGAATATGTAGGAACCAATATGAGCATCCAGGTTCCGCTATTAGTTATTGACCGGAGATGAGTCTCGGTCATGTCTACATAGTTCTTGAACCCGTAGGGTCCGCACGCTTAACGTTCTATGATAATTTATATTATGAGTTATGTGATTTGATGACTGAAGTTTGTCGGAGTCCCGGATGAGATCGGGGACATGACGAGGAGTCTCGAAATGGTCGATATATAAATATCGATATATTGTAAGGCTATATTTGGACATCGGAAAGGTTCCGAGTGATTCGGGTATTTTTCGGAGTATCGGAGAGTTACGGGAATTCGTATCGGGCCTTAATGGGCCATACGGGAAAGGAGAGAAAGGCCTCAAGGGTGGCCGCGCCCCTTCCCCATGGACTGGTCTGAATTGGACTAGGGAAAGGGGGCGCCCCCTTCCTTCCTTCTCCTTCTCCCTTCCCTTTTTCCTATTTCATGTGGGAGGTGGAATCCTACTAGGACTAGGGAGTCCTAGTAGGACTCCACACTTTGGGTGCGCCCTATGAAGGCCAGGGAGTCCTAGTAGGACTCCACACTTTGGGTGCGCCCTACTAGTAGTCCTAGTAGGACTCCTCCTCCCTCCATCCTTTATATACATGGCCAGGGGGCACCCCATAGACACACAAGTTGACAATTGATCCCTTAGCCGTGTGCGGTGACCCCTCCACCATAATCCACCTCGGTCATATCATAGCGGTGCTTAGGCGAAGCCCTGTTCCAGTAGCATCATCATCACTGTCATCACGCCGTCGTGCTGACGAAGCTCTCCCTCGACACTTAGCTGGATCGAGAGTTCGTGGGACGTCATCGAGCTGAACGTGTGGAGATCGCGGAGGTTTCGTACTTTCGGTACTAGGATCGGCCGGATCGTGAAGACGTATGACTACATCAACCGCGTTTTCATAACGCTTCCTCTTACGGTCTACGAGGGTACGTGAAAAACACTCTTCCCTTCTTGTTGCTATGCATCACCATGATAGATCTTGCGTGTGCGTAGATTTTTTTTTGAAATTACTGCGTTCCCCAACAATTATGTCATTGATATGAGGCATTATAAGCTTTAAGAGTTATTGTTGACATGGTTAGTTATAAGGAACAATTGTATTCGTGCCCCTAGTTGGGTCATGCTTGACTGATTTGCCCCTATTTTTTCAATAATTGCGGTTTTGCCCAGCTCACTTCACTCGCGTTGTGTTTTTGCCTTTCCGGGGTGGTTCCGACCAATCACGGTTCGCCATGTGGTGACTGCTCACTGGTCAGAACCGCCCCGGAAGGGAAAAAACACAAGGCGAGTGAAGTGAGCTGGGCAAAACCGTAATTGTTGAAAAAATAGGGGCAAATCAGTCTAGCGTGACCCAACTAGGGGCACGAATACAAAAATCCCTAGTTATAATGCTGGCTGAAACCCTGGGTGCTATTTAAGCTTATTTATGCAAACAAAAGCAAAAGAGTTCGTAAAAGTTTTTCTTTCTCACTTTCAGTTTATCAACTGAATTGCTTGAGGACAAGCAAAGGTTTAAGCTTGGGGGAGTTGATACGTCTCCAACGTATCTACTTTTTCTTGCGCTTTTCCTCTTGTTTTGGACTCTAATTTGCATGATTTGAATGAAACTAACCCCGGAGTGATGTTGTTTTCAGTAGAACTACCATGGTGTTGTTTTTGTGTAGAAATAAAATTTCTCGGAATGGAACGAAACTTTGCGAGGATTTTTTATATCAATAATAAGAATTTCTGGAGCCAAGACCTGCCGGAGAGGGGCACCTAGGTGGGCACAACCCACCAGGGTGCGCCCCCCTCTCCTGGCACGCCCAGGTGGGTTGTACCCACCTGGTGGCCCCGTAGACCTCAACCATGACACTATAAATTCCTATTTTTGGAGAAAAAATTTAGGAAGAAAGAATTATCACGATCCACGAGACGGAGCCGCCGCCAAGCCCTGTTCTTCCTCGGGAGGGCTGATCTGGAGTCCGTTTGGGGCTCCAGAGAGGGGGATCTTCGTTCTTCGTCATCACCAACCATTCTCCATCGCCAATTCGATGATGCTCCCCACCGGGAGTGAGTAATTCCTTCGTAGACTCGCTGGTCGGTGAGGAGTTGGATGAGATTCATCATGTAATTGAGTTAGTTTTGTTAGGGCCTGATCCCTAGTATCCACTATGTTCTTAGATTGATGTTGCTATGACTTTGCCATGCTTAATGCTTGTCACTTTGGGCCCAGGTGCCATGATTTCAGATCTGAACCATTTATGTTATCACCATTATATCCATGTTCTAGATCCGATCTTGCAAGTTATAGTCACCTACTACGTGTTATGATCTGACAACCCTGAAGTGACAACAACCGGGCCCACTCTCGACGATGACCGTAGTTTGAGGAGTTCATGTATTCACTTTTTGTTAATGCTTTGTTCCAATTCTCTATTAAAAGGAGGCCTTAATATCCCTTAGTTTCCAATATGGACCCCACTGCCACGGGAGGGTAGGACAAAAGATGTCATGCAAGTTCTTTTAATAAAGCACGCATGACTATTTACGGAATACATGCATACATTATATCGATGAACTGGAGCTAGCGTCGTATCACCCTAGGTTATAACTGTCACATGGTGAATATCATCCAACAAGTCACCGATCCAATGCTACAAACTTTTCCATATTGTTTCTGCTAAGTTACTACTGCTATCATCACTGTTACACTTGCTACAAAATTACTGCATCACTGTTACTATTACTATTGCTGCTGTCACTACTAGCAAAACTATCAAACTACTTTGCTACTGATCACTTTGCTGTAGATAATTAATCTCTAGGTGTGGTTGAATTGACAACTCAGCTGCTTATACCTTCAAATATTCTTTGGCTCCCCTTGTGTCGAATCTATAAATTTGCATTGAATACTCTACCCTCGAAAACTATTGCGATCCCCTATACTTGTGGGTTATGAGGTCTCATCGTAGTCAACTCCTTGAAGTTGTCGAAAACCTTTTGCAACAAGTTGAGCTTTGTAGACAGTAACATTACCATCAGCGTCAGTCTTCTTCTTGAAGATCCATTTATTCTCTATGGCTTGCCGATCATCGAGCAAGTCAACCAAAGTCCATATTTGTTCTCATACATGGATCCCATCTCAGATTTCATGGCCTCAAGCCATTTTGCGAAATCTGGGCTCATCATCGCTTCCTCATAGTTCGTAGGTTCATCATGGTCTAGTAACATGACTTCCAGAACAGGATTATCGTACCACTCTGGTGCGGAACGTACTCTGGTTGACCTACGTGGTTCGGTAGTAACTTGATCTGAAGTTCCATGATCATCATCATTAACTTCCTCACTAATTGGTGTTGGCATCATTGGAACTGATTTCTGCGATGAACTACTTTCCAATTCGAGAGAAGTTACAACTACCTCATCAAGTTCTACTTTCCTCCCACTCACTTCTTTCGAGAGAAACTCCTTCTCTAGAAAGGATCTATTCTTAGCAACAAATATCTTGCCTTCGGATCTATGATAGAAGGTGTACCCAATAGTTTATTTTGGGTATCCTATGAAGACGCACTTCTCCGATTTGGTTCGAGCTTATCAGGCTGAAGCTTTTTCACATAAGCATCGCAACCCCAAACTTTAAGAAACGACATCCTAGGATTCTTGCTAAACCATAATTCATACGGTGTCGTCTCTACAGATTTGGATGGTGCCCTATTTAACATGAATGCAGATGTCTCTAATGCATAACCCCAAAATGATAGTGGTAAATTGGTAATAGACATCATAGATCGCACCATATCAAATAAAGTATGGTATGACGTTTGGACACACCATTACGCTGTGGTGTTCCAGGTGGCGTGAGTTGCGAAACTATTCCACATTATTTCAAATGAAGACCAAACTCGTAACTCAAATATTCGCCTCCGCGATAAGATCGTAGAAACTTTATTTTCTTGTTACGATGATTTTCCACTTCACTCTGAAATTCTTTGAACTTTTCAAATGTTTCAGACTTATGTTTCATTAAGTAGATATACCCATATCTACTCAAATCATCTGTGAAGGTTAGAAAATAACGATACCCGCCATGAACCTCAACACTCATCGGGCCGCATACATCAGTATGTATTATTTCCAATAAGTCAGTGGCTCGCTCCATTGTTTCAGAGAACAGAGTTTTAGTCATCTTGCCCATGAGGCATGGTTCGCAAGCACCAGGTGATTCATAATCAAGTGATTCCAAAAGCCCATTTGCATTGAGTTTCTTCATGCGCTTTACACCAATATGACCTAAGCGGTAGTGCCACAAATAAGTTGCACTATCATTATTAACTTTGCATCTTTTGTCATCAATATTATGAATATGTGTATCACTACGGTCGAGATTCAACAAAAATAGACCACTCATCAAGGGTGCATGACCATAAAAGATATTACTCATATAAATAGAATGTAACGCCCCGAGACCGATGTGCCAGGTGTCGTCCAGTTATTCGCTGTTGTTGCCTTATCTTTGCTTGCGTGTTGCATCTTGTCATGTCATCATGTGCATTGCATCATCATGTTTTCAAAACCTGCATCCGTCCCGGTCCCCTCGTTCTCTCTGTTGTTCGTTCTGAGCCCAGACACACTTGCACGCGCCCGCGGCATGTCCGAAATATTATTTTTTAAGTGGCGGGAAAATGTTCTCGGAATGAGATGAGATTTGACGTGTGGTCTTATTATAGTGTAGATAGACCGCCTGTCAAGTTTCATCGCATTCAGAGATCGTTTGATGCCCCAACGGATAACTATAGCGACATTAGAGTCGGTCTAACGTCGGACGTTTTCGGTCTCTGGAAACAGATGTTGGGCCCTCTCTCTCTCTTCTCCCCCTCGCAGTCTCGCCACAGCCCACCTAGTCCGTCCTCCTTCCCCTCTTCGCTTCTGGAGTTGTCCGATGCGACCGCACGGTCCAAAACCCTCTCTGCACAGTGCATCGAACCCCTCACGTGCGCGTCCGAAATTGTCCCGGACCCGACCCGAACAGTCGTCACCATTGGATTCGGTTCATCCCCAAACGTCTACAAAACGTCTCCATTTTTCTCTTTGGGCTACCTAACCTATTTTCCCGTCCGTCCGATTAAGATCGGAGGGACCAAATACTCCTACCAAAAATTCACTTGTTATATAAAGACCAGAACCTAAAACCTAGGGGAGCTGTCCCATCCATCAATCGCCATGCCGCCGCCACCTTCCTCGTTTTCCCCATCGATCCAATCCATCGATCCACTACCGATTCCCCATCCAACCACCTGCCCGAGCTCCTCCCGTTTGCCCTCACTCCATGGCGCCGTTGCCGTCAGCGCACCCAGCCACCTGGACCGCGCCCCGTCTTCCCCGTCGACCGAAGCCGCGTCTGCCCTCACCTTGCTTCCTTCTCCTTCTCTGCTCTCTCTCTCTGAATGCTCCCTCCCTATCTTTCTTCCACAGGGAACTGACGACGCCCCTGAGCTCCGCCCGCGCCGTCGTTGCCCGGATCCGGCGCCAGCCAGCCGGATCCGCCCCGTCTGCTCCTCGTCGGCCTTCCCTGGAGCCCGCTGCCGCTCGAGACTGTCGTGCCTCTGCTTCGCCCCTGCACGAGCAGGAGCATCCCGCCGCCTCGCCAACTTCCGCGCCAAACTGCCTCCCCCGCGTCCTCTGCTTCACGCCATCCCTGCCGCCCGAGACGCCGGCGAGTTCCTCCCGCATCGTCGTCTTCTCTGCATCAAGTCGCGCCGCCGCGCCAAGCCCCCTGCATCACGCCCAGCCACCGACGCTCGAACCTCCTCTGCTTCCCGCTCGCCCGCACATGACCGCATCGACCTCCCCTGCTCCGTTCGTCGCCGTCTCTGCCAGATCCGGTGAGCCCTGCACCCCGGCCTTGTCCCTGGCTCTAGGTCGCCGCGCCGCCCCACCAGAGACCGCCAAATCCATCGCCGACCTCCCCTGCTTCTGCGTGCGAGCACGCGAGGACGATGACCACAGCGCCAAGTCCCTCTCGGTTCATCCCGCTCCGTTGACTGCGCCTTCCTCACCCGCGTGGACCGCGTCATGCCTCCAGCCTCACCCGGGCTCGGCCCATGGTGAGCAGTCCAGCCACGCCCAGCAGATCCAGCCCACATATGTTTTTTTCCTGTGCGCTGCGATTTTCCTAATTGTTCAGAAAACTGCATCTTTACAGATTGGACCCTATACTTCATGCATATAATGACTAATTAATCGTGCATCGGAATTAAACAAACTTAAGGTGAAAGTTGCTTAGAATTTTGTGTAGTTTCATAATATGTCATTTCCATCCATGTTTAAAATGTTTAAACTGTTGTTTGCATTAATTTTGCTCATATGCCATGTTAAAATGGTTTATTTCATAACTTAATAACCGTAGCTCGGTTTTAAATAAATTATATATGTAAACGGAGTAGAAAAATGCCTAGTTTAACATGGTATACTTGTTTTGCATGTTTAACAACTCTAAAACTGTGTTTAGGGCAGAACAGTACCAAACCTAATATATGCACATCAGGAGTTCCGGACTTGTTGTTTTGTTGTTCCGGCCGCATTTAACCTTGCCTAGATTAGATAGTTTTATTATGCTTCACCCTCTTGCCATGCTAACAACATTTAATCTTGTTGGTACATAAACGAGAGAGAACTAAATAATTGATGTGGTGTTCCGTCAATATGCAACCCGTTGCATATTGAGCTCCACTTAATTTGTAGGTTTGTTTGTGCACTTTGCCATGCCATGCTTCATTAAACCAGACATGCATCATACTCGATTGTGCATCGTGCCATGTTCGTGTGTTGGTTGTCTACTATGTTGTTTGCTCCTTTCCGATGTTGCTTCGTCGGGTTGCTTCCGATAACATTGCGTTTGTGAGGATTCGTTCGTCTACGTCCGTTTGTCTTCTTCATGGACTCGTTCTTCTTCCTTGCGGGATTTCAGGCAAGATGACCATACCCTCGAAATCACTTCTATCTTTGCTTGCTTAGTTGCTCGCTCTTTTGCTATGCCTATGCTGTGATACCTACCACTTGCTTTTCATGCCTCCCATATTGTTGATCCAAGCCTCTAACCCACCTTGTCCTAGCAAACCGTTGTTTAGCTATGTTACCGCTTTGCTCAGCCCCTCTTATAGCGTTGTTAGTTGCAGGTGAAGATTGAAGTTTGTTCCTTGTTGGAACATGGAGATGTTGTTCCTTGTTGGAACATGTTTACTTGTTGGGATATCACAATATATCTTATTTAATTAATGCATCTATATATTTGGTAAAGGGTGTAAGGCTCGGCCTTATGCCTGGTGTTTTGTTCCACTCTTGCCGCCCTAGTTTCCGTCATATCGGTGTTATGTTCCCGGATTTTGCGTTCCTTACGCGGTTGGGTTATAATGGGAACCCCTTGACAGTTCTCTTTGAATAAAACTCCTCCAGCAAGGCCCAACCTTGGTTTTACCATTTTCCGCCTAGCCTTTTTCCCTTGGGAGTCGCGCATCCCGAGGGTCATCTTATTTTAACCCCCCCCCCCCGGGCCAGTGCTTGTCTAAGTGTTGGTCCGAACTAGAGTCCTTTGCAGCGCCACCTCGGGGAAACTTGAGTGCTGGTTTTAGTTGTACGGAGCGCTCATCCGGTGTTGCCCTGAGAACGAGATATGTGCAGCTCCTATCAGGATGTCGGCGCATCGGGCGGTCTTGCTGGACTTGTTTTACCATTGTCGAGGATGTCTTGAAGAACCGGGATACCGAGCCTGATTGGAATGTCTCGGGAGGAGGTCTATTCCTTCGTTGACCGTGAGAGCTTGTCATGGGCTAAGTTGGGACACCCCTGCAGGGATTTGAACTTTCGAAAGCCGTGCCCGCGATTATGGGAAGATGGGAATTTGTTAATGTCCGGTTGTAGAAAACCTGAAGTTGACCTTAATTAAAATGCATCAACCGCGTGTGTAACCGTGATGGTCTCTTTCTGGCGGAGTCCGGGAAGTGAACACGGTGTTGGAGTTATGCTTGACGTAGGTTGTTTTAGGATCACTTCTTGATCATACTTTTACCGACCGTGCTTTGCCTTCTCTTCTCGCTCTCATTTGCGTATGTTAGCCACCATATATGCTAGTCGCTTGCTGCAGCTCCACCTCATACCTTTACCTTGCCCATAAGCTTAAATAGTCTTGATCGCGAGGGTGCGAGATTGCTGAGTCCCCGTGGCTCACAGATACTTCCAAAACCAGCTTGCAGGTGTCGGTGAGTCCGTGCAGGAGACTCAACCAAGCTCAAGGAGGAGCTCGATGAAGATCTTGTCCTTTGTGTCGTTTCGTTCTAGTTGATCAGTAGTGGAGCCCAGTTGGGGTCGATCGGGGACCTTGTCGCATTTGGGGTTCTTCTTTTATTTTGGTTCCATAGTCGGTCCTTGATTGTATTTGGATGTTGTAATGCTTATTCATGTATTTGTGTGAAGTGGCGATTGTAAGCCGACTATGTATCTTTTTCCCCTATTGTATTACTTGGGTTGTGTGAAGATTACCTCACTTGCGACATTGCTTTCAATGCGGTTATGCCTCTAAGTCGTGCTTCGACACGTGCGAGATATAGCCGCATCGAGGGCGTTACAAATTGGTATCAGAGCCTTCCCCGACCTTAGGAGCCCCATTGCTTGATCGTTTTTAGCGGCCGAGTTGTGTCTAGAAAAATGTTTTGAGTCATTTAGGAATTATATATCGGAGAGTTTAGGAATTCTTTTTACTCCCCAGTCTCCTCATCGCTCTGGTAAGGCATCCTGGCGTAGAGTTTTGACTCTTCTCTTCTCAAATTTCACTAAAAAAAATTTTTGGATCACGCGGGTATCTTGGAATTGTTTTGATGGTTTTGTGACGAGAACATTGTCTTGGTGCCTCCTGTCAGGGGTTTTGTGGAAGTGTCCCGGGGAGTTGAGCTCCGAGGTGTTGTCGTCACAATTTTATCGTTGCAGTTCTAGAATACCTGAGTTTAGTACGCCGACATCAAAAATCTCTTTTATGCAGTTCGTTGCTGAGATAACCTCGACGCCACCCAGTACTGGGGCGGGAGTTCGGGAGTATTGCCATAACTCGTATAACGGATGCTTTTCGAAGGTTGAGGTAGATGATTTCCGAAGGTTTCTTGGTTATGTGTTGAAGGATGGATACAGCTGGATGTAGGATTTGCTAGTTTTGGGTGAGATATTATGCTTCCCCTGTATCCCCAACACCTGATTGCATAACTGGGAAAGTTTCAGGAGTTTATAAGTGGGAATTCAAGTAGTTCTTAGGATATCTTTCCGACAGATGTATGATATGAAATTGGGGTTCGACGTCTAGTGGTCTGCCTATTCACGGTTGGTTTTACAGTGGTCTCGCTGTGTCTTAAAGAGTCCTTGGCTATGCCGACTCGGGGACGCTTCGTATGTCATGTGCACTGCCTTGTACATGATGGTGTTGTACGATCGAGCCCGTGTAGGCCCCACCAAGAAAACTTCGGACGAAATCTCTATCATATGTTTGCTCTGGCTTATTCTACAAGCCAATCCTTTGTTTTGTTTTGGAGTTGTGGTATTCGAGTTGCTTCGAAGTCAAATATTGATTCCATACCTTCTCTAATTATGTTCTCATACTCCGATGTGAATACTAATCCTTCTCGATCATCAAGTTTGTCATTTCAAGTTCTTGTCAACCGGTGTGCTTCTCTCCTAGTGGATCCGATCATTTCAACATTTGCAAGAACCAATCTCAAGTTTTCTCAATGTTGTTTGTTTCATCCATCTCGAAGTTGCTTTTGTTTTTCCCGCCCTCCCTCCCTTGTTTTCTCCGAGGACTCATATATCTCAATCAAGTATCATTTTATTGATGGGAAGTCTCTCCATCCTTTTTCCGTCAATATTCTTATCCGGTGATTCTCATGAAGATACTAACGAAGTTTCTAGTTCACCATTATTCATTCTTTTTCTTCTCCGGTGGAACCAATTCAAGCTTTCGGTGTTGATCATATTCTTTTTCGTATTTCAATGTTTTCTCATGCCGATGCAATTCTTAATCGTTCACCTCTCGCTATTCTATTGTCCCGGAGTGCTCAAGATATCTCAGGAGGCTCGTTTTTTTTCATTCAAGATCAGTTCAATCTATTTCGAGGTTGTTATCTCTTTCAAGTCATTTAATCCAACCAGTGCAATCTCTCTCTTTAAATCATTCAACGGTGTTTCTTTTGAGTAGGCCCTAACCCACAGGTCTTTTCCCAGGATCTTACCTGACTCTTCTTATTTTCCCAGAGCTATCCTCAAATTTCCTTTTGAAGTTTGACGTAAGAATGATTTATCTTCAGTCAAATGCATTTCCCCAAGATCGGTTAAATTCTTTTCATCGTTGGCTAAATATCTTCGCTTTTGATTCTTCCGGTGTGCCTCAACAATTCATGGTGGTGTTTCTCGTCATAATTCTCAGATGTTGAAGACCGAAGAAGATTTTTTCTCTCAATCTTGCTCCACTCTCCTTAAGATTCGTGGTTCAAGCTTGATACCAGCCTCTCATAATTGTTTTGATTGTGAGAATTCTTTTCACCCATCCGAAGTAATTCAAGAGTCTTCTCAGTTGGATTATCTGGAGCCCATCATTTCATAAGACTTGTTCATTCTTAGCTTTCAGCTCTCGTTCCCCAAATCTCACCGGTGCATCATTCAATATTCTTTAATCAGCGCGTGATCTCTTCGTTTCAATTGTATCTGAATTCTCTCAAGTATCTTCGTTCATTTTCATTTCTTATGGTGGTTCTTCCAGGTTTCTCTTCCTTATCAATTTATTCGTTGTCAATCCTACCGGTGGTTCAAAGAAGACCTTCCCAAGTTTATGCTATATCTCTCTTCAATACTTCCCACGAGAATAAGTAATATGTCAAATCCGTTGATTGTCATCAATTTAATTGATGAAGGATAAGCATAATGTAGTTCTTATTCTTGTTTCATCGACTAAATTCAATTCCTTATTCTGGAGGCTCATCAAATTCTTGTTTCCATTTGTTCAGCTTTCTTTTCCGGAGTGCCAAGTTTTCTCTTTATCTCGTTGCTAAGCTTCATCTAATCATTGCAAGGCTTTAACCTTACTTTCCTCATTTTTTCTTTCCGTTTGATCATCCTTTTGTTACCAGAGTTTCCTCATGTAGGCTCTACATGTTGGTTGATCAAGGATTTAATTCTCTCTCGAAGTGCTCATCAACATTCTTTTTCTAAGGAGCTCAAGTATTCTCCTTCTTGCAATCCGGAGTGCATTTCCTTCTACCATATTATTGGAGATGGTTTTATGTCATTCTTGATAATTTGAGCTCATGTTTCATGACTCACAGGTTGTAAGAATGGGGTATTTTAAATCCATCAACCTCTTCGTTGGAATTACCTGGGTTATTTTTCACCTTAAGCCTTCCCTAAGGATTGTTGCTATTATGGTGCTTATAAGTGATCTAAGTTCTTCATTTATCCTTTCCGGTGCGATATACTTTCTTGTCAATCTGTTCATATCAATTCAATTCTTCTTCCTGTGAGTGGCAGGTTGTCACCTCATAATTTGGGATGTATTCCACAAGACCATATCAAGCTTATTCTTTTCGTTGTTGGTGTTCCAACAACTCCGTTCGACCCTTCTCCTAAAGTTGCTTCTTCAAGCTCATTTGTGGCAAAATTGTCATTTTCTTCTCCGTTCCTTTATCCCAACAATCTAGCTTCTATTCTTTTGTTCCGGAAGCTTTGTGATGCTGCTCTCTTCAACCCATCTTCTTGTTTTGTCAGGATCATGTTCTTTCGCGCTTATCCATTTAACCGGAGTATTGTGCCCTTTTGCTCAAGTTCTTTCTTTTATCAAGTCTTGCATCCCTTCTCAACCGGAGTGCTGCCCAAATTTGTTCTTCCTTGTTCTTTTTTCGAACAGGGTGATTTCAACTTCGCTCATTCTCGTTGCATTCTTTCTTTCAATTTGTTCAACCTCTCAAGGCTCGTGCTTTCACTCGTTTGACAAGGAAGCAACTTAGTTTTACCTCTTCTCTTTCTCTTCCGTTTTCCCTCCGGTGCCATTCTAGATGTCGGGATGAGATCCTCTCGTAGTGGTGGAGTGTTGTAACGCCCCGAGACCGATGTGCCAGGTGTCGTCCAGTTATTCGCTGTTGTTGCCTTATCTTTGCTTGCGTGTTGCATCTTGTCATGTCATCATGTGCATTGCATCATCATGTTTTCAAAACCTGCATCCGTCCCGGTCCCCTCGTTCTCTCTGTTGTCCGTTCTGAGCCCAGACACACTTGCACGCGCCTGTGGCATGTCCGAAATATTATTTTTAAGTGGCAGGAAAATGTGCTCGGAATGAGATGAGATTTGATGTGTGGTCTTATTATAGTGTAGATAGACCGCCTGTCAAGTTTCATCGCATCCGGAGATCGTTTGATGCCCCAACGGATAACTATAGCGACATTAGAGTCGGTCTAACGTCGGACGTTTTCGGTCTTCGGAAACAGATGCTGGGCCCTCTCTCTCTCTCTCTCTCTCTCTCTCTCTCTCTCTTCTCCCCCTCGCAGTCTTGCCACAGCCCACCTAGTCCATCCTCCTTCCCCTCTTCGCTTCTGGAGTTGTCCGATGCGACCGCACGGTCCGAAACCCTCTCTGCACAGTGCATCGAACCCCTCACGTGCGCGTCCGAAATTGTCCCGGACCCGACCCGAACAGTCGTCACCATTGGATTCGGTTCATCCACAAACGTCTACAAAACGTCTCCATTTTTCTCTTTGGGCTACCTAACCTATTTTCCCGTCCGTCCGATTAAGATCGGAGGGACCAAATACTCCTACCAAAAATTCACTTGTTATATAAAGACCAGACCCTAAAACCTAGGGGAGCTGTCCCATCCATCAATCGCCATGCCGCCGCCACCTTCCTCGTTTTCCCCATCGACCCAATCCATCGATCCACTACCGATTCCCCATCCAACCACCTGCCCGAGCTCCTCCCGTTTGCCCTCACTCCATGGCGCCGTTGCCGTCGGCGCACCCAGCCACCTGGACCGCGCCCCGTCTTCCCCGTCGACCGAAGCCGCGCCTGCCCTCACCTTGCTTCCTTCTCCTTCTCTGCTCTCTCTCTCTCTCTCTGAATGCTCCCTCCCTGTCTTTCTTCCACAGGGAACTGACCACGCCCCTGAGCTCCGCCCGCACCGTCGTTGCCCGGATCTGGCGCCGGCCAGCCGGATCTGCCCCGTCTGCTCCTCGTCGGCCTTCCCTGGAGCCCGCTGGCGCTCGAGACCGCCGCGCCTCTGCTTCGCCCCTGCACGAGCAGGAGCATACCGCCGCCTCGCCAAGTTCCGCGCCAAGCCGCCTCCTCTGCGTCCTCTGCTTCACGCCGTCCCTGCCGCCCAAGATGCCGGCGAGTTCCTCCCGCATCGTCGTCTTCTCTGCATCAAGTCGCGCCGCCGCGCCAAGTCCCCTGCATCGCGCCCAGCCGCCGACGCTCGAACCTCCTCTGCTTCTCGCTCGCCCGCACATGACCGCATCGACCTCCCCTGCTCCGTTCGTCGCCGTCTCTGCCAGATCCGGTGAGACCCGCACCCCGGCCTTGTCCCTGGCTCCAGGTCGCCGCGCCGCCCCACCGGAGACCGCCAAATCCATCGCCGACCTCCCCTGCTTCTGCGTGCGAGCACGCGAGGACGATGACCGCAGCGCCAAGTCCCGCTCGGTTCAGCCCGCTCCGTTGACTGCGCCTTCCTCACCCGCGTGGACCGCGTCATGCCTCCAGCCTCACCCGGGCTCGGCCCATGGTGAGCAGTCCAGCCACGCCCAGCAGATCCAGCCCACATATGTTTTTTCCTGTGCGCTGCGATTTTCCTAATTGTTCAGAAAACTGCATGTTTACAGATTTGACCCTATACTTCATGCATATAATGACTAATTAATCGTGCATCGGAATTAAACAAACTTAAGATGAAAGTTGCTTAGAATTTTGTGTAGTTTCATAATATGTCATTTCCATCCATGTTTAAAATGTTTAAACTGATGTTTGCATTAATTTTGCTCATATGCCATGTTAAAATGATTTATTTCATAACTTAATAACCGTAGCTCAGTTTTAAATAAATTATATATGTAAATGGGGTAGAAAATGCCTAGTTTAACATGGTCTACTTGTTTTGCATGTTTAACAACTCTAAAACTGTGTTTAGGGCAGAACAGTACCAAACCTAATATATGCACATGAGGAGTTCCGGACTTGTTGTTTTGTTGTTCCGGCCTCATTTAACCTTGCCTAGATTAGATTGTTTTATTATGCTTCACCCTCTTGTCATGCTAACAACATTTAATCTTGTTGGGTACATAAATGAGAGAGAACTAAATAATTGATGTGGTGTTCCGTCAATATGCAACCCGTTGCATATTGAGCTCCACTTAATTTGTAGGTTTGTTTTGTGCACTTTGCCATGCCATGCTTCATTAAACCGGACATGCATCATACTCGATTGTGCATCGTGCCATGTTCGTGTGTTGGTTGTTTACTATGTTGTTTGCTCCTTTCCGGTGTTGCTTCGTCGGGTTGGTTCCGATAACGTTGCGTTTGTGAGGATTCGTTCGTCTACGTCCGTTTGTCTTCTTCATGGACTCGTTCTTCTTCCTTGCGGGATTTCAGGAAAGATGACCATACCCTCGAAATCACTTCTATCTTTGCTTGCTTAGTTGCTCGCTCTTTTGCTATGCCTATGCTACGATACCTACCATTTGCTTTTCATGCCTCCCATATTGTTGAACCAAGCCTCTAACCCACCTTGTCCTAGCAAACCGTTGTTTGGCTATGTTACCGCTTTGCTCAGCCCCTCTTATAGCGTTGTTAGTTGCAGGTGAAGATTGAAGTTTGTTCCTTGTTGGAACATGGAGATGTTGTTCCTTGTTGGAACATGTTTACTTGTTGGGATATCACAATATATCTTATTTAATTAATGCATCTATATATTTGGTAAAGGGTGGAAGGCTCGGCCTTATGCCTGGTGTTTTGTTCCACTCTTGCCACCCTAGTTTCCGTCATATCGGTGTTATGTTCCCGGATTTTGCGTTCCTTACGCGGTTGGGTTATAATGGGAACCCCTTGACAGTTTGCTTTGAATAAAACTCCTCCAGCAAGGCCCAACCTTGGTTTTACCATTTGCCACCTAGCCTTTTTCCCTTGGGAGTCGGACATCCCGAGGGTCATCTTATTTTAACCCCCCCCCCCGGGCCAGTGCTTGTCTAAGTGTTGGTCCGAACTAGAGTCCTTTGCAGCGCCACCTCGGGGAAACTTGAGGGCTGGTTTTAGTTGTATGGAGCGCTCATCTGGTGTTGCCCTAAGAACGAGATATGTGCAGCTCCTATCAGGATGTCGGCGCATCGGGCGGTCTTGCTGGACTTGTTTTACCATTGTTGAGGATGTCTTCAAGAACCGGGATACCGATTCTGATCGGAATGTCTCGGGAGGAGACTATTCCTTCATTGACCGTGAGAGCTTGTCATGGGCTAAGTTGGGACACCCCTGCAGGGATTTGAACTTTCAAAAGCCGTGCCCGCGGTTATGGGAAGATGGGAATTTGTTAATGTCCGGTTCTAGAAAACCTGAAGTTGACCTTAATTAAAATGCATCAACCGCGTGTGTAACCGTGATGGTCTCTTTCCGGCGGAGTCCGGGAAGTGAACACCGTGTTGGAGTTATGCTTGACGTAGGTTGTTTTAGGATCACTTCTTGATCATACTTTTACCGACTGTGTTTTGCCTTCTCTTCTCGCTCTCATTTGCGTATGTTAACCACCATATATGCTAGTCGCTTGCTGCAGCTCCACCTCATACCTTTACCTTACCCATAAGCTTAAATAGTCTTGATCGCGAGGGTGCGAGATTGTTGAGTCCCCGTGGCTCACAGATACTTCCAAAACCAGCTTGCAGGTGCCGATGAGTCCATGCAGGAGACTCAACCAAGCTCAAGGAGGAGCTCGATGAAGATCTTGTCCTTTGTGTCGTTTCATTCTAGTTGATCAGTAGTGGAGCCCAGTTGGGTTCGATCGGGGACCTTGTCGCATTTGGGGTTCTTCTTTTATTTTGGTTCCGTAGTCGGTCCTTGATTGTATTTGGATGTTGTAATGCTTATTCATGTATTTGTGTGAAGTGGCGATTGTAAGCCGACTATGTATCTTTTCCCCTATTGTATTACTTGGGTTGTGTGAAGATTACCTCACTTGCGACATTGCTTTCAATGCGGTTATGCCTCTAAGTCATGCTTCGACACGTGGGAGATATAGCCGCATCGAGGGCGTTACATAGAACAACTTCACTGATTTAAATGAATAACCGTCCCGCATCAAACAAGATCCAGATATAATGTTCATGCTCAACGCTGGCACTGAATGACAATTATTCAGGTCTAAAACTAATCCCGATGGTAGATGTAGAGGTAGCATGCCGACGGTGATCACATCGACCTTGGAACCATTTTTGACGCGCATCGTCACCTCATCCTTAGCCAATCTTCATTTAATCTGTTGCCCCTGTTTCGAGTTGCAAATGTGAGCAACAAAACCAGTATCAAATACCCAGGCGCTACTACGAGCATTAGTAAGGTACACATCAATAACATGTATATCAAATATACCTTTCACTTTGCCATCCTTCTTATCCACCAAATACTTAGGGCAATCCCGCTTCCAGTGACCAGTCCCTTTGCAGTAGAAGCACTTAGTTTCAGGCTTAGGTCCGAACTTGGGCTTCTTCTCGGGAGCAGCAACTTGGTTTCTATTCTTCTTGAAGTTCCCCTTCTTCCCTTTGCCCTTTTCATTGAAACTAGTGGTCTTGTTAACCATCAACACTTCATGCTCCTTCTTG
This sequence comes from Triticum aestivum, assembly GCF_018294505.1. NCBI lineage: Eukaryota > Viridiplantae > Streptophyta > Magnoliopsida > Poales > Poaceae > Triticum > Triticum aestivum. The sequence continues at coordinate 426,152,871 of NC_057797.1, forward strand.
ATTTCTACCTCCACAGCCTTGAGCATTGCAAAGAGCTCTGGAATTGTCTTGTTCATCCCTTGCATATTATAGTTCATCACGAAGCCTTTATAGCTTGGTGGCAGTGATTGAAGAACTCTGTCAATGACACTATCTTCAGGAAGATTAACTCCCAGCTGAGTCAAGTGGTTATGGTACCCAGACATTGTGAGTATGTGTTCACTGACAGAACTATTCTCCTCCATTTTGCAGCTATAGAACTGATGTCTACTACACAACCTTCTTCTTGTAGACGTTGTCGGGCCTACAAGTGCAGAGGTCTGTAGGACAATAGCAAATTTCCCTCAAGTGGATGACCTAAGGTTTATCAATCTGTGGGAGGCGTAGGATGAAGATGGTATCTCTCAAACAACCCTGCAACCAAATAACAAAGAGTCTCTTGTGTCCCCAACACACCCAATACAATGGTAAATTGTATAGGTGCACTAGTTCGGCGAAGAGATGGTGATACAAGTCAATATGGATGGTAGATCTAGGTTTTTGTAATTTGAAAGTGTAAAAACAGCAAGGTAACTAATGACAAAAGTGAGCGAAAACAGTATTGCAATGCGTTGAAACAAGGCCTAGGGTTCATACTTTCACTAGTGCAAGTTCTCTCAACAATAATAACATAATTAGATCATATAACAAACAGCCTAGAGTTCATAGTAAAATAACACCTTAAGACACAAATCAACCAAAACCCTAATGTCACCTAGATACTCCAATGTCACCTCAAGTATCCGCAGGTATGATTATACGATATGCATCACACAATCTCAGATTCATCTATTCAACCAACACAAAGAACTTCAAAGAGTGCCCCAAAGTTTCTACCGGAGAGTCAAGACGAAAATGTGTGCCAACCCCTATGCATAAGTTCACAAGGTCACTGAACCTGCAAGTTGATCACCAAAACATACATCAAATATATCACGTGAATATCCCTTTGTCACCACAGATAAGCACATGCAAGACATACATCAAGTGTTCTCAAATCCTTAAAGACTTAATCCGATAAGATAACTTCAAAGGGAAAACTCAATCCATTACAAGAGATAGAGGGGGAGAAATATCATAAGATCCAACTATAATAGCAAAGCTTGTGGTACATCAAGATCATGCCACACCAAGAACATGAGAGAGAGAGAGAGAGATCTCAAACACATAGCTACTGGTACATACCCTCAGCCCCGAGGGTGAACTACACCCTCCTCGTCATGGAGAGCGCCGGGATGATGAATATGGCCACCGGTGATGGATCCCCCCTCCAGCAGGGTGCCGAAACAGGGTCCCGATTGGTTTTTGGTGGCCACAGAGGCTTGCGGCGGCAGAACTCCCGATCTAGGTTTCTTTTCGGGGGTTTCTGTATTTATAGGAATTTTTGGCGTTGGTCTCACGTCAAGGGGGTCTCCGAGTCGTCCACGAGATAGGGGGATGCGCCTAGGGGGGTAGGGCGCGCCCTCCACCCTCGTGGATGGCTGGGAACTCTTCTGGCCCAACTCTTTCACTCTGGGGGCTTCTTTTGGTCCATAAAAAATCATCAAAAATTGGCACATAAATTGGACTCCTTTTGACATTCCTTTTTTGTAAAACTTAAAAACAAGGAAAAAACAAAAAACTGACACTAGGCTCTAGGTTAATAGGCTAGTCCCAAAAATCATATAAAATAGCATATAAATGCATATAAAACATCCTAGATGGATAATATAATAGCATGGACCAATCAAAAATTATAGATATGTTGGAGACGTATCAAGCATCCCCAAGCTTAATTCCTGCTCGTCCTCGAGTAGGTAAATGATAAAAATAGATTTTTTTTTCATGTGGAATGCTACCTAACATATTTATCAATGTAATCTTCTCTATTGTGGCAAGAATATTCAGATCCATAAGATTCAAGACAAAAGTTTAATATTGACATAAAAATAATAATACTTCAAGCATACTAACAAAGTAATCATGTCTTCTCAAAATAACATGGCCAAAGAAAGTTCATCCGTACAAAATCATATAGTTTGGCTATGCTCCATCTTTGTCACACAAAAGATTCAGATATTGCACAACCCCAATAACAAGCCAAGAAATTGTTTCATACTTTAGTATTGTCAAACTTTTTCAACTTTCACGCAATACATGAGCATGAGCCATGGACATAGCACTATAGGTTGAATAGAATGGTGGTTGTGGAGAAGACAAGAAGGAGGAAGATGGTCTCACATCAACTAGGCGTATTAATGGGCTATGGAGATTCCCATCAATAGATATCAATGTGAGTGAGTAGGGATTGCCATGCAACGGATGCACTAGAGCTATAAGTGTATGAAAGCTCAACACGAAAACTAAGTGGGTGTGCATCCAACTTGCTTGCTCATGATGACCTAGGGCATTTGAGGAAGCCCATCGTTGGAATATACAAGCCAAGTTCTATAATGAAAAATTCCCACTAGTATATGAAAGTGACAACATAGGAGACTTTCTATGATGAAGATCATGGTGCTACTTTGAAGCACAAGTGTGATTAAAGGGTAGTAGCATTGCCCCTTCTCTCTTTGTCTCTCATTTGTTTTGTTTTGTTTTGTTTTTCGGGCCTTCTCTTTTTTTGCCCATTCTCTCTTTTTATTTCCTCACATGGGACAATGCTCTAATAATGAAGATCATCACACTTTTATTTACTTACAACTCAAGAATTACAACTCGATACTTAGAACAAAATATGACTCTATATGAATGCCTCCGGCGGTGTACCAGGATGTGTAATGACTCAAGGGTGACATGTATGAAAGAAATATGATCGGTGGCTTTGCCACAAATACAATGTCAACTACATGATCATGCAAAGCAATATGACAATGATGAAGTGTGTCATAATAAACGAAACGGTGGAAAGTTGCATGGCAATATATCTCAGAATGGCAATGGAAATGCCAAAATAGGTAGGTATGGTGGTTGTTTTGAGGAAGGTGAATGGTGTGTTTATGGTACCTGCGAAAGTTACGCGGTACTAGAGAGGCTAGCAATGGTGGAAGGGTGAGAGTGCGTATAATCCATGGACTCAACATTAGTCATAAAGAACTCACATACTTATTGCAAAAATCTATTAGTTATCAAAACGAAGTACTACACGCATGCTCCTAGGGGGATAGATTGGTAGAAAAGACCATCGCTCGTCCCGGACAGCCACTCATAAAGAAGACAATCAAAAAATATCTCATGCTCCAACTTCGTTACATAACGGTTCACCATACGTGCATGCTACGGGACTCACAAACATTAACACAAGTATTTCTCAAATTCACAACTATTCACTAGCATGAATCTAATATCACCATCTTCATATCTCAAAACAATCATAAGGAATCAGACTTCTCATAGTATTCAATGCACTTTATATGAAAGTTTTTATTATATCCCTCTTGGATGCCTATCATATTAGGACTAAATTCATAACCTAAGCAAATTACCATGATTTTTAATACTCTTAAAATAATATAAGTGAAGCATGAGAGTTCATCAATTTCTTCAAAATAAACCACCGTCGTGCTCTAAAAAGATATAAGTGAAGCACTAGAGCAAACGACGGACTACTCCAAAAGATATAAGCGAAGATTCATGAGTAGTCAAATAATTATATATCTATGTGAAGACTCCTTCTCATAAATAAAATTTCAGATCTTAAGTACTTTATTCAAACAGCAAGAAAAACAAAATAAAATGACATTGCAAGGATAGCACATATCATGTGAAGAAGCAAAAACTTAGGCTCAACCGAGGCTAACTGATAATTGTTCATGAAGAAAGGTGGGATGCCTACCGGGGCATCCCCAAGCTTAGATGGTTGGGACTTCTTGAAATATTAATTAGGGATGCCTTGGGCATCTCCAAGCTTGAGCTTTTGTGTCTCCTTAATTCCTCTCATATCATAGTTTCCTGGAATCTTAAAAACTTCATGCACACAAAACTCAACAAGAACTCGTGAGATAAGTTAGTATAAATCAACGCAAAACCTTATCATTCTCTACTCTAGAAAATCACTAAAATTACAATTTGATATTGCATACTAAATGCCTCTGCATATTTAATAGTCCTATCCTCAAATAGAATCATTAAACAAGCAAACATATGCAAACAATGCAAACATAACAGCATCTGTCTAAACAGGATAGTCTATAAAGAATGCAAGACGAATCATACTTCTTTAACTCCAAAAATTCTGAAAATTTACCACATGGTATATAATTTATTTTTACTCATTGTGTAATTTTTTTTAATATTTTATCATGTTCTGACTATTCACAAATATCCAAAACATAACAACAAACTTTCTGTTTTTAAAATAGCAACGTATAGACTTGAAAAATAAGCATGGTAAAGGCTATACTTGACCTTTTTACTGAACTGAAAGATGCAAAACATTACTCTAAATAACAGCAAGCGAATCCTAATAAAATAAAATGACGCTCCAAGCAAAACACATATCATGTGGTGAATAAAAATATAGCTCCTAGTAAGGTTACCGATGAACGAAGACGAAAGAGGGGATGCCTTCTGGGGCATCCCCAAGCTTAGGCTCTTGGTTGTCCTTGAATATTACCTTGGGGTGCGTTTGGCATCCCCAATCTTAGGCTCTTGCCACTCCTTATTATGTAGTCCATCAAATCTTTACCCAAAACTTGAAAACTTGACAACACAGAACTTAACAGAAAACTCGTAAGCTCTGTTAGTATAAGAAAGGAAATCACCACTTAGGTACTGTCAAGACAAGATTCATAATTTTCTCACATGATACCTACTGTGCACTATCATTTCTACAATTTATATTAAGCAATATAAGCCATAGGAACTAGAAAACAAGCAAACTATGCATCGAAAATAAGAATCTGTCAAAAACAAGACAGTCTGTAGTAATCTGTAACTCCAGAATACTTCTGTAACTCCAAAAATCCTGAGAAATTAGGAAGTCCTAGGCAAAAAAAATTATTAATCCTCTGCAAAAAGAATCAGTATTTTATCGCGCTTCTGTTAAAAATTAAAACTAATCTCCTGGGCACAAAAGTTTCTATTTTTCAGCAAGATCAAATCAACTATCACCGTAGATCATCCCAAAGGTCTTACTTGGCACTTTATTAAAAAAAGCTATAAAACATGATTACTACAGTAGCTCAATCATGTGAACACACAAAAATAGTAGGGGTAAATGTTGGGTTGCATCCCTACAAGCGCTTTTCTTTAATGCCTTTTTAGCTAGGCATGACGATTTCAATGATGCTCACATAAAAGATATGAATTGAAAAAAATGGGATCATCATGAAGAATATGACTAGCATATTTAAGTCTAACCCACTTCCTATGCATAGGGATTTTGTGAGCAAACAATTTATGGTAACAAGAATCAACTTGCATAGGAAGGTAAAGCAAGCAAAACTTCAAGATTTTCAACACATAGAGAGGAAACTTGATATTATTGCAATATGTAAAAGCATATGTTCCTCTCCCATAATAATTTTCAGTGGCATAATGATTGAATTCAACAATATAACCATCACACAAAGCATTATTTTCATGATCCACAAGCATAGAAAATTTACTACTCTCCACATACGCAAAATTCTTCTCATTCATAATAGTGGGAGCAAACTCAACAAAATAAATATCATGTGAGGCATATCATTAGCATAATGGATATTCAAATAATTCATACTAACAACATTGCAATCATGCTCATCATTCAAAGATTTTGTGCCAAACATTTAAAAGCATTCTTCTTCTAACACTTTGGCACAATTATCGAAATCCTTATTTTCATGAAAGATATTAAAAAGATGAAGCATATGAGGCAACCTCAATTCCATTTTTTGTAGTTTTCTTTTATAGACTAAACTAGTGATAAAACAAGAAACAAAAAGATTCGATTGCAAGATCTAAAGATACACCTTCAAGCACTAACACCCCCCCCCCCCGGCAATGGCGCCAGAAAAGAGCTTGATGTCTACTACACAACCTTCTTCTTGTAGACGTTGTTGGGCCTCCAAGTGTAGAGGTTTGTAGGACAATAGCAAATTTCCCTCAAGTATATGACCTAAGATTTATCAATCCGTGGGAGGCGTATGATGAAGATGGTCGCTCTCAAACAACCCTGCAACCAAATAACAAAGAGTCTGTTGTGTCCCCAACACACCCAATACAATGGTAAATTGTATAGGTGCACTAGTTCGGCGAAGAGATGGTAATACAAGTGCAATATGGATGGTAGATATAGATTTTTGTAATCTGAAAATATAAAAACAACAAGGTAACTAATGATAAAAGTGAACGAAAACGGTACTGGGATGCGTTGAAACAAGGCCTAGGGTTCATGCTTTCACTACTGCAAGTTCTCTCAACAATAATAACATAATTAGATCGTATAACTATCCCTCAACATGCAACAAAGAGTCACTCCAAAGTCACTAATAGCAAAGAACAAACAAAGAGATTATTGTAGGGTATGAAACCACCTCAAAGTTATTCTTTTCGATCAATCCATTGGGCTATTCCTATAAGTGACACAAACAACCATAGAGTCCGTAGTAAAATAACACCTTAAGACACAAATGAACCAAAACCCTAATGTCACCTAGATACTCCAATGTCACCTCAAGTATCCGCGGGTATGATTATAAGATATGCATCACACAATCTCAGATTCATCTATTCAACCAATACAAAGAACTTCAAAGAGTGCCCCAAAGTTTCTACCGGAGAGTCAAGACGAAAATGTGTGCCAACCCCTATGCATAAGTTCACGAGGTCGCTGAACCCGCAAGTTTATCACCAAAACATACATCAACTAGATCACGTGAATATCCCATTGTCACCACAGATAAGCACATGCAAGACATACATCAAGTGTTCTCAAATCCTTAAAGACTCAATCCGATAAGATAACTTCAAAGGGAAAACTCAATCCATCACAAGAGAGTAGAGGGGGAGAAACATCATAAGATCCAACTATAATAGCAAAGCTCGCGATACATCAAGATCGTGCCGAATCAAGAACATGAGAGAGAGAGAGATCAAACACATAGCTACTGGTACATACCCTCAACCCCGAGGGTGAACTACTCCCTCCTCGTCATGGAGAGCGCCGAGATGATGAAGATGGCTGCCGGAGAGGGATTTCCCCCTCCGGCAGGGTGCCGGAATGGGTCTAGATTGGTTTTCGATGGCTACGGAGGCTTCTGGCGGCGGAACTCCCGATCTAGGTTTCTTTCTGGAAGTTTCAGTATATATAAGAGGTTTTTGCGTCGAGAACAATCAGGGGGGTCTCCGGGTTATCCATGAGGCAGAGAGGCGTGCCCCCACCCTCGTGGGCAGCCCGAGATACTTCTGGCCCAACTCTTTTACTCCATGGCCTTCTTCTGGTCCAAAAATAAGCTCCGTCAAGTTTCAGGTCAATTGGACTCCGTTTGGTTTTCCTTTTACGCGATACTCAAAAACAAGGGAAAAACAGAAACAAGCATTAGGCTCTAGGTTAATAGGTTAGTCCCAAAAATCATATAAAATAGCATATAAATGCATATAAAACATCCAAGGTTGATAATATAATAGCATGGAATAATCAAAAATTATAGATACATTGGAGACGTATCAAGCATCCCCAAGCTTAATTCCTGCTCGTCCTCGAGTAGGTAAATGATAAAAACAGAATTTTTGATGTGGAATGTTACTTAACATATTTATCCATGTAATCTTATTTATTGTGGCAAGAATATCCAGATCCATTAGATTCAAGACAAAAGTTTAATGTTGACATAAAAATAATAATACTTCAAGCATACTAACAAAGTAATCATGTCTTCTCAAAATAACATGGCCAAAGAAAGCTATCCCTACAAAATCATATAGTCCGGCTATGCTCTATCTTCATCACACAAAATATTTGAATCATGCACAACCCCGATGACAAGCCAAGAAATTGTTTCATACTTTTGATGTTCTCAAACTTTTTCAATCTTCACGCAATACATGAGCGTGAGCCATGGACATAACACTATAAGTGGAATAGAATGGTGGTTGTGGAGAACACAAAAAGGAGAAGATAGTCTCACATCAACTAGGCGTATCAACGGGCTATGGAGATGCCCATCAATAGATATCAATGTGACTGAGTAGGGATTGCCATGCAACGGATGCACTAGAGCTATAAGTGTATGAAAGCTCAAAAAGAAACTAAGTGGGTGTGCATCCAACTCGCTCGCTCATGAAGACCTAGGGCATTTTGAGGAAGCCCATCATTGGAATATACAAGCCAAGTTCTATAATGAAAGATTCCCACTAGTATATGAAAGTGACAACATAGGAGACTCTCTATCATGAAGATCATGGTGCTACTTTGAAGCACAAGTGTGGTAAAAGGATAGTAGCGTTGCCCCTTCTCTCTTTTTCTCTCATTTTTTTTATTTTTTTGGGCCTTCTCTTTTTTATGGACTTCTCTTTTTTATGGCCTCTTTTCTTTTTCTTTTTCGTCCAGAGTCTCATCCCGACTTGTGGGGGAATCATAGTCTCCATCATCCTTTCCTCGCTTGGGACAATGCTCTAATAATGATGATCATCACACTTTTATTTACTTACAACTCAAGAATTACAACTCGATACTTAGAACAAAATATGACTCTATGTGAATGCCTCTGGCGGTGTACCGGGATGTGCAATGAATCAAGAGTGACATGTATGAAAGGATTATGAATGGTGGCTTTGCCACAAATACGATGTCAACTACATGATCATGCAAAGCAATATGACAATGATGAAGCGTGTCCTAATAAACGGAACGGTGGAAAGTTGCATGGCAATATATCTCGGAATGGCTATGGAAATTCCATAATAGGTAGGTATGGTGGCTATTTTGAGGAAGGTAATGGTGGGTGATATGGTACCGGCGAAAGTTGCGCGGCACAAGAGAGGCTAGCAATGGTGGAAGGGTGAGAGTGCGTATAATCCATGGACTCAACATTAGTCATAAAGAACTCACATACTTATTGCAAAAATCTATTAGTTATCGAAACAAAGTACTATGCGCATGCTCCTAGTGGGATAGATTGGTAGGAAAAGACCATCGCTCGTCCCCGACCACCACTCATAAGGAAGACAATCAATAAATAAATCATGCTCCGACTTCATCACATAACGGTTCACCATACGTGCATGCTACGGGAATCACAAACTTTAACACAAGTATTTCTCAAATTCACAACTACTCAACTAGCATGACTCTAATATCACCATCTTCATATCTCAAAACAATCATCAAGTATTAAACTTCTTATGGTATTCAATGCACTATATATGGAAGTTTTTATTATATCCCTCTTGGATGCCTATCATATTAGGACTAGTTTCATAACCAAAGCAAACTACCATGCTGTTCTAAAGTCTCTCAAAATAATGTAAGTGAAGCATGAGAGTTCATCTATTTCTTCAAAATAAAACCACTGCCGTGCTCTAAAAAGATATAAGTGAAGCACTAGAGCAAACGACAAACTACTCCGAAATATATAAGTGAAGATCAATGAGTAGTTGAATAATTATGTAACTATGTGAACACTCTCTAACATTTAAGAATTTCAGGTATTGGGATATTATTCAAACATCAAGCAAAACAAAAAAATGACGCTCCAAGCAAAACACATATCATGTGGTGAATAAAAATATAGCTCCAAGTAAAGTTACCGATGAGCGAAGACGAAAGAGGGGATGCCATCCGGGGCATCGCCAAACTTAGGCTCTTGTTTGTCCTTGAATATTACCTTGGGGTTCCTTGGGCATCCCCAAGCTTAGGCTCTTGCCACTCCTTGTTCCATAGTGCATCGAATCTTTACCCAAAACTTGAAAACTTCACAACACAAAACTCATCAGAAAACTCATAAGCTCCGTTAGTATAAGAAAATAAATCACCACTTTTGGTACTGTTGCGAACTCATTATAAATTCATATTGGTGTAATATCTACTGTATTCCAACTCATCTATGGTTCATACCCTCCGATACTTGTCAGGACCCCGATCCTAAGTCACACCGATCTAGCATGTAACACATCATATCACTTTGCGGCCTCACGCACGGTATTCCCACGGGTGCCACCTTACCTGGTCCGGGACCGTTTGCGCCTTTTGGCTCACGTATATGATAGTGTCGCTAGCATCCATATGACCAAGAACCCGGGCTGACATGGCTAGTCGTGAACCCAAAGTGGCACTAACTTACAGGGACAGGCATCCATGACCCAGCATCGATCGTGTCGGTCATCAGCGAGTGAATCCAGGCTGTAGCACTGGGCTAGCAGGACTCCGGTGAACCGGGCTGTAGCGGGCTAACAGGACTCCGGTATTCATCGCGTGACATTTCCCCGAAGGGACAGACACAGGAACAAAGAAGGACACATGCCGGCCAGCCTAAGTGTTCCGGAGTAGTAGCAAGCTACCATGGCTCAGTGGAAGCACTAGGAGACATTTCCCGGTAAGAGAGGCTACTAAGGATAAACAACTAGATAGCCAAATCCCACACATACCAAGCATTTCAATAACATACACACAATATGCTCGATATGTGCAAATACAACATGGCATCACAACATGACTCTACGACTCAAGTATTTATTCAATAGGCTCCGAGGAGCGAGATATTACAAACATGGGTCTCATGACCCAACAATCAGAGCATACAAGTCAAAGCACAAGCGGAAGCTTAACATGTCTGAGTACAGACAACTATAAATGAAAAAGGCTAAAAAGCCTGACTATCTACCAGATCCTGCTGAGGGCACAAGATCGTAGCTGAGGTAACAAGCTAAACGGCGAAGTCCACATGGAACTACTAGCGAGACTGAAGTCTCTCTGCAAAAACATAAATTAAGCAACGTGAGTACAAATGTACCCAGCAAGACTTACATCAGAACTAACTACATATGCATCATTATCAACAAAGGGGATGGTGGAGTTTAACTGCAGCAAGCCAGCTTTGACTCGGTGGCTATCCTGAACTACGACTGCAAGTAACTCTTTTGAGGTGGCGCACACGAGTCCACATATTCACCATATCAAATACACCACTATGGATCCGCTCCCGTCTCCCTACGAGAACGCCATCCATAGCACTCACGCTTATCTTGCGTATTTTAAAGTATCCACTTTCACTTGTCTATGAACTGTACAAGGGGTCCAAGTTTCCATATCCGAGGAATCTGGCTATTCGAATAGATAATGATAACCCTGCAGGGGTGTACTTCTTCACACACGCTTTCGCCACTTATCGCCCTGTACACGTCATGTACCTCGGCAACCTTCAAGCGGAAGCCGGCGAGGGAGTCGGCCACGACCTGACTAACCGAACAAGTCTCTAGTCCAGGTTTATCGCCTATTCGAGTTCCATCCGCAAGGAGATCCGGCCGGGGTGTCGCTCACGGCCCCAAACAATGTGAGCAGGGTTCCCAAGCCCACCATCCGGGTGCCACTTGGTACACCGTGCCACTGTGCCTAGTCTGTCCCAAGCCCACCTGTACCGGGTGCCACTTGGTAGACTACTAACACTACCTACAAACACCAGAAACTAGTTGCAACTCCTGGACAGAGATCAAGTTGATTAATAAGTCGAGAGGGGCACTTATGCATTCCAATGTGTGGTAGTAGATGGTCATGGATCACAAACACAGAACTCAGTTCCTGAGGACGGCTGCAATGAGACAACCCACCATGTACTCCTACATGGCCTCTCACCGCTACCTTTACCAAATCGTGTTCACACACTTAGCTCTCAACGGCAGGACATGTTCACACACCTCTGATTCATCCCCGATGAATCAGACCTGACTCAACTCTAAGCAGTAGCAGACATGACAAACAAACATGAATGAGTAGGCACAACAGGGCTCAAACAACTCCTACTCATACTAGTGGGTTTCATCTATTTACTGTGGCAATGACAGGTCATGCAAAGGATAAAGGGGTTCAGCTACCGCAACAAGTAACAGATGAATCGTTGTTGTCCTAATGCAGTAAAAGAGAGCAGGAGCGAGAGAGTGGGATTTTATCGGAATGAACAAGGGGGTTTTGCTTGCCTGGCACTTCTGAAGATAATATAGCTCTTCATCGGTGTCATCGATCACATCGCCGGTACACGTCTATCGAGAGGGGACAATTACCGGCAAACAAGGAAGAACACAATCAATGCAATGCGACAATATGATGCATGTGTGACATGGCAATATGATGTGATTTGAGCTAATGCAACTAGCAGCAAGTTAAATGGAGTTGGTTTGAACCCTAGGTTCAAATTCAAACTCCACATGTGATTATTTAAATGCCATTTAATTGAATTGTCCTAAACAGCAGCTATAAGTTGTTCTAACATGCATGAAAATGGTACAGATGGATAGATTGGATTTTTCTGATAATTTTTCATATATAAATTATTTCATTCTGAGCTACGGTTGAATTTCTATGATTTATTGAAGTTTTAGCTATTTTCTGGAATTTTCAGAATTAAATTAAATCCAGAAAACATTACTGCGTCAGCATGACGTTGGCATGACGTCAGCAGGTCAACAGGGGCTGGTCCGGGTCAAACCTGACCAGTGGGGCCCACTGGTCAGTGACTATGGTTAATCCTAATATAACTTAAACCTAACCTACTTTAATTAGTCGGGCCGGGCCCGCATGTCAGTGAGTCAGTGGCTTAACTAAAATTAGTTATTAATTTAACCAAAATTTAGCAGGGGCCGGGCCCACCTGTCAGTGACCCAGGGGAGGTCAAACCCCTGGTCAAACGAGTCTATCCCGCCGGCGTTGAGTCGCCGGCGAGGCCGAGGCGGCGGAGGCCTTCGGGTTTCTTGCTCCGGCGACCAAACGAACGGAGGAGGGGCTCTACGGATAGCTGGAAGAGCGCCGCGTCTTCCTGTGTGAGCGGAAGAGGCTGAGACGGCCCGAGCTCGCCGGAACGGAGCTCGCGGCGGTGGCCGGAGTTCGGGTGTGGACGGGGTCGATGCTACGGGGCACTAGGGAATAAACTGGCAGGTGCTACGTGCTCCTAGGGGTTCGCCGAGCACGGTGACGCGCTTAGGTGCGGGCTGCGGTGGCCCTTGCCACGGCGGCAAGGAACCACGGCGGCGGTGAGCTCTCCGCTCCGGTGGATATTGGCGTTAGCGGGAGAAAAAGTGCCAGGGGAGGGAGGGGATCGACGCAGCAGCTCACAGCGGATCGAATGAAGGGGTTGGTGAGCTCGGGGGCGTCCTCGTTGCTGCGAATCGAGCGGCGGCGATCTCCGGCCATGGCGATGAAGACGGTGGTGATGGCGGCGTTGCAGCGCGTCCGTGGCGTCGTGGCTTGTCGAGGAGGTCGGGGACGTCGAGACGGAGCTCGCAGGCACAGCGAGGGGTCGAGGGGGAGGCGGTGGCCGCGGCGTTACGGTGGCGCGGCTGCGGCTGCGCTCGGGCTCGAGAGGGAGAGGGAGCAGAAGAGGGGGAAGAGTTCGGGAGAGAGTGAGAGAGCGGACGGGGCTGCGTGGCGTCGTCCGGGGCGTTCCAGGGAGATGAGGAGGTAGCCAGACAGGCAGGGAGGAGCTGGCGCGGCTCGCCTGCGCGCCGGGCACGCAGCTGCTTCGGGGCGAGGGGAGGAAGACGACGGAGGGGCTGCAGTGGTGGGCTGGGCCGGCCAGCTGCAGTGCTGGGCCGGTTAGGCTACCAGGTGAGCGCCAGGTAAGATGCTCTGTTTTATATTTCTGTTTTCTTTTATTTTTTTAAATTTGTTTTGGCACTCTTTTGAATTTAAAAATAATTCAAACAATGCCAAAAACTCCTTTGAATATTTTTATTATGCTAGATGGACTTTTCCAAAAGCCCATAAAATATTTCAGGGGTATTTGAAATTATATTCTAATTATATGAATATAATTCAAATTCAAATAGCTAATGATTTAAATTCAAAGTCCCAAAATAAATCCTTTTAAAATGTTCATTATTTTTGGTTTGGATCAAAACCCTTGCCAAAAATATTAAACATCTAAGAAGAGCATTTTGGAACAATGAATGAGATTTTAGGGTTTTTGCCCTTCTTTTATTTAAGTTTTTGAGGCTTCCAAAATTCCTCAGTTCAAGTTTCAAAAATTTAAACATGATGCAAACACCAGGCAGCACCAGAAGCTAGGGATGTGACAATACTACTCATAGATTCATCAAAATAATAAAACAACACATAGAAAACAGAATCTGTCAAAAACATAACAGTCTGTAGTAATCTGGATCAAACGTATACTTCTGGCACCCCAAAAATTATAAAATAAATTGCTGGACGTGAGGAATATATCTATTAATCATCTGCAAAAAGAATCAACTAAGTAGCACTCTCCAGTAAAACATAGCAGCAAATCTCGTGAGCGCTAAAGTTTTTGTTTTTTACAGCAAGATCGCAAAGACTTTCCCCAAGTCTTCCCAAAGGTTCTACTTGGCACAAAAAATAATTAAAAATAAAAAATCAATCATAACAGAGGCTAGATAAATTATTTATTACTAAACAGGAACAAAAATAAAATCGGGTTGCCTCCCAACAAGCGCTATCGTATAACGCCCCTAGCTAGGCATGATGATTTCAATGATGCTCACATAAAAGATAAGAACTAAAGAGAGCATCATGAAGAATATAACTAGCACATTTAAGTCTAACCCACTTCCTATGCATTGGAAGGTAAAACAAGCATAACTTCCGGATTTTAAGCACATAGAGAGGTAAGTTGATATTATTGCAACTCCCACAAGCATATATTCCTCCCTCATAATAATTTTCAGTAGCATCATGAATGAATTCAACAATATAACTATCACATAAAGCACTATTTTCTTGATCTACAAGCATAGAAAATTTACTATTCTCCACATAAACAAAGTTCTTCTCATTTGGAATAGTGGGAGTATCATAAGAAACTCGAATACTATAAATTGTTTCCACATTAAAAGAGTAATGTTCAGAAAAAGGGTAATCATAATCATGACAAGTTTTAATATAATAATCACTACCTTTTATAGAATACGTATCATCACAGTAATTATCATAAGTAGCAACTTTGTTCTCATCATAATCGATTGAAACCTCTTCCAAGATAGTGGAATCATTACTAAATAAAGTCATGACCTCTCCAAATCCACTTTCAGAATTATCACAATAAGATTCAACACCCTCCAAAATAGTGGGATCATTACTTCCTAAAGTTGACACTCTTCCAAACCCACTTTCATCAATATAACTATCATAAATAGGAGGCATGTTGTCATCATAATAAATTTGCATATCAAAACTTGGGAGGTTAAAAGTATTATCTTCATGAAACATAGCATCCCCAAGCTTGGAACAAACATTAATTGCAGCAAATACATTCTCAAACATGACATTCTCATCAAACATAGCATCCCCAAGCTTGGGCCTTTTCATATCATAAGCATAATCACTCTCATTATTAATAGTATGGATAGCACCAATAGTATAGCACTTATCATCGTCACAATGAGTAATAGGAGCAACATCATTTGGGAGGGGTACCTTTTTACCTTTGCTTCTACGTCTTTTCTTTCGCTTCTTCACATCATATGTGGGTTTAACCCTCTTTTTGGAGCTCCTTATTAATGAGATTGGTTGAATAGAAGGCTCCTCCACGTTACCTGATTCATCATAAGAAATAATAGGAGGATATTGGGAAGTCTCTTCCCTTTCATTAGTATTCTCTTCATCTTCTATTTGTTTTCTTGTCTTTATGTAATTGGCAATATAAGGATTTTCAATGCAATTCACCGCACAATACATGAAAATTTCTTCTAAATCAAATCAAAAAATCTATCAAGATTAAATTTTGGAATACCCTCAGTTATACGTTTCATTTCTTCATACCCCAAAAGAAGACTAAGCTCTTTATGGTGCTCAAGGGTAATCAAGTTATCACAATTTTTGGACACAATTTGATCATGAAACAAATAGCATTGGAGCTTTAAATGACCATGTTCATTGCAAAGTTCACAAGGATGGCGATAAATATTGAATCTTTCAACACAATCATCTAGCCTTTCTTGCAACCATTTAATTTCCAAAAACTTATGCCTCTTGCAAAATCTATCTTCCCTATTTGGTGTGTGCTTGCAAGCTCTATGTATTCCACAAAAGTTGACATGCTTATAAGAGACATTTTCATCATGACTAGTGCAATCATCATTAGTACTATGGATATTCGAAGAGTTCATACTAATAACATTGCAATCATTCTCATCATTCAAATATTTAGTGCCAAACATTCTAATGCATTCTTCTTCTAACACTTTGGCACAATTATCGGAATCCTTATTTTCATGAAAGACATTAAAAAGATGAAGCATATGAGGTACCCTTAATTCCATTTTTTAGTTTTCTTTTATAGACTAAACTAGTGATAAAACAAGAAACTAAAAGATTCGATTGCAAGATCTAAAGATATACCTTAAAGTGCTAACCTCCTCGGTAACGGCGCCAGAAAAGAGCTTGATGTCTACTACACAACCTTCTTCTTGTAGATGTTGTTGGGCCTCCAAGTGCAGAGGTTTGTAGGACAGTAGCAAATTTCCCTCAAGTGGATGACCTAAGGTTTATGAATCCGTGGGAGGTGTAGGATGAATATGGTCTCTCTCAAACAACCCTGCAACCAAAGAACAAAGAGTATCTTGTGTCCCCAACACACCCAATACAATGGTAAATTGTATAGGTGTACTAGTTCGGAAAAGAGATGGTGATACAAGTTCAATATGGATGGTAGGTATAGGGTTTTTAAATCTGAAAATATAAAAACAGCAAGGTTGCAAGTGGTAAAAGTGAGCACAAACGGCATTGCAATGCTAGGAAACAAGGCCTAGGGTTCATACTTTCACTAGTGCAAGTTCTCTAAACAATAGTAACATAATTGGATCATATAACTATCCCTCAACATGCAACAAAGAGTCACTCCAAACTCACTAATAGTGGAGAAAAAATGAAGAAATTATTGTAGGGTACGAAACCACCTTAAAGTTATTCTCTCCGATCAATCTGTTGGGTTATTCCTATAAGTGTCACAAACAGCCCTGGAGTTCGTAGTAAAATAACACCTTAAGACGCAAATCAACCAAAACCCTAATGTCACCTAGATACTCCAATGTCACCTCAAGTATCCGTGGGTATGATTATATGATATGCATCACACAATCTCAGATTCATCTATTCAACCAACACAAAGAACTTCAAAGAGTGCCCCAAAGTTTCTACCGGAGAGTCAAGACGAAAACGTGTGCCAACCCCTATGCATAAGTTCACGAGGTGACGGAACTCGCAAGTTGATCACCAAAACATACATCAAGTGGATCACGTGATATCCCATTGTCACCACAGATAAGCACATGCAAGACATACATCAAGTGTTCTCAAATCCTTAAAGACTCAATCCGATAAGATAACTTCAAAGGGAAAACTCAATCCATCACAAGAGAGTAGAGGGGGAGAAACATCATAAGATCTAACTATAATAGCAAAGCTCGTGATACATCAAGATCGTGCTGAATTAAGAACACGAGAGAGAGAGAGAGAGAGAGAGATCAAACACATAGCTACTGGTACATACCCTCAGCCCCGAGGGTGAACTACTCCCTCCTCGTCATGGAGAGCGCGGAGATGATGAAGATGTCCGCCGGAGAGGGATTCCCCCCTCCGGTAGGGTGCCGGGAACGGGTCTAGATTGGTTTTCGGTGGCTACGGAGGCTTCTGGTGGTGGAACTCCCGATCTAGGTTTCTTTCTGGAAGTTTCAGTATATATAAGAGGTTTTGGCATCGAAAACAAGTCCGGGGGGTCTTCGGGCTGTCCACGAGGCGGGGAGGCGCGCCCAGGGGGGTGGGCGCGCCCTCCACAATCGTGGGCAGTCCGAGATTCTTCTAGCCCAACTCTTTTACTCCATGGCCTTCTTCTGGTCCAAAAATAAGCTCCGCCAAGTTTCAGGTCAATTGGACTCCATTTGGTTTTCCTTTTCTGTGATACTCAAAAACAAGGAAAAAACAGAAACTGGCACTAGGCTCTAGGCTCTAGGTTAATAGGTTAGTCCCAAAAATCATATAAAATAGCATATAAATGCATATAAAACATCCAAGGTTGGTAATATAATAGCATGGAACAATCAAAAATTATAGATACATTCGAGACGTATCACTAGGCTCGTCAAGTTTAACCCGAGTATTCTGCATGTGCAAAACTGGACCCGTTGTATGTGAACGTAGAGCTTATCACGCCCGATCATCACGTGGTGTCTCGGCACAATGAATTGTTGCAATGGTGCATACTCAGGGAGAACACTTATACCTTGAAATTTAGTGAGGGATCATCTTATAATGCTACCGCCGTACTAAGCAAAATAAGATGCATAAAAGATAAACATCACATGCAATCAAAATATGAGACATGATATGGGCATCATCATCTTGTGCCTTTGATCTCCATCTCCAAAGCACCATCATGATCTCCATCGTCACTGGCTTGACACCTTGATCTCCTTTGTAGCGTCATTGTCGTATCGCCAACTATTGCTTCTATGACTATCGCTAACGCATAGTGATAAAATAAAGCAATTACATGGCGATTGCATTCCATACAATAAAGCGACAACCATAAGGCTCCTGCCAGTTGCCGATAACTTTTACAAAACATGATCATCTCATACAACAACGTATATCACATCATGTCTTGACCATATCACATCACAACAAACCCTGCAAAAACAAGTTAGACGTCCTCTACTTTGTTGTTGCAAGTTTTACATGGCTACTACGGGATTCTAGTAAGAACCATTCTTACCTACGCATCAAAACCACAATGATTTTTCGTCAAGTATGCTGTTTTAACCTTCAACAAGGATCAGCCGTAGTCAAATTTGATTCAATTGAAGTTGGAGAAACAGACACCCGCCAGCCACCTTTTTGCAAAACAAGTTAATGTTTGTCGATGGAACCAGTCTCTTGAACGTGGTCATGTAAGGTTGGTCCGGGCCACTTCATCCAACAATACTGCCGAATCAAAATAAGACACTGGTGGTAAGCAGTATGACTATGATCGCCCACTACTATTTGTGTTCTACTCGTGCATATCATCTACGCATAGACCTGGCTCTGATACCACTGTTAGGGAATGTAGCATGCAATTTCAAAAAAATCTACGATCACGCAAGATCTATCTAGGAGATACATAGCAACGAGAGGGGGAGAGTATGCCCATGTACCCTCGTTAACGCGGTCGATGTAGTCGAACGTCTTCGCGATCCAACCGATCAAGTACCGAACGTACGACACATCCGAGTTCAGCACACGTTCTGCTTGATGACGTCCCTCGAACTCTTGATCCATCAAAGTGTCGAGGGAGAGTTTCGTCAACATGATGGCACGGTGATGGTGATGGTGATGTGATCCGCGTAGGGCTTTGCCTAAGCACTACGTGAATATCACCAGAGGAGTAAACCGTGGAGGGAGACGCCGCACACGGCTTGGAACAATTGGTGTGTCTCCAAGGGGGTGCCCTGCCCATGTATATAAAGGAGGGAGAAGGAGGAGGCCGGCCAAGGGGTACGCCATAGGGGGGGAAACGGACTAGGACTCCCAATCCTAGTCGGCCCCTCTTTCCTTTCTTTCGGAGGGGGAAAAGGGAAGGAGAAGGAGAGGGAGAGGGAGAGAAGGAAAGGGGGTCGTGCCCCTCCCCTTTGTCCAATTCAGACTCCCTTGGGGGGGGCACCACCCCTTGCGGGCTCCCCTCTCTCATCACTAAGGCCCATGTAGGTCCATTACTTCGCCGGGGGTTCCGGTAACCTCACGGTACTCCGAAAAATACACGAACCATTCCGGTGTCCGAATACCATCGTCCAATATATAAATCTTTACCTCTCGACCATTTCAAGACTCCTCGTCATGTCCGTGATCTCATCCGGGACTCCGAACAATCTTTGGTCACCAAAACACATAACTCATAATACAAATCGTCATCGAACATTAAGCGAGCGGACCCTACGTGTTCGAGAACTATGTAGACATGACCGAGACATATCTTAGGTCAATAACCAACAACGGAACCTGGATGCTCATATTGGTTCCTACATATTCTACGAAGTGTTGGGAACGTAGCATGCAATTTTAAAAAAAATCCTACAGTCACGCAAGATCTATCTAGGAGATGCATAGCAACGAGAGGGGGAGAGTGTGTCCACATACCCTCGTAGACCGAAAGCGGAAGTGTTAGTTTAACGTGGGTGATGTAGTCGAACATCTTCATGATCCAACCGGTCTTAGCACCGAACGTACGGCACCTCCATGTTCAGCACACGTTCAGCTCGATGATGTCCCTCGAACTCTTGATCCAGCAGAGGGTCGAGGGAAAGTTCCGTCAGCACGACGGCATGGTGACGGTGATGGTGATGTAATCCGCGCAAGGCTTCGCCTAAGCACTAAGACACTATGACCGGAAGAGTAAACTTTGGAGGGGGGAACCGCACATGGTTAAGAGAACAATTGATGTGCCTTTGGGGTGCCCCTCGCCATTGTATATAGAGGAGGAGAGGGGAGGCCGGCCGGCCCTAGGGGCGCGCCAAGTGGGGGGAGTCCCACTAGGACTCCTAGTCCTAGTCGGCTCCCCCTTCCTTCCAACGGAGAGGGGGAAAGGGGAAAGAGTGGGAGAGGGAGAACAAAAGGGGGGTCACTGTCGGTGTCAAAACCGGCAGATCTCGGGTAGGGGGTCCCAAACTGTGCGTCTAAGGATCAATGGTAACAGGAGACAGGGGACACGATGTTTTACCCAGGTTCGAGCCCTCTTAATGGAGGTAATACCCTATGTCCTGCTTGATTGACTTTGATGAGTATAGGGGTTACAAGAGTTGATCTACCACGAGATCGTAGTGGCTAAACCCTAATTGTCTAGCATGTATGATTATGATTGTGATTGCCTCTATGGACTAAACCCTATGGTTTATATAGACACCGAAGGGGGCTAGGTTTGTACAAAGTCGGTTTATAGAGAAAGGAATACTCATATCCGCACGCCAAGCTTGCCTTCCACACAAAGGAGAGTCCCATCCGGACACGGGGGAAAGTCTTCTATCTTGTATCTTCATGACCCATCAGTCCAGCCCATGTTGCATAGCCCGGACGCCCGAGGACCCCGTAATCCGGGACTCCCTCAGTAGCCCCTGAACCAGTCTTTAATGATGATGTCTCTGGTGTGCAAATTGTCTTCGGCATTGCAAGGTGGGTTCCTCGTCCATAGATCTCCAAGCATCCGAACCAAAGGACTGTATTCGGATCTACATCTTCGGTCTTTGGCTTTACATTAAATGTTATATCCTTCGGCTTCTGCGCCATCGCCGGTCCGCTCCCACGTGTTAGATGAATACGAAGGGCCCAAGCATTTTTACACATAACACCTGGGTCGTTTAAGGAAGGCGTCTATTTAAGGAGATTGAATCTCAGATGCCGTTCCACACCAGGCAGAAAATCCTTAGAGCTTGTCACAAGAAACCACGCAAACATGGCCAGCGCTCCCAGTTCTTCTGCCCGCCCCCACTTTCCGCAAAAAGGCGATTGGGAGAGTTGTTCTATATCCCACGCCTAGCTAACCAAGCTCCAGATGCAGGGATATCTCCCCCTGTGGATCTAGTCCCCGTTCGGGCGGGATTAACCTCCTTTACTGGCGAAGCCCTGGCAGAAAATTTCCCTAATCCTTCAGAAGGGGAGCAAGTGTGCTTTATCTCCTTTTTATTAAGAGGCATTGGATTTCCAATCCATCCTTTCCTCCGAGGTCTCCTGGAGTACTATAGCCTCCAACTGCACAACCTCACGCCAGGCTCCATTCTGCACATCGCGGGCTTCCTCGCTCTTTGCAAGCTGTTCCTAGGTTGTGAGGACCATTTTGAATTATGGAGGAAGCTTTTTTGCCTCGTCCCTCGCTCCCAAAAGGGATCCATATTTGAGGTGGGTGGCACCGAAGTGTGGCGTATAGCCGGGACAAGATAACTATCCGGCACTCCAAAGAAGGCATCTGAAGAGTGGCCCTCGGAGTGGTTCTATATTGAAGACATCACTCTTTCGGACCCAATCCGACGTGGCCTACCTGAATTTTTGAATAGCTCGTTAAAGAAACGCCAAGCTGGCGCCCCCAGAGCCTCGAGGAAGAGGACAATGCGGAAGTTAAGAAGTTAATGGACAAGATAAAGGTACTCACCCAGTCCGGACTGTCCATAATTGAAGTCATGGCGATTTCCATAACGCGCGGTGTCCAACCACTCCAATCCAGAGGACTCCCCATGTGGAACTACAACGGGGAGGATGATACATCCCGCTACGGGCGCAAGGGTCCGGATAACTTCACCGCCCTGGCTGCCATCTTGGCTGATCTTTACAATGGGGAAAAAGAAGAATTCACTCGCCTCAAGTGCCGAGATGGCTTTTCCATGTACAACCCCCCTAGCTGGGTAAGCTTTCAATCCAACACCTCACTTAATCTTCTTCCTGGGTCGTAATTAGTCAATCTTAACCTGACCATTTTTACCAGGAATGGAGAAAGGCTACTGCGGGGATCTACAGCCCCGCTCCGCACCCGGAGGACCATAATCGGGACCTGGATCCCGAATTCGAGGAGGATCCAGATATATCTGTGGAGCTCAAGGAGGGGGTCTTCTATCAGGTGAGCTATGATGGCACAGAAGTGGCCATCGAAGCCAATTACCCCGGCCTCCTTCCATATTCCCATGTAAGTTCCTAGGGAGCATCTCCTCCAAAAGAGTCTTCCCATTGTGCCTCAGCCGCTACACTGTCTCATACTTCAAAGGGGCGGCGTTCATCTCGCCATGCCGCACTGGGATCGTCCCTTGAAAAGGGGACATCGACACAAGGCGGTTGTCGGATTTCGGGTTCCGGTAGACCCTTGAGGTTCGAACACTGGGGTGCACGCGGAGATTTCGCCTTCTACCTACCTGCACCCCTCCGCCTCGCTAAGATCTAAGATATGGAAAGAACAGCACAAGAGACACAGGGTTTATACTGGTTCGGGCCACCGTTGTGGTGTAATACCCTACTCCAGTGTGTGGTGTGGTGGATTGCCTCTTGGGTTGATGACGATGAGCAATACAAGGAAGAACAGCCTTGTGATGGTCTATTCTTGGCTGGGGCGATG
The DNA here is from genome assembly GCF_018294505.1 of Triticum aestivum. Classification (NCBI taxonomy): domain Eukaryota; kingdom Viridiplantae; phylum Streptophyta; class Magnoliopsida; order Poales; family Poaceae; genus Triticum; species Triticum aestivum. The sequence goes on from NC_057797.1 coordinate 426,176,099, forward strand.
AATTGCTGGGAGGAGTTCAATCACCCTTCTCTCTCTCTGTGTGATGCTACTCGATCCGATCCTAGCTAGTTTCTCCCTTGGCTTCTAGATTCTCCATTCTTGATTGCGATCTCGATTCCCCTACCCTGGGGGTGGCTAGTCCTATTTATAGGCAAAGGCCCTGGGCCTCTTCCCAAATATTGAGCGGGAAGGGCGCCAACAATTGGCCATTTTGAAGGAAAACATCTGGTACACTTATCCTGACTAAAGTTGGTCCTCGCCTGCCAAAGGCTCTGGTGGTGACGCTGGCTTGGGCTCCACAATGACTTCCTCCCTGCCGTTGGACTGGTCTTGGTCTCGTTGCACCGAAACGGGTGCCTTTGCTTGATGCTTTTGCCTGCGCTTGCTCCCTTTGCACCAAAGAGGAAAGGAGGACACTGCGCGGGCTGGCGCCCGCCTGGCACCCTTGGTCGTCATGGCTTGCGTCATGGGCACCTCGTGAGGTACCCCGCCTTGATCTCTCCGCCTCCTCGTGAGCCAGCCTGATGAGGCCGTGCCTGAGGAAGCTCCGTGTCGTCCGCCCCGCGAGGCTTGGCCCCTCGCGAGCGTCTTGGGTCTGTGTTGATGAAGATGGGCCGTGCTGGGCCCTCCTTTGAGCCACGCCACAGGCCGCAGGTAGGAAAGTCTGGGGACCCCCGTTCCCAGAACGCTGACAGTAGCCCCCAGGCCCAAGGCGCGCCCAGACTTGGCCGTGCAGGGAGGCGAAAGGGCAAGAGCGAAGCGCCGCGGGCCCTAACAGCCTGCGGCCTTGGGTGCCACGTGGCGGTTGACTGGACGTGGGCGTCTCCACTTCCCCACGGCGCCTCGGCAACTGCACGGATTGGACAAGTCCCTGCATGCAAAGCGGGTCATGATTACCTGCGATCGTGGAGGTCGACGGTTGGCCTTCACCGGCCATAAGTACGGAACGGCGTGCGCCCTTCCAGTCCATCCCTTCTTGCTTCTCCTTCTTCCCGGTCCTTGCTCTGTCTTGCTGCGATGGCTCCGATATGCCGGTTCTCGACGGCAGAGAAGGGAAAGGCTCCCCGAGAGGAACCAGACCCGCTCCCGCCGAAGAAACGGCCCGCCCTCCGTGGCCGGGACGAGGGGCCCATCAGGTGGTGTCGAGGCCCTGGTGCGAGCGGCCACCACCGGGGTTCCCGCTTCCCTTGTATGCCCACATCGAGGGCTCTGAAGGAGTCGATGCCGATCGCCACGGGCGGCACCACCGTCGGCGCCGACGGGTCACGAAGGTGTGGGTCGTCCCCCCTAGGGTCCACACCGAGGGCTCCTCCCGAGAGTTCGTGCTCCACGCCGCCATGCCTCCTCAATCTTGGATTCGCCTTCCTCCCTTCTTCGCCTCCATCATCCCGTAGGGAGAACTCCTGGAGCTTTGGCTGCAGCACGCCGGCTGCAGCACCCTCGCGACCGAGGCAGAGGTCGTGGTCGTTGCCCCGGGCGAGGTCTTCATGACTCGAGGCTGGAGCGAGATCGCCCGGCTTTACAGGACAAGAGGTGCCTTCGTGATCCACTTGGACTACGATGGTTCTTCGGTGATGTTCTTCAAGGTCTTCGATGCGAACGGGCGCCAGCTGGAGTGCTGCCCCGGGAGAGGTGGTCGGGACCCTGCTACAGCGAGGACTGGGCCCGCCGACCGCTCCCTTGGCGGCTGCTCAGGCGGCAGAGGCGTCAGAGGGTCCAGCGACTCCGGCGAGCTCTTCGCGACTCCGGAGACAAGCGATGACAGCTACGAGCACCCGAGCCGGCGCCGCTCCTGGATCAGGGCGGGCTCGTCAGGCCATCACCGACTCTGATCTGGATGGGGTTGGTGCCGGTGCTTGATGGCCCACTGTTGACGATGGCGTCTTTCACAGGGGCACGTGTAGTTAGCGTCCTTTTAGGATCTGTTCCCTGCAAGGAATCAAAGACGCGTCCCGTGAGGGCTTGTAAGGTGCTTGTGATCCTGTTTGTTAATATAACTCTTGTCATAGAATTGTGCGAGTTGCTCATTCCGTATTAGCTTAGTTCTCCCTTTCAAACCTCATGAGGGCTTGGTGCTCTGCGCCGACAGGTCCCAGTCCCAAGGTAGCTTCAGTCGTCGCTGGTATGCCAGGTCGCGATGCCGTGGTCAAGGCCAGGAGGTGAGCGACCCGGGGTCCGGTAAGAGCCCCTGAGTCGCGATGCTCAGGAGGTCCCTTTTGGCGCTCAAGCAGCCGTCGTTCGGTGAGAAAGGAGAGCAGCGTCGCTAACACGGGATTGCATTAGGTGCGGGGATAGTGCCACGGTAGCTGGTGCTTCCGGGTGGTGACTTATCTCGAGAATCAGGGACCGCTCTCTGGTGTGTCGCCGGGTCCGTGCATCGGTAGGCGTGAGGTTGCTCGGCGAGGTCCTCGCGTGTCCCTCCCCTATCGCCTTTGCTCCCCTTTCTGCTCTACGTCCTCGGGTCCCGGCCCTCGAGCGAGTCTCAGCCATCGTTGGTATGCCAGGTCGCGATGCCGTGGACAAGGCCAGAGGGTGAGGGCTGGAGAGCCAGAGGAGCCCTGAGTCGCGATGCTCAGGCACCCCCCCTTTAATGTGCAAGCGGTTCACGTGGATGAGAGTGAAGGAGACACCGCAAGGGCCTCGCCTGACGCAGCTCCTTTAGGAGATCCTGTAGACCCATCATAGAAAGAACGAGGGGTTGCCATGACAATTGACAGTCAGCCGTTGGTTGCTTCCGAGGGGCGATGAGGCACTGAAGTCTTGACGAGGTGGCGCCATGCGGGGCTGCCGCGGCCAGAGCTCAGCCATTCAGGTTTGTCGGCGTTGCAGGGACGGAACCATGCGCAAGCGTCGTGCCGTTTGAGAGCAGTTCCGTCAGTTGGCGTCAGTTGAGCAGGCAACTAGGTCAAACACATTAGCCGCGAAGGAGTGGATTCATTCAAATGATGCTGGGAAGGCGGACATCACTGGGTCAGGCCCGAGCGACTTGGGGATGATGCAACCCGAGGGCCCAACAAAGTAAGCTAACAACATGAAATAAAAGGGATACATGCCGCAGGGACGGACCCACGCGGCCTGGGAATAATGCAGCCCTGGGGGTGCTCCCAGCTGGAAATGAAACTTGAAAGATGTCACCTGATGATGTTGAGGACGAAGGAGTGTTGGTGTAGCAGACTCGGTGGGCTGCGGAAGCCGATCCTCACGAGCCCCCGGGCCCAGGGGCCTCTAGAGGCTCCGGAGGCGCTGGTGGCTCCTCGCGGACCATCTCCATCTCCGCCAAGGCTGCGGAATGCCTGGCCTCTTGAGCCTCCATGATGCCCCTCATGAGGCGCTGGTACGTGGCATCCGCATTCGGCAAGCCGTAAGGCATGCGAATGTAGCTGTGGGGTGGACCTTCGCAGCGCCCCGTTCGCGAGGGCCAGAGGCGCTCTAGAGAGGTGACTCGATTGAGCCCTGGTATGTCGATGCAGACGTGCATCCCACCATCCTCGCCTGGATGGGGAGCCACAGCTGGTAGGCGGCGGCCGCCTTTCATGACTCTTGACTCTTGTAGCTCCTGAATGGCCTTGCTGCGAACTCCTGAGGGTCTGGCTCTCCTTGCCTTACTCCTTCTTGAGGGAAACGTGCTTCGAAACACGCCTCCATGTGGTGCCCAAGCGCCTCCCTCGTGACCTTAGCCAGGTCGGCGGTCCTCCAGGGGAGAGCCCCCGAGCCCTGCCTGAGGAGGGCGTCGGGCGCGCTTTCCTATGCGATGGAAGGAGGTTCCCCCTGGGCAGGCGCGGGCCCTGAGGGGCCTGCCTCCTAAGGGGTCGGGCCGGACGATGTCTTCTTCTTCTTGGGGGCAGTCTCGGGAAGCCTCCTGCTTCCGCGATCCAGGTCTTCCAGTGATGCGGCCTGAAAGGCTCGTTCCAGGGAACACACCGTGTCCTTCTCTTCACAGGGCACCGTGATGACTCTGCCACTTCCTGGCATCTTGAGGACGTTGTAGCCGTGGTGAGTTACAGCCATGAACTAGGCCAACGCTGGTACCCAAGGATGGCGTTGTACGGCAGGCGAATGTGAGCGACGTCAAAGTCGATGAGCTCGGTGCGGTAGTTGTCGCGTGCCCCGAAGGTGACAGGGAGGCGGACCTGCCCAATCAGGACCGTGGAGCTGTCCGTGACTCCGGAGAAAGGCTTGGTTGGCTGAAGCTGGTTGTAGGGCACTTGGAGATTGTTGAATGTTTCCACAGACAGGATGTTAAGCCCTGCCCCGCCATCGATGAGGGTCCTGGTGACCACCACGTTGCTGATGATTGGGGAACAAAGCATCGGGAGGACTCCGGCCGTGGCCGCACACTTGAGCTGATCTGCTGAGCTGAACGTGATGGCGCATGCCGACCACCTGAGAGGGCACGTGGCTTCGAGCTTGGGGAGGACTGCATTCACTTCACGGGCGAACTGCTTGAAGATGCGTTGAGAGGCTGGGGCTTGAGCCCTTCCCAGGATGCAGGCGATCGCGCGTGGCTCCTGGAAGCCCCTAGCCCCCTCGTCCTGATGGCGGTCCTTGTTTCTCCTTGGCTGCGGCGGCAGCGGAGGGAGGCCTGCGTTTCCTTGCGGGCGATCCTCGCGAGGCTAATCCCTCCAGTCTCCCTCGCGAGGCGGGTCTTGCCAGTGATCCTCGCGAGGTCGATCGCGCCACCTTTGGCACGGGCAGCGGTCTTCCCAGCGTCCTGCGTTCCTTCCTCCTCCTCGACCGTAGCCCCGGTCACCGCGGTCGGGGCGACGGCCGATCCTTCCTTCTCGCACGGCTCGGAGCTCTTGACATTCGTTGGTGTTGTGGGTGTGGAGGTCATGGTACACACAGTACCGACTGCCCTTGGAAGATTCGGGCTGATCTCTGCCCCGCTTGGTGTCTGGTTCTGCCGCGAGCACGGCAGCCCCCTTGCGCTTCACATCCTTGGCCTTGGGCTTCTTCTCTTCTGGGTCTGCAGTAGGCAGCTCGAGGAGGGAGAGGCGCCCTTCCTCAGCCCTGGCACACTTGGTTGCCAAGTTGAACAACTCCAAGGAAGTGCACAGGTCTTCATGCATCGCCAGCTCCTCCTTCATCTTGACATCGTGCACGCCGTCGGAGAAGGCTGATATGATGGCCTCCTCGGTCACCTTGGGAATCTTGAGGCGTGCGTTGTTGAAGCGCTGGATGTACTTCTGCAGGGTCTCTCCGGGTTGTTGCTTGATGCGGCGCATGTCGCTCACGGCGGGTGGTCGGTCGCGAGTACCTTGGAAGTTGGCAATGAAGCGGGTGCGCATCTCGTCCCAGGAGGAGATCATGCCTGGGGCCAGGTTCAGGAGCCAGGTGCGGGCCCCGTCCTTGAGCTCCATGGGAAACCAGTTCGCCATGACCTTCTCGTCTCCGTTGGCAACTTCGATGCCCAACTCATAGAGCTGGAGGAACTCCGCAGGGTCGGCCGTGCCGTCGTAACGAGGAGGCAGGTCTGGCTTGAACTTGCCGGGCCATGCGACGCTGCGTAGCTCGGTGGTGAAGGCACGACATCCTGCTGTGGCCACGGGAGGCCTTGGGTGATGGAGAGCTTGGTCTTGCATGTCCCCACGCGCTATAGCTGGGAGCAGCGCGGGGTCTTGACGTGCGGGAGCAGGAGCATGGTCGCGATGTGCTGGAGCAGGGAGCGCCCGGGAAGCTTCTTGCGTGCGAGGGACTTCTTGGCAGCTCTGCTCTTGCCGCGCTGGCACCTGACGGAGCGGGTTCCGCCCAGGGGCCGCACGCCTTGGAGCCATGGCGCCTTCCTGAGGAGGAGGCGGCTGGGGCGCCCCCGGATCTTCGTCGCCCGCGCGGGGCGGGGTGCGGTGCAGCGGAACGGACGGCGCAGGAGAGCCCCCTGCGGCGCGGACGAGCTGGGCGACGCGGTCGAGCCATTCTTCATAGACATCGTCGACGGGACGGTAGCGCAGGAGCTCGTTTGCCGCGATGAGTGCAGCTCCAGCCTCCATGGGTGCGTGGAGCGCGCGGGACGAAGAACCAGCTGGGGTGAGCGAGGGAGTAGCGGCGCGGCCGTCTTGCCGCACGGACGGATGCTGAGACGACGCTTGCTGCTCGTCCCCCGCCGGGCCGGTGGCGGCGTTGATGGCGGGTGACGGGGAACGGCGAGGACGCCTGCCGACAGGAGCCGTCTGGGCGACGCGGGAAGCGAGAGCGGCCCGGCGCTTGGCGCGGGCCCGACGAGCGTCAGACATGGACGCGATGGTCGGAGGAGAACGGGGTGGTGGAAGACGAATTCCGGCGCACCCCTACCTGGCGCGCCAAATGTCGGATTTCGGGTTCCGGCAGACCCTTGAGGTTCAAACACTGGGGTGCGCGCGGAGATTTCGCCTTCTACCTACCTGCACCCCTCCGCCTCGCTAAGATCTAAGCTATGGAAAGAACAACACAAGAGACACAGGGTTTATACTGGTTCGGGCCACCGTTGTGGTGTAATACCCTACTCCAGTGTGTAGTGTGGTGGATTGCCTCTTGGGCTGATGACGATGAGCAATACAAGGAAGAACAGCCTTGTGATGGTCTATTCTTGGCTGGGGTGATGAACTGCTGGGAGGAGTTCAATCACCCTTCTCTCTCTCTCTCTGTGTGATGCTACTCGATCCGATCCTAGCTAGTTTCTCCCTTGGCTTCTAGATTCTCACTTCTTGATTGCGATCTCGATTCCCCTACCCTGGGGGTGGCTAGTCCTATTTATAGGCAAAGGCCCTGGGCCTCTTCCCAAATATTGAGCGGGAAGGGCGCCAACAATTGGCCATTTTGAAGGAGAACATCTGGTACACTTATCCTGACTAAAGTTGGTCCTCACCTGCCAAAGGCTCTAGTGGTGACGCTGGCTTGGGCTCCACAATGACTTCCTCCCTACCGTTGGACTGGTCTTGGTTGCACCAAAACGGGTGCCTTTGCTTGATGCTTTCGCCTGCGCTTGCTCCCTTTGCACCAAAGAGGAAAGGAGGACACTGCGCGGGCTGGCGCCCGCCTGGCACCCTTGGTCGTCATGGCTTGCATCACGGGCACCTCGTGAGGTACCCCGCCTTGATCTCTCCGCCTCCTCGCGAGCCAGCCTGATGAGGCTGTGCCTGAGGAAGCTCCGTGTCGTCCGCCCCGCGAGGCTTGGCCCCTCGCGAGGGTCTTGGGTCTGTGTTGATGAAGATGGGCCTTGCTGGGCCCCCCTTTGAGCCATGCCGCAGGCCGCAGGCAGGCAAGTCTGGGGATCCCCGTTCCCAAAACGCCGACAGCGGTCCTTCGAAAATAAAGGCGAACGTTGATTCTTCCAAGCTTCATCCCTCATCAAAAAGGTACGACCTTTGATACGCCCTGCAGCAAGCATACCAAACTGTGACGTTTTTCTCCTCCCCCCATATATCAGGAAGAACACTCACCGGACGATATCCGGGGACCTCACCGGATACACGACTGTAAATCCGACCCCGGACCCTGCCTCTAGGGCTGGAGTTGATACGGGTGCCATGCCGGATTGTCCTCTTTCCGATGATTTGGACAATGTATCCGTCACCAACTCCAAGGTGGAGAGTGCCATGAACCATCGTCCCCGGAGGGCCGCCATGCGCGATCCTGCCTTTACTGAAGAGGCATTTAATGCCTTTAGTTCGGCTGATGCATACACCCGAGCTGCTCGGGATGGGCTTGCTGGGGCCACTCGCCAGCTTTTAAAGGATATGCGAGTTAGATCATTTCATGTAGATTTAATAGCCATATACCAGTAGCCCCTGAGACTTGAAAACAGTTGAAGCAACTGATTTTAAGGATGTATGTGTAATCAGATAATCTCGGAGAAGAACAGTATGCTATCTCGGGAGCTGGAGCAGTGTCGGATGCAGCGGACTGCTGCTACTGCCGAACTGGAGAAGTCCAAGGAGGCACCGATTGGTAATGTTCCCTTCTGCCTGGAAAAAAATCATGTGGCAGTCATGTTTATGCAAATGAACACTATTGCATTTTACAATGGCAGGATCAGTGGCACAACTGGAAAGAAACTGAAGACCGTGCAGGCGGACAAAGAACATGTCGAAAGGCAAGAGGCCGCTGGTCAGCGTGTACTGACACGGACTAGGGACGAGAAGAACAAGCTGCAGGACGCCAACACCCAGCTCGGAGAAGAGCTGAAAGATGTGCGAGCCCAATTAGCAGACGCCTTGAAGGAGAACAAAAAGCTGAGATGCGGCATATTCAGTATGTCGTATAGTTCACTGATGTGAATCCTAACAAGTTTTATGTCTGCAGGTGTGTTGACTGGGCGGCCCGAAGAAGAGGTGTCCGGATTTCAAGGCGACCTGCTACAAGAGTTGTCCAAGGTGCATGAGCGAGCACGGAAGGCGATGAGAAGCATTTCTAAGGCTTTATGGCCAGCCGATTCTCCTCCAGGAAGTATGGAGGACCTTGTGACTTTATTCAAGGGAGCTTGGCACCGTTTTGGCCTATGGAAGATATCGACATGCCGAGAAGGTGCTCGGGAAGCCTGGGCCATGGTGAAAACATGGTACGCCGGTCTTGATCCCAATCATATGGCCCGGGTCGGACCTCGAGGATCTGACGGACAGGAAATTCCAGTCAGCCTGGTGTACGACCAAGTGAAGGTGGTCGCCAAGTTCTCCCAACAAGATTGTAAACTAGACAGCCTGCTAGAGGGTCTAGAGGAAGAAGAAGTTTTTGAGTCTAAGTAACAATGTACTTTTGTCAACAAACTTATCTCCAGCCGAATTTGTAAAATGATTGTCATGGCAGACTTTTTGCTTCGACCTCCGAAAATCCGAGGTTTGGAGTGTTTCCGAATACTATACCATAGGTAAACACCAAAGTATGTTCGGAAACCAGGCAATCTGGTCATCAATGCTTGAACAGACAAGTTGTATTTGGGGAGTTATGTTATATTACATTTGATTGTAAGAAACATCTTCCAGAGAGAATAGTTCCATTAAGGGTTCCTTTCCCTGGGCTAGTATGCAGTTATTTGTGCATACCGAGGCTGTGATTCTAAGAAATCACAGTACGCGTTTATACTCTGGGGCTTTGTAGTGCCACGAGGGCAGTTCATCTTTTACTCACCGACCAATCATTCCCTTAAGAATGCTAGCTTTCGGCTTCACCCGTCTGAGGTACATGTCCAGATGACCCGGCTGTAACAATCGCAGAGGTGCTCCCTTTATGCCCTAGCCGAACAAATGGGAACGTAGGGCATAAGCACAGGAGCCAGGCAACCCATCTTGGCAAAAACTTAGGTCATAAAGGTGCATATAATGGTGAAGAAAAGACATATATGGATAGATGACACATATATATGGTGAGCTTGATGCTCAAAAAATAATAACAAGAATAAGCTTCTTGTGAAAACAAGCCCCCAGGTATTGTGGGGTAAGTACATTTGAGGATGTCTACCCTTCAGTGTATGGTTTATCCAAACACAAACTTAGAAGTCGTATAGAAACGAGGCAAAAAAAGGGAAACCCATAAAAAGGAGAAAAGACAGAATGAGAAAAAAAAGTGGGTATGTGCGGACTTAGGTGTAGAACCTTCGGAGCCTTGCGGCGTTCCATGGGTTTGACTCCAAGCAATTGTCCGAAGTGTTGCGAAGACGATAGGCTCCTCCAGTGAGAACTTCATCTATAATGAAGGGACCCTCCCATTTGGGCTTGAGCTTGTCCTTTTTCTTTTATGGTAGGCGTAAAACTAGTTCACCAACATTGTATGTCTTTGCCTGTACTTCTCTGCTTTGGTATCGCCGAGCCTACTGTTGATAGAATGCGGAACAGGCTTTCGCGACATCGCTCTCCTCCTCCAAGCCATCCAGGTCGTCCTGCCGATCGAGCTCGACTTCTCTCTCTTCATACATGCGCACTCGAGGTGAGTCATGAATAATGTCGCAAGGCAATACTGCCTCTGCACCATACACCATGAAAAAGGGTGTATATCCGGTCGTACGATTGGGCGTGGTTCGCGGTCCCTAGAGTACGGAATCAAGTTCCTCGACCCAGTGTTTGTCTGATTCTTGCAGAGATCGCACTAGTCTAGGTTTGATGTTGCTCATTATCATGCTGTTAGCCCGTTCGACCTAACCTTTTGTCTGAGGGTGGTATACGGAGGCGTAATCAAGCTTGATGCCCAAGTTGGCACACCAAGTTTTCACTTCGTCGGCTGTAAAGTTAGAGCCGTTGTCAGTAATAATACTATGCGGGACACTGTAATGGTGTACGATGCTGGATATGAAGTCTATCACCAGTCCGGCTTCAGCCGTTTTAACCGGTTTAGTTTCTATCCACTTAGTGAACTTGTCGACCATTACCAACAAGTATTTCTTCTTATGGCTTCCCCCTTTAAGAGGTCCGACCATATCGAGCCCCCAGACCGCAAAGGGCCAAGTAATGGGGATTGTTCGGAGGACGGTAGGCGGCTTGTGGCTTTGGTTAGTGAAAAGCTGGCATCCAATGCAGCGCTGCACGAGGTCTTGTGCATCCGCCCGGGCTGTGGGCCAAAAGAAACCCGTGCGGAAGGCTTTACTTACAAGGGCCCGGGCTGTGGCATGATGGCCGCCAAGACCAGCTTGTATTTAAGCCAAGAGCTGTCGTCCCTCGTCTTCGGAGATACATCGTTGAAGGACCCCGGTAGTACTTTTCTTGTATAGTTCTCCTTCATGAACTTTGTAGGCTTTCGAACGTCGAGCGATGCAACGGGCCTCAGTCTGATCCTCAGGGAGCTCATTCCTAGTGAGATAGGCAAGGAAAGGCTTGGTCCATGGGGGCAATTGTATCCATAATTTCATGGGCCGATGGTGTTATTTCGGTGCCTGAGCCCCTGATGATATCGGGACTGTGTTCGGAATCGGGGGGTATGATCGGCTCCGGGTCGGTGCTCCCGTTCTTGTCCCGCCACACCACGGATGGCTTGAAGAGCCTTTCCACAAAGGTGTTCGGTGGGATGGGGTCGCGTTTAGCACCCATGCGAGCAAGCATGTTTGTGGCTTGATTACTCTCTCGAGCCACGTGATGAAACTCGAGGCCCTCGAACCGAGCTGATATTTGGAGTACGGTGTTGCGGTAGGCCGCCATCTTCGAATCTTTTGCGTCGAAGTCTCCATTTATTTAGGATATTGCGAGGTTGGAATCCCCGTGCACCTCAAGGCGTTGTATGCCCATGGAGACAGCCATCCGGAGACCGTGCAATAGGGCCTCGTATTCGGCTACATTGTTAGAATCTGTATACAATATTTGGAGCACATAACGAACCGTGTCTCCTATGGGGGATGTCAAGACGACACCAGCCCCCAGTCCGGCTAATATTTTAGAGCCTTCAAAGTGCATCACCCAGTTGGAATATGTGTCATACTCTTTAGGGAGTTCGGCCTCAGTCCATTCGGCGACGAAGTCAGCCAACACCTAAGATTTAATGGATCGGCGTGGTTTGTACGTTATTTCAAATGGTAGGAGCTCAATGGCCCATTTGGCAATCCTGCTGGTCGCGTCCTGATTGTTTATAATATCGTTGAGTGGTACCTCGGAAGCCACCGTGATTGAGCATTCTTGGAAATAGTGTCGTAGCTTGCAGGATGCCATAAATACCGCATATGCTATCTTCTGATAATGCGGGTATCTGGTTTTGCATGGTGTGAGGACCGTCGATACATAATATACTAGTTTCTGGAGTGGGAATTTATGTCCTTCTTCTTCTCGTTCAACGACGAGCACCGCACTCACCACTTGGTGAGTTGCCGATATGTAAAGCAGCATTGGTTCACCGACGTTTGGTGCGGCCAGGATGGGGTTACTTGCTAGCAAAGTTTTTATTTCCTCTGGCCCGACTGTTGTAGCATCCGTCCACACAAAGTGGTCGGTGCGTCGGAGCAGGCGATACAGTGGCAACGCATTTTCTCCTAATCTGGAGATAAAGTGGCTCAAGGCTGCCATGCACCCGGCTAGTTTTTGGACCTATTTGAGGTTTGTTGGTGTAGCCAATTGTGACAAAGCTCGGATTTTGGCTGGGTTTGCCTCAATTCCCCTATTGGAAACGATGAAGCCCAGCAGTTTTCCGGCAAGGATGCCGAAGACACACTTTTCCGGATTGAGCTTGATGTCATATGTACGGAGGTTGTCGAATGTGAGACGCGGGTCGTCTACTAGTGACTCGGTGTGCTTAGTTTTGATGATGACGTCATCCACATATGCTTCGATCGTCTTGCCGATTTGTTTCTCCAGGCATGTTTGAATCATGCGTTGGTAGGTGGCACCGGCGTTTTTCAGCCCGAAGGGCATAGTGTTAATGCAAAAAGGCCCGTATGGGGTAATGAATGCCATTGTGGCTTGATCAGACTCCTTCATTTTGATTTGATGGTATCCGGAGTATGCGCCGAGGAAACATAGTGAGTCGTGTCCTGCAGTAGCGTCAATGATCTGATCGATGCGAGGGAGGGGGAATGGATCCTTGGGGCAGGCCTTGTTGAGGTCTTTGAAATCGATGCACAGGCGCCAGGATTTATCCTTCTTTGGTACCATCACCAGGTTTGCTAGCCATTCCAGGTGTTTTATTTCTCTGATGAACCCGGCCTCAATTAACTTGGCTAGCTCCCCCACCCCATAGCTTGTCATTTGGGTTCAGAAAAGCGCTGCAGTGTTTGCTTGGCCGGCTTGTATCCCTTTAATATATTGAGGCTGTGTTCGGCCAATCTGCGTGGGATTCCTGGCATATCAGAAGGGTGCCAGGCGAATATGTCCTAGTTCTCGCATAGGAACGCGCGTAATGCGGTGTAGACCATTGGATCCAGCTGTGCTCCGATGGAAGTTGTCTTGTCGGGTCCGTTGGGTGAACTTGAAATTTAACTATTTCGTCCGCTGGTTCGAAGGAGGTGGATTTGGGCCGTTTATCGAGGATTACATCGTCCCTATCCATCGTGGAATGCAGTGCGGTGAGTTCCTCGCCGCTAGGGCTTCGGACAATGCCTCAAGGGCTAGGAATGCGGTTTTATTTTCGGTGCGGAGTGTTATGTCTGGATCACTAGAGATAGTGATAACACCATTGGGCCCGGGCATTTTGTGCTTCATATACCCGTAATGAGGTATAGCTTGAAAGCATGTGAATGCATCTCGCCCTAACAGGGCATGATATCCATTGTTAAAAGGAGCCACCTGGAATATTATCTCTTCGGGCCTATAGTTTTCTAGTGTGTTGAATACCACATCCAGCTTGATTTTCTCCGAGCATCTTGCTTCCCTACTGGGAGTGATTCCCCTAAAGGATGTATTGCTCTGCTCAATGCGACTCCTGTCCATTTGCATTTTATTGAGCGTGTCCTCGTAGACGAGGTTCAGTCCGCTGCCACCATCCATTAGCAATTTAGTAAGTCGAAAACCATCCACAATGGGGTTGAGGACCAGAGCGGCTGGTGCTCGGACTGAGCGGGATCTTGGTTCATCATTGGCATTAAAAGTAATTGTCGTATCATTCCAAGGTTTTATTGTTGCTACATGGCAGACTTTGGCAAGGTCGCGAAGCATCCATTTGCGCTGATTATTTGATGAGAAGGTCTTGAAGACCGTGAGTACTTAGGGATCGTGTTCCGAAGAGTACTTTTCTGGTGTAGAATTGGTGAGGATACCCTCACCGCTCGTGGCCACGTGCCGGAGTATTCAACATGCCCATAGGAGTGACTTGGTTCGGTATTCGGCGTCGTATGTATTTGACAGGGCCTGTCAAGCCATTCTTCTAAGGCAGCTTTGTGTCCCGTAAAGGGCTTGAATTTCTTGTCCACGGGATGATGATTAGGTGCCCTCTGAGGGTGCACCCTTTTTGTCCGTCCGGGAGATGGCCTAAAGGCCTGTGGTTCCCAGCGGGCTGTCTGAGTTTTCCAGGCGCTTTCCATTGTGTGGTACTTCTGTACTATGTGTGCCAAATCTACGAAGTGCAAGACACGACGGCGATTGAGGGCATTAAGGATTCCCTCGTCCGTACAATTGTTATGAAATACTGAAATTGCGTCGTCGTCGCAGCAGTCCTTTATCTTATTTTTAACAAGGAGGAATCTAGCCCAAAAGTGATGGACTATTTCCGAGGTTGCTACCGCACATGCATTAGGTCGCATATGTCCAGAGAGCTGGAGTTGGTTGGAGAATATTGCTTGTGGTGGGTGGGTGGGTTCGAATTCACACCTTGGCCCACCGTGGAGTCCGGAGCTTGAAGAATTTTCGAGGTTACCGGCCCAGGACCCGGAGTGTCCGGGGAATTCTTAGGCTTGACGCCTGATTTTTTGTTCGGAGGACAGGGAGTGTCCTCTCGAGGGTGGGTATTCGGTTCTCTGGGTTCGGAAATCCGAACATAGTTGGTTCTCAACATAGGAAAGGAGTTATTGTCAGCCTGTTCCTCCACAACCGCTACCTGATGGGTGACCGACGGAGATTTAATTTCTCTCTGATCGGGTTTAAGCCCGATCCGATCATAGTCAGTTCAGACTCCCAGGGCGGTGATGCGATCTAGCAGTTCGTTCAAAGACGATAGATCTACCGGGTCCATCTTGTTGGAATATTCGGGGCTGATGCGAAGGGGGTTTTCGGTGACTTGGGGCGTTGCCTTCGACTTAATGGCCGGACGGGCACCCACAGTGAAGTCGCCGAGCCGGAGGGTTTGCCCTGGAATTAGGGCTCTTTTGGAAGTGATACTATCATTGATGACAAGGCGAGCCATCGGTCCTTCAGTTGACGCTATAGAGGAACTCTCAATGAAAGCACCAATGTCGGTGTCAAAACCGGCAGATCTCAGGTAGGCGGTCCCGAACTATGCGTCTAAGGATGGATGGTAACAAGAGACAGGGGACATGATGTTTTACCCAGGTTCGGACCCTCTTAATGGAGGTATTACCCTACGTCCTGCTTGATTGACTTTGATGAGTATAGGGGTTACAAGAGTTGATCTACCACGAGATCGTAATGGCTAAATCCTAATTGTCTAGCCTGTATGATTATGATTGTGATTGCCTCTACGGACTAAACCCCCCGGTTTATATAGACACCGGAGGGGGCTAGGTTTGTACAAAGTCGGTTTACATAGAAAGGAATACTCATATCCGCATGTCAAGCTTGCCTTCCACACAAAGGAGAGTCCCATCCAGACACGGGGGGAAGTCTTCTATCTTGTATCTTCACGGCCCATCAGTCCGGCCCACGTTGCATAGCCCGGACGCCCGAGGACCCCGTAATCCAGGACTCCCTCAGTCGCGCCCCCACCCCTTGTCCAATTCGGACTGCTATGAGGGGGGCGCCACCTCCTGTGGCCTATCTCCTCCTCTCCACTATGGCCCATGAGGCCCATTAACTTTCCCGGGGGGTTTCGGTAACCTCCCGAAACTCCGAAAAATGCCCGAACCTCTTCAGAACCATTCCAGTGTCCGTACATAAACTTCCAATATATCAATCTTTCCCTCTCGGCCATTTCGAGACTCCTCATCATGTCTGTGATCTCACCTGGGACTCCGAACAAACTTCAGTCACCAAAACACATAACTTATAATAAAAATCATCATCGAACATTAATCATGCAGACCCTACGAGTGTGAGAACTATGTAGACATGACCAAGACACATCTCTGGTCAATAACCAATAGCAGAACCTGGATGCACATATTGGTTCCTACATATTCTACGAAGATCTTTGTCGGTCAAACCATAATAAAAACATACTGATGCGGAGCATCCCATGTTCATCCCCATGTACACTCCGACTACTCTCCAAGCCCCAAGGATACATAGGATGAGACCTCGACTATACACCATTGGACACAAGGTGAACTCGCTCCTCTCCAAACTTTTACTTTCTACATGTGAGACATGGCTACTACCTCCAACATGTGTGCTATGCATGGTCAGGTACTTAGAGGAAACCCAAGGATCCACCACATCCAACAAACGAGCTAGCAAGGACGCCAAGTACAAGGACCAAGAGAAGAAGCTGCCAGAAATCTGCAGCCACTGGACGACCGGTCTGGACCAGACGTCCGACGCTTAGAGTCTTCACCAGCCATCCCAAGTCCCAGCCAGTGAGACCTACAGCGGTCGGACGACCGACGCTGACCGAACGTCCGACATCCTCCAGCGCCCGGACGACCGGCCCCGTCTGGAAATCCGACGATGGCTTTCCCGAGCCAAAATGTCGGACGTCCGACAAATACTGGACGACCGGACCCTCGCGAGCCACTGGACGTTTGGTACCCGCCGGACGTCCGACGCCTATCTGTGCATAGTGTATCGGGCCGAGCCCATGTATCCCTTCGCCCTCACTTACCCCTTCGTGGCCCTAGACTATATATACACCTCCACCTCCACCATTTGAGGGTTAGCGTTGGTTTAGCTCATATTTAGAGATAGAGCTACGCTCATCCACATCGGATCTACTCCACGAGAGAGACCGCGGCCTCTACGGAGAAGATCCCTTTGGATTCAAGACCTCCTTTTGGAGAAGAACTCAAGACCTCCTCACGGAGAAGACCGGTTACCTCTTGTATCGTCCATTGTTGACTTTGGATCTTGTATCTTCTCTTATGTACTCGAGGATCTAGCACATGTGTAACCATTTCGTGTTGGTTTAGTGTTTCTCTCGTGATTTCCATTGTGTTTCCCCTTGTTTTCCCCTCGTGTTCTTCGTGTTCATCGTGGGATCCGCTCCTTTCGTGAAAGATCGGGCGATTAGGGTTCCACCCTACATCATCTTGGTATCATGAGCCACGTTGATCACGATTTCGGAGCCTCCCATTGTGTTTTCTAGCCTTGTTTTGTTGATTTAGTCCTAAATTCAAAAATTCCCCACCAAAAATAGCCCCAAATTTTTTTTGTGATTTGTTGGTTTGAGGAAGTTTTGTTGATTTTGTGGATTTTCTTGGTTTCGAGTGGATCTAGCATCTCCCCAATTTCCCACACTTTCCATCCATGAAATCTCATCAATTTTGACCCCCAAACCCCCATTTTCCGCCCAAAGTCGCGCCCCGGATCTCGCATGTCGCGTTGACCCCGACCCACCGGACGACCGGCCTTTCACGGACGTCCGGAGCCCCTGGAACGACCGGACGTCTGACCTTTTCTGGACGACCGGAACCCCTAACCCGAGCCGAATTTACGGATTTTCGAGCCTGCCCAGACATCCGGCCCCCGGACATCCGACCTTGTTCGGACGTCCGTAACCTGTAGTTTCAGATTTCAGCTGATTTTTGTTTCAGCCATAACTAATTCATCCGGAGTCCGATCTTCGCGTTCTTTAGCTCGTTGGAAAGATATTGACATCCCCCTTCCCACAAAAATACCACCAACATCTTTTGACTCCATCAAATTTTGACAATTTTGGCATCTTTGCCTAGGGCTTCCACCACATCATCCGCTACACCACCACCGACTTCCGCAACCTAACCAATTTTGTTCCCCATCGCATTAGTGGTTGCTCAAGGAGTGATTTGAGTCTCCTAAGGTGTCTAGGCTACTTAGGGATGGTTGCTTCTTCATCAACCACCACCACCATAACTTCCGCATAGTTTTGCCCACCTCACACTCCCGCCACCCCGACCTAACCCAATTTTGTTTGTGTTGTGAGTTGTGTCTCCTAAGGTGTTTCAGCTACTTAGGGACCATGCTTCCAACTCCGACACCGTGTATAGTCCACCACCTTACCCTCCATTTCCGCATTGCGTACTCCACAACCCATCATTGCATTTCCGCAATCCCTTTGAGCTTCCACAACCACCACCACATTCCCACCACCATTTGACATTTGAGATTTTGTGTTCACGGTTTTTCCATTTCCTAAGGTGTTTCGGCTACTTAGGGACGAGACTCCATCATCTTGGCATTTCCATCAAGATCACCGCCACTCATCATCGCGAAGGACGGTAACCTCCATATCATCTTGGTATCGTGGTATCCCTCCATTGTATATTCCTTTGCCATTGCATTGTTAACCCCTAGCCCATTTTGCGTCACTTGCCTATCGAGACTAGCCATTTGAGTATTGCCGACAACGTTACTTGTGCACATTAGTGATCTACACCATACATTGCATACATACCATACCATATCGGTATCATCTTGGTATCATATCATCCTTTGTGCCACAAGTTTATTCCAGCATATATACAATTGCTATCTTGGTTTGTGCATTTCGCAAAAGTGGCCATACAAAGAAAGAATAAAGCTTTTAAGCAAAAGAGAAAGAGAAAATAAGCTTGTAAGCAAGTGCCATAGCATCATACAACATTGCACATAAGATTGTCATATCCGATCATCTTGGATCATACCATCGGAACATCATACACATAGCATACTTGGATAGAAGTTAGACATTTGACATCTTATAGGTTGTGCACAAGTGTCGTATCCGCCAATAGAGCAATCGTGATAGCGTCTCTCTTGAGTTGTGCAACACGAGCGTTTTCCATGGATTCCACATTTTGTGCTCATCCTTGGTTGCACGACCCCATTTATCTATCCGTGTGTGTGTTTCCGTGTGCCACATATTGCTATTGGTCTACTTGTTTCACTTGCGAATTTGTGAATCTCTTTCAACATTATTGACTCTTGCTAACATTTCGCATCAAATTTTTGTGCCACTATCCTCACCGAGCTCCACCATAAGCCTTATTTGTGTAGGTGTGAGAAACCGACAAGAATTAGTACCAATTGTGATATTTCCTTGTCCACATTGGAGTGATCATTGATCCACTTTCAACTTCGGTCAAGGTACATTTGGTATTCATTCTTTTCTTTCTACCACTCACATTTTTATTTTGGAGTGATGGATAGGCAAGGAATTTCATCTCCGGTCTTCCACAACAACGACGGCGTGAACAACTACATCACCAAAGTGTCAATCTTCGATTTACAATGACAAATGCAAGGCGCACAATCAAGATTGCGAGAGCGCATCAAGAACCTCTCCATTGACATTTGCCACTCCGAAGAGAGGAAAAGGGACTACATCGACAACAAACTTTCCGCACAAAAGGAGGAGCAAGATGCAAGGATGGAGGAGATTCGGACCTTGTTGATCAACCGTTCTTCCCCTTCATCATCCTCAAGGCGGCGACGTTCAAGTCACAAGTCTATGGAGCGCAAAAATGATGCAAGCGCAAGTCATCCACATCCACATCTCCATGGCGACCAACATCACCTTCGTGATCCACATCGTCATGAAGGGCAAGTCACCTCCAAACATCATGTGCACGACAACGACGATTGCCATCGAGCCCAAGCACGACAACGACACCATCATCATGAAGATGCTCGAGATGTGCCTACCTACAAGTCCCAACAACCTCTACATCAAGCTACGCCCAAGCTTCATGAGAAAAAGAGAAGACCGCGAGACGAGCACCACCAAGATGGAGCTACGGCTACACCAACCACTTCGGCATCTTCGCTAAGTGCTATCAAGGCATCTTCGCCTTTGGACGTACGGCATCTTCGCCTACTTCCCGTGAGTTCGCCTACATCGACATCTTCAAGTACAAGGTGACCACCTATGAGCGAGGGCGACACTTCCATCTTCGGAATCCCCCAAGCAAGAAGGTCGAGCTAGGGCCATCCCCTTCGACCACGGCGACGAGCATGAACCTCTTCAACAACATGAAGGCGGCACCCATATTGGACTCATACTCCGAGTCAAGCTACAAGACCGCACATGAGACCTTATCTTTGGTCGTAGAGGAGAGTGATGATGTGCCATCTTCGTCCTTCATCCACGGCTACAACTACGACATGATTGAGCATGGAGACATTTGCACCAACATCTCTCCGACACCCACATATAAAGAGATGCCCCAAATTCCATGTGAGAAGAGCCATCCCACCATGAGTGATGTGAGTGACTCCACCATTTGTGACATTGAGTGCATTTCCTATGAGAGGATGAGTGTGACCACCACTAGCCCCACACTTGAGAGCATCCAAGAGGAAGTGAGTGAGCCACCACACTTAGTGAGTGAGGTAGTTGACACGGCACGTGAGGCCACTATGATTTCTTTGGTGCTAGGTCCCCTACATGACGACGCACCTATCCTCGACGAGTCCATACCTCCAATGGAGACGACGATGGCCATGATGGACGATGATGCACCCCCACATGGTTCCATCAAGATGAAGATGACCACAACTTGGTCTTTGACACCTCACCTACAACACACGAGCGATGCTCCAAAGGTAACATAGGTGATGGTGCTTGTCTTGTCCCACTAGTGGACTACCTCACCAATGATTGCTTCAATGATGTTGATCCACCTATCCCATGCTTCATGCTAGTGAGAATTCTTCATGTCATGACTTACCTATTTATGATGAATATGATGACAAGCATGTCGAGTTGCCTAGTTGTGATGCTATGCTCCATAGGATATCATGTGAAAATTCTTTTGGTCACATCATGTTTGACAATCCATTAACCTTGTCATATGCTATGAGTAAGATATCCCATATTGCATCATTTCAATCTCAATATAGTGACTATGCATGCCCCATTACAATAAATCCCATTTGCACTTATGGCATAGATGACGAGATAATGGTCATTGGCTTCTGTTTTTCTTGTGATGATATTGATATGCTTCCTTTACATGATTTGTGCAATTCATCTACTATGCCATGCCATGATCACATAGAACCAAATATGCTTTGTTTTGGATGTTGTCAATATTCTCCATCTGATGTTTCCATTAATTCTCATGAGGAGAACCCCATAGTTTCCTCACACATATTAGGAGATTTTGATGCATTCCATACTTTGCATGATTCTCATAATTGCTTGCACCTTATGCATTCCATGAATAACAATGTTGTACATATTTCTTGTGATGCATTACATAGTTTGAGTCTCCATTATGCTATACATAACAACAAACCTATCATGATGGATGACATGTTTCTATATCACGCATCTCATTTATTCGAGCATTGGATATTTTGTGCTAACCAACACAAGCACATGCGCATCATGATGGATGATGTGTACATCTACCATGCACACACAATTTT
The DNA here is from genome assembly GCF_018294505.1 of Triticum aestivum. Classification (NCBI taxonomy): domain Eukaryota; kingdom Viridiplantae; phylum Streptophyta; class Magnoliopsida; order Poales; family Poaceae; genus Triticum; species Triticum aestivum. The sequence continues at coordinate 426,197,134 of NC_057797.1, forward strand.
CCCTTTGTCTTTTGTTTTGTGTAGGTACTCACATATACGCGTCAACCTCTCAATCCCGAGAGTTGACGAAACGAGCTCTTGAGAGCAAAGATGACTTGGGATCCCATGAACTATCCTTCCCACCGCTCTCTTCGCGCAATGACTACGCGCATCTCTTTCACTTGGCTCTCACACGGCTATGGGCTATATACTACTTGTCGCTTCATGCTCATTTTACCGTGTTCACATTGCATGGTATGCTTGCTTCTATGCCTTTGCCATGCAATTGTGACTGTTGGGGATATGACTACTGGAGGTAAACTGACTAGGAGTGGCCGGGTTAACTCCATGAATATAGAAGCCCATGAAGACGTGAGGATGGTGGCGCTTTACGAAGGCACAAGGCCCAAAGGAAAGTTAAAGACTGTAGATGTAAACCAACTCTTTCATGTAACTTGTATTGTAAGTTAGAAGGAATAGAGACTGAGCCGGACCCGTTTATGATTCGGCCTCGGGATTCTGTAAACCGGCGGGCGTCAACCTATGTATATAAAGGGATGACTCGATGGCGGTTTAGGGACAACAGATAACAACTCGAGAGCCAGGCAAAGCAGATTCGCTCCCTGGTCATCGAAACCCTAGCAATACCAATCACAACTAGACGTAGGCTTTTACCTTCATCGAAGGGGCCGAACTAGTATAAAATCCCTCGTGTCCCTTGTCCGGTTTAACCCCTTCAAGCTAACCCATAGCGATGGCTCCACGACTAAGTCCTTTCACGAGGACATCTGCCGTGACAAACCCACGACAGTTGGCGCCCACCGTGGGGCTATCGCATGATGGTTTAGAGTTCTTGAAGGGCAGCTTCGAAGGACTCAAGGGATACGTTGTGGGCCAGATGACAAGGAGTCGTCGCGGCAAGCTCTACATCGACGACGTAGGATGGGGGCCCGAGGCCGGTTCAATCGAATATGGGTACCGGGTCCCCTTTGGTGGGATTCACGTCTTCATCGGCAAGATCGGCGAACCGGGCCCTGAGCCGGACACCTGCACCAACATCATCGAGACGGCTCAGTGTGCGAGCCCTGCTCCGGTTCAGCCCGCATCAAGGCATGTTTTCGTAGGTGTCATCCATGGAGCGGAGTATGAGGATGGACCGGCATCTGGTGGAGAAACCGTTGTCTGTTCTGATGACGAGTCTTTGACTGGAGAGACCGAGTCGCTGTATCAGCTGCAGGACGGCCGGATTAGCGGAGGTTCCGATGGCAACAGTATTCCGGACCCCCTCCATCTGTCAAACTAGGTCGCTGTCTTCATGACCGGAACACAACCAACGTAGCACTCTTCTATCGCTGTAGCGATGTTCTCCGGTTCAGCAACAGCAATGCCAGCAGGAGCAGGGGGCTCTACGCCGCCTCCTGCTCAGGTTTTGTCTGATTTGTTCGACACTTTGGCAACATTGATGGCCGCGGAGGTGGACGCGGCAGCCTGAGATCAGCACAACACGGAGATTGCAAAGGTGAAAGATCAGATAACTCAGGCTAAAGCGGACCTGGCAGCAGAGAACGCCAGGATGGCTACAGAACGGGCCGAGTTGGAAGCTCGGGCCTACCGGCTTAGGTTGGACCAGAATGCGTCAGATGAGGTCATGAGAAGAAGATACCGGTCGCACCTCCCGCCGGGTTATGAGCCAAGAAATCTCTTCAACACGCCAGGAGCCGGAACCAGAAACCAGCCAGTGGTAAACCGGGCGGAGGCGCCAGGAACATGAGCGCCGGTTCAGCCACGCACAATGGACCTGCCTCGTCAAAACAACGTTGTACCGCAGTATGTTCCAACGCCCCCGGGGCATTACTCCAACCCATTAGACAACATTGTGGCTGCCGCTTCATGATTAGCAGCACTCCCAGCTAACGTCGAGTCACCAGTGGAGATTGAGACACGACGGGCCAGAGAGCTCCTTCAAATAGCTTTAAACCAGCAGCAGGCTTATTCGCATAGTTGCAAGAGGATTCATTCCACCCCTCATCCGAGTCGGAGCTACAGCAGGCACGTTGAGGATGAACTGGCTGTATCAAGCAGTGCACGTCACCGTAACTCGCCGCGAGGGCACAACCCGGCAGGTGGAGGTGCTAATGTGCAGGATGTGGTGGATCATGGTCGTGCATGTCGAGAAGCCGAGTTAGCAGCTATGCATGCAGCTCGTCAACCTACTCCAGTTCGCCCTACCGCTTCAGTGGAGCCAGGCATGGTCTTTAGTTTTTTAGGGGTGCCGTGTCTTACCCATGCTCTGCGTAATGTGCGACTGCCCAAGGATTTTAAGGGGCCTTGTAAGGTGCCCAATTACACCGCCGATTTGCAACCAGAGTCATGGGTGGAGAGTTATGAGATGGCGATGGAGATGCTGGACGTGGATGAAGCAGTGTGTGCTAAATACTTCACCATGATGTTGGAGGGGACAGCTCGAACCTGGTTAAAGAGCTTACCAGCTAACTCTGTCGGGTCATGGGCTGAGCTAAAGCACTGGTTTATCCAGAATTTCAAAGATACATGTAAGCAGTCTATGTCAATTGTGGACCTAGCCGCTTGTGTTCAAGAGGAGGGGGAGTCTACTACGCATTGGGTGAAGCGAGTCTCAGCTATTTTGCATTCATCAGACCGCATTAATGCAGATACAATAGTTTTGACGTTGGAGGGCAACTGCCGGTTTATGCCATTAAAGTTGAAGCTAGGGAGGCTCAAGCGTCACTGCAATGACATGTCAACCCTTATGGATGCTTTGGTGAAATACGCCGATTCAGATAGTACCAAGGACCCTGAGTCAGAGGAGGACAAACCGGGAAAAGGGAAGAAGAACGGCAACACCAAGGGACAGCAGCATAACCCGGCAGGTCATGGGAACAATGGTAAGCGCAAAGCAGAAAATAGTTTGGACTTTGTGGCTAACACCAATGCTCAGGATAACGGTCAGCATCGTAAAGGAAAACAGCCCCAGAGGGGCGGAGGGCCAGGCCCCAATCTGGAGCGCGTGTTAAATCAACCTTGTCCAAAGCATGGATCGAAGGAGAGGCCAGCTTCACATCTTTGGAAGGATTGTTACATCATGCGAGAACTCCAATATGTTTCAATACAACAATGGCCCGCCCGGGGATTCAGGAGGTGGCTTTCATGGGCCGGGATATGGAGGCAGGAGCTATGGTTCAGGATTTCAAGGCAATCAAACCGAACATAGCAATCAAGGGAACCAGGGCAACCAGGGAGGTTATAACCATCGGGGGAATCAGCAGCAGCAGCAGTCGGGTTATCAGAGCAATCCAAAACAGTTGAATAGTGGGCAGTATCATGTCTTCACCACTAGCTTATGCAAGCGTGATCAGAAGCTTCACAAGAGGGCCGTGAACTCTGTTGAACCGGCAGTGCCTCAGTATTTGCGCTGGTCTGAGCAACCCATTTTATGGAGTAGAGAGGATCACCCACCTCGGGTTGATAATCCGGGTCATCTGGCCATAGTGGTGGCACCTCAGGTTGGGGGGTATAAGTTCACCAAGGTGCTTATGGATGGGGGAAGCAGTATCAATATTCTTTACTATGATACCTTCCGCCGCATGGGGTTGACGGATAAGAATCTTAAACCGCCAAACACCGTTTTTCATGGCGTGGTGCCCGGTAAGTCTGCGTATCCAGTGGGCAAGATAGCCCTAGAGGTGGCCTTTGGAGATGATCATGATTCGAGGTCAGAAACATTGACTTTTGAGGTGGTGAAAATCAAGAGTCTGTATCACGCCCTGTTTGGGCGACCGGCTTATGCCAAGTTCATGGCAAGGCCATGTTATGTTTACCTGCAGCTTAAGATGCCAGGTCATAAGGGGACCATCACAGTACACGAGAGCAGGAAGATCGCTTTGGAATGTGAGGAAGGCGATGCGGCTTACGCTGAGTCGGTTTGTGCCACAGAAGAGATGAAGTTTTATAAAGACAAGGTTGATCCGGTAGACATGACTTCTTTGAAAAAGCCAACTACGGAGCACGATCCGGTGTTGAAGTTTAAATCGGCCACAGACACTAAGATGGTTGATTTTGTTCCCGGCGATTCGTCCAAACAGTTCGGCATCAGCACTAACCTGGATCCGAAATAGGAAAGCACGCTCATCGAGTTCATCCGTGAGAACCGGGACATCTTTGCATGGAAGCCTTCTGACATGCCAGGTGTACCGAGGGAACTCGCTGAGCACACACTTAATATAGATCCTAAGTTCAAACCGGTCAGGCAGTTTCTCCATCGCTTCAACAAAGAAAGGCGTAAGGCTATTGGTGAGGAGGTAGCTCGGCTGTTGGCCGCAGGGTTTATCATGGAGGTCTTTCACCCGGATTGGTCTAATCTGGTGCTGGTTCTTAAGAAAAATGGCACTTGGCGTACGTGTGTGGATTACACAGACTTGAACAAGGCCTGTCCAGCTGATCCTTTTGCCCTCCCTCGTATTGATCAGATTATTGATGCTACGGCAGGTTGTGACCGTTTGTGTTTTCTGGATGCTTACTCTGGTTATCATCAGATCAAAATGGCAGTTAAGGACCAGGAGAAGACATCTTTTATAACTCCCTTTGGAGCCTTTTGCTATGTCTCCATGCCCTTTGGGCTTAAGAGTGCCCAGGCGACTTATCAGCGTTGTGTTCAGAATTGTCTTCATAAACAGATTGGGCGCAATGTTCATGCATATGTGGATGATATTGTGGTGAAGTCCAGGAAGAAAGAAACACTGATAGATGACTTGAGGGAGACTTTTGACAACCTCCGGGTTTATAAGATGATGCTTAATACGCACAAATGTGTCTTTGGTGTTCCAGCAGGCATGCTCCTGGGTTTTCTGGTGTCAAACAGGGGCATTGAGGCTAATCCGGAGAAGATCACAGCTATCACCTCTCTAGCTAAACCGGCATGTATCAATGACGTTCAGCGTCTGGCGGGCCGGATTGAGGCTTTGGGATGGTTTATCAGTCGTCTAGGGGAGAAGGCTATCCCTCTATATCAAATGCTAAAGAAAATGGATGACTTTGTCTAGAGCGACGTGGCTGATAAAGCATTTGAGGATCTGAAGAGGCAGTTAGCTGAACCGCCTGTGCTTGCGGCTCCAATTGATAAAGAGCCTTTACTAATCTATGTGGCTGCTAATGCCCGGGCTGTTAGTGTGGCTATAGTTGTGGAGCGCAAGGAGGCTCGAAAGGAATATCCGGTTCAATGGCCGGTTTATTAATATCAGTGAGGTGCTTATCGAATCAAAGCAGAGGTATCCGCATTGGCAGAAGCTGGTGTATGGGGTGTTTACGGCAAGCCGGAAGCTCAAGCATTATTTTCAGAGTCATCCTATCACCGTGGTCAGTTCAGCCCCTTTGGGAGATATCATTCAAAACAAGGAAGCAACTGGCCGGATTGCCAAGTGGGTCATTGAGCTTGGACCTCATGGGCTCAAGTATACACCTCGCACAGCGATCAAATCTCAAGCACTCGTGGACTTCATCAATGATTGGACAGAGTTGCAGGCACCAGAGGAAAAGCCAGATAACACTTATTGGACTATTCATTTCAATGGGTCCAGGCAATTGGAGGGCTCGGGGGCTGGAGTCATATTAACTTCCCCACGAGGTGACAAGTTTTGTTATGTTCTTCGCTTAATGTTCCCTTGTACTAACAATGCAGCTGAGTACGAGGCCTTACTCCATGGTCTTCGGATGGCTAAGGAGATGAACTTAAGCCGGGTTAAGTGCTTTGGTGACTCGGACCTGGTGGCCCAACAGGTATCTGGCACTTGGGATTCTAAGGACCCACTCATGGCTGCATATCGATGAGAGGTGGACATAGTGGCTGGTCATTTCAAGGGTTATCTAGTTGACCATATAGACCGGTGAAATAATGAAGCGGAGGATGCTTTAAGTTGCCTAGGATCTCAGTGTAAACCGGTGCCACCTAATGTCTTCCTCGACGTACTGCATAATCCATCGGTCAAGATACCCACGGAGGAGGAGTTGGCTATTCCTGACCCGGAGGCCCAATTGGTGGCAGCTTTGCATGTTATACCGGATTGGACAGTCCCGTACTTGGCTTACATGAACCGGGGCGAGTTACCGGAGGACGAAACCTTGGCCCGGCAGATAATCCGGCGTTCCAAGTCAATGACCATAATCAATGGGGAGTTACATCGTTACAACGTCACAGGAGCACTTCAGCGTTGTGTGTCTCCTCAAGAGGGTTGTGAGATTTTGCGAGAAATCCATGAAGCGGATTGTGGTCACCATGCCGGTTCAAAATCCTTGGTGGCTAAGGCTTTTGTTCACGGTTTCTATTGGTTGACAGTTCATGCTGATGCTGAGGATTTAGTCAAAAGGTGTGACGGTTGTCAAAAATTTGCACGCCGCGCTCATGTTCCGGCTCAGGAGTTGAGAATGATTCCAATCACTTGTCCGTTTGCAACTTGGGGGCTATGTTGGTGAACGTAGCAGAAATTCAAAATTTTCTACGCACCACCAAGATCAATCTATGGAGTAATCTAGCAACGAGGGAAGGAGAGTGCATCTACATACCCTTGTAGATCGCTAAGCAGAAGCGTTCAAGTGAACGGGGTTGATGGAGTCGTACTCGTCGTGATCCAAATCATCGATGATCCTAGCGCCGAACGGACGGCACCTCCGCGTTCAACACACATACGGTTGGGAGACGTCTCCTCCTTGATCCATCAAGGTGAGAGGAGAAGTTGAGGGAAAACCCCGACAGCACGACGGCGTGGTGGTGATGGAGCTCGTGGTTCTCCGGCAGGGCTTCGCCAAGCACTACGGAGGAGGATGAGGTGTTGGAGGAGGAAGAGGGCTGCACCAGGGGAAGGGTGAGGCTGCCCTCTATCTCCCTCACTATATATAGGGGGAAGGGAGGAGGGGGAGGTGCCCTAGGGTTCCCTAGGGGAGGGGCGGCGGCCACAGGGGAAACCCTAGATGGGTTTGGGCGCCCCCACCTCTCCTGGTTACATGAGATGGGGTGGGAGGGGCGCTCATCCCCTTAGTGGGCTGATGTGCCCTCTCCCCTTGGCCCATAAGGCCCCCCAACACTTGCCGGGGCCTCCGAAACCCCTTTCGGACACGCTGGTCATCACCTGGTACCCCCGGAACAATTCCGGACTCCAATACCCTTCGTCCAATATACCGATCTTCACCTCCGGACCATTCCAGAGCTCCTCGTCATGTTCAGAATCTCATCCGGGACTCCGAACAACCTTCGGTAACCACATACTATTTCCCATAACAACTCTAGCGTCACCGAACCTTAAGTGTGTAGACCCTATGGGTTCGGGAACCATGCAAACATGACCGAGACAACTCTCCGGCCAATAACCAACAGCGGGATCTGGATACCCATGTTGGCTCCCACATGTTCCACGATGATCTCATCGGATGAACCATGATGTCGAGGATTCAATCTATCCCGTATACAATTCCCTTTGTCCAGCGGTATTGTACTTGCCCGAGATTCAATCGTCGGTATCCGATACCTTGTTCAATCTCGTTACCGGCAAGTCTCTTTACTCGTTCTGTAACACATCATCCCATGATCAACTCCTTGGTCACATTGTGCACATTATGATGATGTCCTACCGAGTGGGCCCAGAGATACCTCTCCGTTTACACGGAGTGACAAATCCCAGTCTCGATTCATGCCAACCCAACAGACACTTTCGGAGATACCTGCAGTGAACCTTTATAGCCACCCAGTTACGTTGTGACGTTTGGTACACCCAAAGCATTCCTACGGTATCCGGGAGTTGCACAATCTCATGGTCTAAGGAAATGATACTTGACATTAGAAAAGCTTTAGCATACGAACTACACGATCTATGTGCTAGGCTTAGGATTGGGTCTTGTCCATCACATCATTCTCCTAATGATGTGATCCCGTTATCAATGGCATCCAATGTCCATGGTCAGGAAACTGTAACCATCTATTGATCAACGAGCTAGTCAACTAGATGCTTACTAGGGACATGGTGTTGTCTATGTATCCACACATGTATCTGAGTTTCCTATCAATACAATTCTAGCATGGATAATAAACGATTATCATGAACAATGAAATATAATAATAATAACTAATTTATTATTGCCTCTAGGGCATATTTCCAATAGTCTCCCACTTGCACTAGAGTCAATAATCTAGTTCACATCGCCATGTGATTAACACTCACATGTCACATCGCCATGTGACCAACATCCAAAGAGTTTACTAGAGTCACTAATCTAGTTCACATCACTATGTGATTAATACTCAATGAGTTCTGGGTTTGATCATGTTATGTTTGTGAGAGAGGTTGTAGTCAACGGGTCTTGCCATATTCAGATCCCTATGTATTTCGCAAAACTTTATGTCATAGATGCTGCTACCACGTTCCACTTGGAGCTATTCCAAATTGTTGCTCCATTATACGTACTTGGTATTTCTACTCAGAGCTATCCGGATAGGTGTTAATCTTGCATCAACGTAACTCTTTATGTCGAACTCTTTATCACCTCCATAACCGAGAAACATTTCCTTATTCCTCTAAGGATAATTTTGACCGCTATCTGGTGATCTACTCCTAGATCACCTTTGTACCCTCTTGCCAGACATGTGGCAAGGCACACATCAGGTACGGTACTCAGCATGGCATACCGTATAGAGCCTATGACAAGAGCATAGGGGATGACATTCGTCCTTCCTCTTTCTTCTGCCGTGGTCAATCTTTGAATCTTACTCAACTTCACACCTTACAACTCAGGTAAGAACCCCTTCTTTGACTGATCTATTTTGAACTCCTTCAAAAACATGTCAAGGTGTGCGTTCTTTGAAAGTATCATCAGGCGTTTTGATCTATCTCTATAGATCTTGATGCCCAATATGTAAGCAGCTTTATCCAGGTCTTCCTTTGAAAAACACTCTTCAAACAACCGTTTATGCTTTCCAGAAATTCTACATTATTTCGGATCAACAATATGTCATCCACATATACTTATCAGAAATTTTGTAGTGCTCCCACTCACTTTCTTGTAAATACAAGTTTCTAACAAACATTGTATAAACCTAAAAGCTTTGATCACTCCATCAAAACATATATTCCGATTCCGAGATGCTTGCTCTAGTCCATAGAAGGATTGCTAGAGCCAGCATACCTTTTAGCATCCTTAGGATCGACAAAACCTTTTATTGTATCACATACAACTTTTCTTACGAAAACTGGTAAGAAAACTTGTTTTGACATCCATCTATAAGATTTCATAATCGAAAAATACAGCTAATGCTAACATGATTCCGACGGACTTAAGCATCGCTATGGGTGAGAAATTCTCATCGTAGTCAACTCCTTGAACTTGTGAAAAGATTCTTTCCCACAAGTCGAGCTTCATAGACGGTAACATTACCGCCCACGTCCGTCTTCTTCTTAAAGATCCATTTATCTCAATGGCTTGCCGATCATCGGGCAAGTCCACCAAAGTCCATACTTTGTTCTGATACATGGATCCTGTCTCGGATTTCATGGCTTCTAACCATTTGTCGGAATATGGGCCCACCATTGCTTCTCCATAGCTCGTAGGTTCATTGTTGTCTAACAACATGATATCTAAGACATGATTACCGTACCACTCAGGAGTAGTACATATCTTGGTCGATCTATGAGGTTCGATAGCAACTTGATCCGAAGCTTCATGATCACTATCATTAACTTCCTATTCAATAGATGTAGGCGCCACAGAAAACATCTTTCTGTGTTGCATCACTCTCTGGTTGAAGTAAAGGTTCGACAACCTCATCAAGTTCTATCTTCCCCCCACTTAATTCTTTCGAGAGAAACTGCTTATCGAGAAAGGACCCGTTCTTAGCGACAAACAATTTGCCCTCGGATCTGAGATAGAAGGTATACCCAACTGTGACCTTTGGTTATCCTATGAAGATGTGTTTGTCCGCTTTGGGTTTGAGCTTCTCCGGCTGAAGCCTTAAGCATCGCAGCCCAAACATTAAGAAACGACAACTTTGGTTTCTTGCCAAACCAATGTTCATACAACGTCGTCTCAACGGACTTATATGGTGTCCTATCTAAAGTGAATGCAGCTGTCTCTAATGCATAACCTCAAAATAATAGCGGTAGATCGGTAAGAGACATCATAGATCGCACCATATCTCATAAGGTTCGATTACGACATCCAGACACACCATTACCTTGTGGTGTTCCAGGTGGCTTCAACTGCAAAACAATTCCACAATGTCTTAAGTGATTGCCAAACTCATGACTCAGAAAATCCCCTTTTGATCAGATCGTAGGAACATGATCTTTGTTATGATGATTCTTAACTTCACTCTGAAATCGCTTGAACTTTTCAAATGTTTCAAACTTGTGCTTCATTAGGTAGATATACCTATATCTACCCAAATCGTCAGTGAAGATGAGAAAATAGTGATATCCACCGCACGCTTCAATTCTCATTGGATCACACGCATCAGCATGCATGATTTCCAACAAGTCACTTGCCCATTTCATTGTACTTGAAAACGGGGTCTTAGTCATCCTGCCCATGAGGCATGGCTCGCATGTGTCAAGTGATTCAAAATCAAGTGACTCCAAACATCCATTGACATGGAGTTTCTTCATGCATCTTATGCCAATATGACCTAAGCGGCAGTGCCACGAGAAAGTGGTACTATCATTATTAACTCTACATCTTTTGGCGTGAACATGTGTATTACCACGACCGAGATTCAATGAACCATTCACATAGGGTGCATGACCATGAAAGGTATCATTCATGTAAACAGAATAACCATTATTCTCTAACTTAAATGAATGGCCGTATTGCAATGAACATGATCTAATCATATTCATGCTCAACGTAGACACCTGATAACATTTATCTAGGTTCAATACTAATCCCGAAGGAAGATGGAGCGTGCGATGGTGATCTCATCAACTTTGGAAACACTTCCAACACACATTGTCACCTCGCCCTTAGCTAGTCTCCGTTTAGTCCGTAGCTTTTGCTTCAAGTCACCAATAATAGCAACTGAACCGGTATCCAATACCTAGGTGCTACCAGGAGTACTAGTGAGGTACACATTAATAACACGTATATACTTTGAAGTTGCCAGCCTTCTTATCTACCATGCATTTGGGGTAATTCCACTACCAGTGATTGTTCCCTTTACAATAGAAACACTTAGTCTCGGGTTTGGGTTCAACCTTGGGTTCCTTCACTGGAGCGGCAACTGGTTTGCCATCCATGAAGTTACCCTTCTAGCCCTTGCCCTTCTTGAAACCAGTGGTCTTGTTAAACCATCAACACTTGATGCTCCTTCTTGATTTCTACCTTTTGCGGTCCTAAGCACCGCGAACAGCTCCGGGATCAACTCCATCCCTTGCATGTCATAGTTCATCACGAAGATCTAGTAGCTTAGTGATAGTGTCTAGAGAACTCCATCAAACACTATCTTATTTGGAAGTTTAACTCCCACTTGATTCAAGTGATTGTAGCACCCAGACATTCTGAGCACATGCTCACTAGCTGAGCTATTCTCCTCCATCTTGTTGGCAAAAGAACTTGTTAGAGGTCTCACACCTCTCAACACGGGCATGAGCCTGAAATCCCAATTTCAGCTCTTGGAACATCTCATATGTTCTATGGCGTTCAAAACGTCATTGGAATCCCGATTCTAAGCCGTAAAGTATGGTGCACTAAACTATCAAGTAGTCATCAGGATGTGTCTGTCAAGTGTTCACAACATCCACAGACGACGTTGTAGGGGTTTGCACATCGAGCGGTGTATCAAAGACGTAAGCCTTCCGTGTAGCAGTGAGGACACTCCTCGAACTACGGACCTAGTCTGCATCATTGCTTACAATATCTTTCAACTTAATCTTTCTCTAGGAACGTATTGAAATAGGGAGCTACAACGTGAGCTATTTATCTACAACATATTTGCAAAGACAATTTAGACTATGTTCATGATAATTGAGTTCATCTAATCAAATTATTTAATGAACTCCCACTCAGATAGACATCCCTCTAGTCATCTAAGTGAAACATGATCCGAATCGACTAGGCCGTGTCCGATCATCACGTGAGACGGACTAGTCATCAACAGTGAACATCTCATGTTGATCGTATCTTCTATACGACTCATGTTTGACCTTTCGGTCTTCCGTGTTCCGAGGCCATGTATGTACATGCTAGGCTCGTCAAGTCAACCTAAGTGTATTGTGTGTGTAAATCTGGCTTACACCCGTTGTATTCGAACATTATAATCTATCACACCCGATCATCTCGTGGTGCTTCGAAACGATGAACCTTCGCAACGGTGCACAGTTAGGGGGAACACTTTCTTGAAATTATTGCGAGGGATCATCTTATTTAAGCTACCGTCGTTCTAAGCAAATAAGATGTAAAACATGATAAACATCACATGCAATCAAATAGTGACATGATATAGCCAATATCATTTTGCTCCTTTTGATCTCCATCTTCGAGGCTCCATGATCATCGTTGTCACTGGCATGACACCATGATCTCCATCATTGTGTCTTCTTGAAGTTGTCTCGTCATCTATTACTTCTACTACTATGGCTAACGCTTTAGCAATAAAGTAAAGTAATTACATGACGTTTATGTTGACACGCAGGTCATAAATAAATTAAGACAACTCCTATGGCTCCTGCCGGTTGTCATACTCATCGACATGCAAGTCGTGATTCCTATTACAAGAACATGATCAATCTCATACATCACATATATCATTCATCACATCCTTTTGGCCATATCACATCACAAGGCATATGCTGCAAAAACAAGTTAGACGTCCTCTAATTGTTGTTGCAAGTTTTTACGTGGCTGCTATAGGTTTCTAGCAAGAACGTTTCTTACCTACGCGAAAACCACAATGTGATATGCCAATTTATATTTACCCTTCATAAGGACCCTTTTCATCGAATCCGATCCGACTAAAGTGGGAGAGACAGACACCCGCTAGCCACCTTATGCAACTAGTGCATGTCAGTCGGTGGAACCAGTCTCACGTAAGAGTACGTGTAAGGTCGGTCCGGGCCGCTTCATCACACGATGCCACCGAATCAAGATAAGACTAGTAACAGCAAGCAAATTGACAAAATCGACGCCCACAACAACTTGTGTTCTACTCGTGCATAGAAACTACGCATAGACCTAACTCATGATGCCACTGTTGGTGAACGTAGCAGAAATTCAAAATTTTCTACGCATCACCAAGATCAATCTATGGAGTAATCTAGCAACGAGGGAAGGAGGGTGCATCTACATACCCTTGTAGATCTCTAAACGGAAGAGTTCAAGTGAACGGGGTTGATGGAGTCGTACTCGTCGTGATCCAAATCACCGATGATCCTAGCGCCGAATGGACGGCACCTCCGCGTTTAACACACGTACGGTTGGGAGACATCTCCTCCTTCTTGATCCAGCAAGGTGAGAGGAGAAGTTGAGGGAAAACTCCGACAGCACGACGGCGTGGTGGTGATGGAGCTCGTGGTTCTCCGGCAGGGCTTCGCCAAGCACTACGGAGGAGGATGAGGTGTTGGAGGAGGAAGAGGGCTGCGCCAGGGGAAGGGTGCGGCTGCCCTCTATCTCCCTCACTATATATAGGGGGAAGGGAGGAGGGGGAGTCACCCTAGGGTTCCCTAGGGGAGGGGCGGCGGCCACAGGGGAAACCCTAGATGGGTTTGGGCGCCCCCACCCCCCAGGAAACTTGCCCCCCAAGCCGGGAGGGGCAGCTGCCCTAGGGGTGGCGCCCCCACCTCTCCTGGTTATGTGAGATGGGGTGGGAGGGGCGCTCAGCCCCTTAGTGGGCTGATGTGCCCTCTCCCCTTGGCCCATAAGGCCCCCCAACGCTTGCCGGGGCCTCCGAAACCCCTTTCGGACACGCTGGTCATCACCTGGTACCCCCGGAACAATTCCGGACTCCAATGCCCTTCGTCCAATATACCGATCTTCACCTCCGGACCATTCCGGAGCTCCTCGTCATGTTCGGGATCTCATCCGGGACTCCAAACAACCTTCGGTAACCACATACTATTTCCCATAACAATTCTAGCGTCACCGAACCTTAAGTGTGTAGACCCTACGGGTTCGGGAACCATGCAGACATGACCGAGACAACTCTCCCGCCAATAACCAACAGCGGGATCTAGATACCCATGTTGGCTCCCACATGTTCCATGATGATCTCATCGGATCAACCACGATGTCGAGGATTCAATCAATCCCGTATACAATTCCCTTTGTCCAGTGGTATTGTACTTGCCCGAGATTCGATCGTCGGTATCCAATACCTTGTTCAATCTCGTTACCGGCAAGTCTCTTTACTCGTTCTATAACACATCATCCCGTGATCAACTCCTTGGTCACATTGTGCATATTATGATGATGTCCTAACGAGTGGGCCCAGAGATACCTCTCCATTTACACGGAGTGACAAATCCCAGTCTCGATTTGTGCCAACCCAACAGACACTTTCGGAGATACCTATAGTGAACCTTTATAGCCACCCAGTTACGTTGTGACGTTTGGTACACCCAAAGCATTCCTACGGTATCCGGGAGTTGCACAATCTCATGGTTTAAGGAAATGATACTTGACATTAGAAAAGATTTAGCATACGAACTACACGATCTATGTGCTAGGCTTAGGATTGGGTCTTGTCCATCACATCATTCTCCTAATGATGTGATCCCGTTATCAATGACATCCAATGTCCATGGTCAGGAAACTGTAACCATCTATTAATCAACAAGCTAGTCAACTAGAGGCTTACTAGGGACATGGTGTTGTCTATGTATCCACACATGTATCTGAGTTTCCTATCAATACAATTCTAGCATGGATAATAAACGATTATCATGAACAATGAAAGATAATAATAATAACTAATTTATTATTGCCTCTAGGGCATATTTCCAATAGGCTCGATATGGTTGGACCCTTCAAGAGATCCAAGGACAAAAAGACCCACATGTTAGTGGCAGTTGACAAGTTTACCAAATGGGTAAAAGCAGAGCCAGTCAGTAAGTGTGATGCAGCCACGGTGGTTCAATTCATCAAAAAGGTGATATTCCAGTTTGGTTTCCCACATAGTATTATAACGTACTAATATGTCAAAGGGTGAGATGGAGGAATTTTGCCAACGTGAGCACATCCGGCTTGATGTAGCATCAGTGGCTCACCCCCAGTCTAATGGTCAAGCAGAGAGGGCAAATCAAGAAATTTTGAGAGGTATTAAACCCCGGCTTATGGTTCCTTTAAAGCGGCCACCGGGTTGTTGGGTGGAGGAGTTACCTTCTGTGTTATGGAGTATCAACACCACACCTAACAGATCTATGGGTTACACACGTTTCTTCATGGTTTACGGAGCGGAGGCGGTTCTCCCTAGTGACATCCGTCATGATTCACCCCGTGTGACTGCTTATGTTGAAGCTGAGAATGAGAAGGCACATCAGGACTCACTGGACCTGTTAGATGAGGAGCGTGATTTAGCGGCAGCACGTTCAGCGATTTATCAACAAGATCTCCGACGTTATCACAGCCGCTGGGTTAAGACCAGAACTTTTCAAGAAGGTGATCTGGTGCTCCGGCTCATCCAGGATCAGACTGATATGCACAAGTTATCCCCACCTTGGGAAGGACCTTTTGTGGTCAGCAAAAATCTGCACAATGGGTCATACTACCTCATTGATGTTCGAGAGCACAAAGACTCACGTAAATCGGAGGAGGAGACCAAGCGTCCGTGGAATATAGCCCTTCTTCGACCTTACTATACTTGAGCCATAGGCTCTTCTTATGTACATACTTATGACAATGTATATATTATATAATAAACCGGAGCCTCAGCTAAAGTGGGGTCTCTGTTCCCTTTTTACATCATGTATGGTTTCACAGGGGTTTTCTACTAACAAAGCGGAGTTTTGTTAACCCGGCCCATATGGCCACACAGATATAAAGAAAGTCACTATGGGGCTTGGTCGTATCCGAGCCATAGCTACACCTCTTGATCGGTTTAAAACCAAAAAGGGATATCACTAGGGGGCTTGGTTGTCTTCACACCATAGCTACACCTCTTGATAGGCTTCAAGCCAAAAGGAAATTATGTGGAACCAAAGAGAGTCTGTAGCATCAAGCACGACTCGAACATAGGTAACCACTAAGCATAGCTCAAATATTACCTGGGGGCTCCTTGCTTCTCAAAGAACAACGAGCTTGCACCCTTGTAATAGGCTATCAAGCCAGGCTTGGAAGCCAGGTATATTCACCTAAAACCCCGGGTTATCCTGCCTCTTTAAGTAAGCCACTCCGTCCAGGTAAACCTGGTATGACCCATCGAACGTTTGACAAGTCAATCCCATGGACCCTGAACTTGTCAAAGTTAAAATGGTGATTGGTTAAAGATTGAAGTCCATCTTCAAAGGCTTTGCAAAATGGTTTAACTCAGTGGCCTGGCAGCCCATGAAAAGCCTCGATTTAGGGCCTGGCAGCCCATGAAAAGCCTTGTATATTTCTTTTTTGATTTGCTATTTTTTATATCTTTTGATAAGGGATTTATGAATATTTTCTGATAAACCGGTGTTCATTCCAACACGGCGTGACTTTCAACGCTTAGTTGTCAGTACATGATCAATTTTAAACCGGTAGTATGTTACTCCGGTCTGGTTTTGACTAGATGTCACCAGCATTATACGAACAAATCAACGGCTATCATAGCCCAGTATGGTTTTATATGAACCGGCAAGAGGGCAAGGAGTCACCAACACTCTGGATTGGTGTTTTTCACCTTTACCATACATGCAGTTGGTCAGCCAATGAGGTATGACACAAATATCATCTATTTTATCTAGTTAATACAAAACTTGGTTATCCCTCCAAGTTATGTATATATTTTTGGGCATCATGACCCGTCCAGTGGTAAACCACTAGGACACTTTCAAGTTCTTATATGCAGGAACACAAATCATAACGGATTATGCATAACTAGATCCCAAAAGCGGAACAATTTTTCAAGGTATCAAGCAAAACAAGCATGCTCGATGGCATGGCAGATAAAGGTGTTCCTGCTATCCTATTACAAGGCGCTTCAAATGACCCAAATTGAATAATTGTTTTCAAGAAGTGGCAGACTGTAAACTGATAAACCGGCCCCCGGTTTAAGATTCCTCATCGGGCCGGCTTGACGATTGAGGATCATCTTGTGCGGTCACATTCTCTTCATCCCTCCCTGGACGCTGGAAATCAACCGTCGACCAATCGATTCCGGTTAAAGCTTGAGAAATGGCCTCTTCATGGATAAGACTGGAGGGGTCAATATCAGGAGCATAAGTATGCTTACGGATTGGAGGCACAAGATCTTCAACATTATGGATCACCGCAGGTTGTCTTTTTCCTTTAGCATCATAAACCGGCTGGAAATGAGATAAATTTGTGTCCTCCGCCAGTTTACTTGCAATTGGTCGCATCTCCTTTGTCATCCTTTGAAGATTGTCGTTGTTGAAGTCGGAGCCGTCCTCTTTCACGCCAGGATACCCTTTGATGATATCTGCCGGTTCAAGATCCGGAATCCATGCCTTGGCCCGGATTAGCGCGGTTAGCGCTCCTGATCTTGCGTCTGCTCTCTTCAGTTCATTGATCCGGGGAGGTAGCATGGCCAGCTTTTCAATAGTTTCCTTTATCAGCGATGGTGGAGGCTTGTTATATGCTGCAGTGCAAATGGCTCGCTGGGATCCCGAGAATAGTTGTTCTATCAAGGTGTAGGCCGCTTTAAGTTTCATCCGCATGTCAGAGCCCAGATGAGCAATGCGGGTCCCTGTCATGGTTTAGCATCAGTAAACCGGTAATTAATAAGATCTTATGAACTGCAAGAGGAGGCACTTACCAAACACAGCGGAAGTCATGGCATTAATCTGTCGCTTCAAGCTGGTCAATTCGTCAACCACCGGTTTCAGGGTTGCCTCTGCGTCCTCGGCCTTCTTTGTTAAACTGGCCTTTTCCGTCTCCCAGTCTGCATGCTCTTTATCAAAGGTTTCTTTCAGCTTCTCCATAGCTGCTAAGGCATTGGTGAGCCTCTGCTTGTTGAGATTTTACATTTTCTTGAAGGTATGCGGTTTGAGCATCCTTCTTATTCAGCTCAGCCTACAAAGGTGAGATATATCCTCAAAGACAGGTTATGAAGTACCAAGCGTATAACAAGTTATGCACTTTGTACTTGGGGGCTAATGCCTATTTGTTCTATCATCAACATATTTTTCACAAGTCTCAAATACAATGCAAGCATTATCCTTAACACTTGGGGGCTAATGTACATCTATTCAAAGCCGACACATTGATTTAAGACCCGGTTTACCTCGTGAAGCTAAAGCGGCCCTTGGGGGCTACACAGGCGAAAAACTACATGAATATAATGATCACGTCTGATTTACTTCAAACGATCAGTTGGTATATGGAGGACAAGTTTGTAAAAGTTAAGGCATTATACAGTCCCGGTTTATGATTGTCATCATAAACCGGCCCTTGGGGGCTACTTGAGTTGATGATTGTACTTTGGATTCAAGAAAGGAAAGTGATGAAAATACCTCATAGCGCTCTTTCATCAGGTTCACCAAACTGACTTCATAATCACGGTTTGAGTACAGACAGTTTAGAAAGCCGGAGTGGAGTTCTTAAGCGCTGAGATGGGCGTAGCTTGACAAGTCAGTGCTCCATTGGCACTATGTTCGGCCGAGATTACAGGATGGCCAGGAGAGGTGTGACCAATGCCAGTAATGATAACCTCACCTTCTTTGTCTCCAGCAGCTTTTTCTGGAGTAGATGGAGTTTCAGTAGCTCTCACCGGACTAGAAGACCTATCATCAGCCCGGATTGGATCTGCCGGTTCAGCATCAGGCACAGCAATGTCAACTTCTAGTTGTTCATCGATATTGTGATCTTGAGGGGGTGGCTCATCAAAAGTAGCTTCAGGATTGGGACCCTCCGGTTCAGTAGTTTGCTCCGGTTCAAGAATCACCTGGTCTTCGGGCGGATTGTTCACCCGAGCCTTTTTGTTGGGTCTGGCTTTGGCTCTAAAAACAGAAAAAGATGCGAAAGTTAAGCATAGCATACAAAGTATGGAAACATTCAAAGAAGTGGTTCAAGTACTTACCCAGCTACATTTTTGAGAGGAGGAAGTTGGGTCGCTGTTCACTCGCCAGAGGATGAGGGAGGTGTCACCTGATAATTCGAATCGGACGGATTAAGAGGTTGTCAGAAATAACCTGCCTTGGGATAAGAATTGTCAGAAGTGGGTGAGACCTCAGATCGGCGCTTTCGAACCGGGGTGTCAGGTAAACCGGCGGACGTGACCTGTTGGCCGCTATGCCGGGTGGTGCGGCGAGCCTCGTGCTGCTGCATCTTCAAAATAAATGTTGGGTCCAAATGAGCAAGAGGATGAGAAAAGCTTACTTTTCGGACTGCTTGACAGATTTTTTGTGTTGGCACAGAGTCTGAACCGGAGGAAAGGGTAATTACCTCTACATCGTCAGCTTGGCTGCCCTCCATGTCCTCCTGATAAATATCATTGACAATGAGATGCATGAAAAGGGAACCAAGTGAATCAAGTTCTACCTCAACTTTCGGTTCATCTGGGTCGTCATCCAGTTCCATGCTGATGCGTTCAGCTGCCTTCCGCTTTGAGGATTTCTTGACGGCTTTTGTTTTAGGACGGGAAGGCTTTGCCGCTTTCTCCTGAGGCTTCCTTTTCCAGAACGGATCATCACCCTGTTTAAAAGAGGGGCAAAGGATATTCAAAGCTTATACGGTACATGGATATCAAGTGTATAGGATTATACCTTCAGCCGGACTCCTGGACTATGAAGATACAAGATTGAAGACTCCGTCCCGTGTCCGGAAGGGATTTTCCTTGGCGTGGAAGGCAAGCTTGGCGATACGGATGTTCAGATCTCCTACCATTGTAACCGACTCTATGTAACCCTAACCCTATCCGGTGTCTATATAAACCGGAGGGTTCTAGTCCGTAGGACAACATACACATCTACAATCATACCATAGGCTACCTTCTAGGGTTTAGCCTCTCTGATCTCGTGGTAGATCAACTCTTGTATTACCCATATCATCAATATTAATCAAGCAGGACGTAGGGTTTTACCTCCATCGAGAGGGCCCGAACCTGGGTAAAACTTCGTGTCCCCTGCCTCCTGTTACCATCCGTCCTAGACGCACAGTTCGGGACCCCCTACCCGAGATCCGCCGGTTTTGACACCGACATTGGTGCTTTCATTGAGAGTTCCTCTGTGTCGTCGCTGTCAGGCCCGATGGCTCCTACGATCATCAATGGCGATGCAGTCCAGGGTGAGACCTTCCTCCCCGGACAGATCTTCGTCTTTGGCGGCTTCGCACTGTGGGCCGATTCACTTGGCCATCTAGAGCAGATCGAAAGCAACGCCCCTGGCCGTCAGGTCAGATTCGGAAGTTTAAACTACACGGCCGACATCCGCGGGGACTTGATCTTTGACGGATTCGAACCACTGCCGAGCGCGCCGCTCTGTCATGACGAGCATGATCTAGCTCTGCCGCCGAACAGAGCCCTGGAGGCCTCACCCGCATCGGCTCCGACCCCTAGTTCGGAGCTGACCGCGCCGATCAAGGATGGGCAGTTGGACGCCACCTCGGGGGCTGCGATCCCAACGGCGGTTGAGCCGAACACCAGCCCCGTACTCCGTAAGACTCATGACTCCATGGAGCCGGATTCTTCTCCGGACTCCGAACCCTCCGCGCCCCTGCCGAGCGAATCCGATTGGGCACCGATCATGGAGTACACGGCCGCGGACGTCTTTCAGCACTCGCCTTTTGGCGACATCCTGAAATCACTGAAGTCTCTCTCTTTGTCAGGAGAGCCCTGGCCGGACTACGGTCAGCAAGGTTGGGGTACGGACAATGAAGAAATTCAAAACCCACCCACCACCCACTTTGTAGCCACTGTCGACAACTTAACCGACATGCTCGATTTCGACTCCGAAGACATCGACGGTATGGACACCGATGAAGGAGATGATGAAGAACCAGCACCCACTAGGCCCTGGAAAGCCACCTCGTCATATGACATATACATGGTGGACACCCCAAAAGAGGGAGAGGGCGATGGAACAGCGGAGGATGACCCCTCCAAGAACCAACAAAAGCGCCGGCGTCAGCGGCGCCGCTCAAAATCCCGCCAACACAAAAACGGCGATTCCAACACGGGAGATAATAATACCCCGGAGAGCGCCGAAGAACATCCCCCCGAGCAAGATGTAGCACAGGAGGATGGAGAAACCAGCCCTCATGAGAGAGCAGCCGACAGAGAGGTCGAGGACAATAATTGTATGCCTCCCTCCGAAGACGAGGCAAGCCTCGACGACGACGAATTCGCCGTGCCAGAGGATCCCATCGAACAAGAGTGTTTTCAATGCAGGCTTATGGCCACGGCAAGAAGCCTCAAGAAAAAACAGCAACAGCTTAAAGCTGATCAAGATCAGCTAGTCGATAGATGGACTGAAGTCCTTGCGGCCAAAGAGCATAAACCCGAACGCCCCTCCAAGTGCTACCCGAAGCGTAGGTTGATACCCCGATTAGGAAGCACTCGACGCGGCCGACAGGCCACCTCGTGGCCGTGACAGAGAGGCCTCATGGCCCTTCACCCAAGCCGCACCCCGTAACAAGGCACGGGAATATGCACCAGACTTACGAGACATGTTGGAGGACAAGACAAGGCAAACAAGATCGATCTATGGATCGCGTAGGCACCCCACGGCTCGAGACAACAACCGTCACGCCGGTCACAAATTCGGCAGGGCCGAACACAGTAGACAAAGCTCATTGGAGCTACGTCATGATATCGCCCAATATAGAGGCGCCGCACACCCATTGTGCTTCACAGACGAAATAATGGATCATCAAATCCCCGAGGGTTTCAAACCCGTAAACATCGAATCATATGATGGCTCAACAGATCTTGCGGTATGGATCGAGGATTATGTCCTTCATATCCACATGGCCCGCGGCGATGATTTCCACGCCATCAAATACCTCCCACTCAAGCTTAAAGGACCAGCCCGGCAGTGGCTTAACAGCCTACCAACAGGGTCAATCAGCTGTTGGGAGGACCTGGAAGCCGCATTCCTCGACAATTTCCAGGGCACTTATGTGCGACCCCCAGACGCTGACGACCTAAGCCACGTAATTCAGCAGCCAGACGAATCGGCCAGGGAATTCTAGACACGGTTCCTAACAAAGAAAAATCAAATACTCGACTGTCCGGACGCAGAGGCCTTAGCAGCCTTCAAGCATAATATCCGTGACGAGTGGCTTGCCCGGCACCTAGGACAAGAGAAGCCGAAATCTATGGCAGCACTCACGGCACTCATGACCCACTTTTGCATGGGAGAAGACAGCTGACTTGCTCGTAGCAACAATATGACCAAGAACCCTGGTCATTCGGACACCAGGGACATTAGTGGCAGGTCGTGTCGCAACCAACAGAAGCGCCGCATCAACGGCGACAATGCTAAGGATACGACAGTTAATGTCGGATTCAGAGGCTCTAAATCCGGTCAGCGAAAAAAATCATTCAAAAGGAATCCCAGGGGCCCGTCCAGCTTGGACCGAATACTCGACTGCTTGTGCCAAATACATGGCACCCCCGAAAAGCCGGCGAATCACACCAACAGGGACTGTTGGGTGTTCAAGCAGGCAGGCAGATTAAGCGCCGACAATGAAGACAAGGGGTTGCATGGCGATGACGACAAGGAGCCCCGGCCGCTGAACAACAATGGACAGAAGGGTATTTCCCCCACAAGTGCGGACGGTGAACATGATATACGCCACCCACGTCCCCAAGAGGGAGCGGAAGCGCGCGTTAAGGGACGTATACGCGGTAGAGCCAGTCGCCCCAAAGTTCAACCCATGGTCCTCCTGCCCGATCACCTTTGATCGAAGAGACCATCCCACTAGCATCCGTCATGGCGGATTCGCCGCATTGGTTTCAACCCAATTATTGACGGATTTCATCTCACTAGAGTCCTTATGGACGGCGGCAGTAGCCTGAACCTGCTTTACCAGGATACAATGCGGAAAATGGGCATAGATCCCTCGAGGATTAAGCCCACCAAAACGACCTTTAAAGGCGTAATACCAGGTGTAGAGGCCAGCTGTATAGGCTCAGTCACACTTGAAGTGGTCTTCGGATCTCCGGATAATTTCCGAAGCGAGGAGTTAATCTTCGACATAGTCCCGTTCCAAAGTGGCTACCATGCACTGCTTGGGCGAACCGCATTCGCCAAGTTCAATGCGGTCCCGCACTACGCATACCTTAAGCTCAAGATGCCAGGCCCTCGAGGAGTAATTACGGTCAATGGAAACACCGAACGCTCCCTCCGAACGGAGGAGCACACCGCGGCCCTTACAGTGGAAGTACAAAGTAGCCTCTCCAGGCAGTTCTCCAGTCCGGCCATTAAACGTCCGGACACAGTCAAGCGCGCCCGGAGTAACCTACAACAAGACCGCCTGGCACGTTCCGAGCAGGCGTAGCAATGCGGCCCCAACCCCCGCAAAAAGGCGACGCCAGTACTTCACGTACATAACTACGCCCTAGAAATACCATGGGCATAGGGGGAGGGGCACCATCACGGCACGCCCAAAGCACGGCTTAAACCGCACCAGGGGCTGCCGACCTTTTTTATACTTTTCTCTTACTTCCAGGACTCTACTCTTCAGAAGGCTTGTTCGGCAGTTCAATTGCCGCACAAACGATGCAAGGACCAGGGAAGCAGACAAGCCATGCCGCATTACGGAAATCCCAGGTGGTCTCTATCACGAGCAGTATACCTGTTTCGCATACTATCCCGCAGCTTGCCCCTGAAGCAGACATGTTAAATAGTCCAACTTTTCGTTTATCGCATCACTTGTATCGTTCTGCTTTGATCGCAGCTATTTTAATGAACAATGCATAGCTTTTGTCTATTTTTTGCATTACCTTTTTTTAATATATATATATATATATATATGTTCCTTAATGACATGTTGCACCCGTACACTTTGGTACGGCCAAAATACGCCAGGGGCTTCAGTACCCCTCAACATGGTGTGAGAAGTGCGAACACTTTAACAAGTGCGGCACCCCGAACTTATAGCATTATATGCATCGGCTCCGAATCATGTCTTGGGTCAATAGTTGGGTTTGCCCGGCTCCTATATTTTGGTGCCTTACGTTCCGCTATATCGGCTAAGGTAGCACTAGGAGAACCACTGCGATTGTGCCCTAGTTGAGCTGGGCCGAGCACCTCAATGGAGAAAGCTAAAACTGACTGTCATGATGAAGCGAGAGCTGGTCGCTGTTCGAGAGGTTTTTTCGAGTCCCTAAAGACTTATGCCGCTTCGGGCGAGGAGTCGGCTCTGTCCGGCCAAGGCGTGGATAGCGCCCTGAAATCGGTCTTCCGAATACTAGGGGCTTCGCCAAAATTTAAAATTATAGAATTCTATGGCTAAGTGAGAGTGTTCACGCATTATAGTCCGATTGCCTCGTTCGTTGGGCTGAGCGCCTCCCTCGAAGGACCCAAATATGGGAAAAAGAGCGCCCAGGTTTATCCCCGAACACCCCAGCACTAGCGGCATGGGGGCAGAAGCCGATGACTCACCATCTCTCAGTATTGATAAACAGCCGCACAGAAGGTAATATTTTAAATTCAAGCAGCATTGCTTAGCGCATATGAACAAGTTTTCAGCGCACAGGATAACACGAGCGGGTTTTACTCAAAAAATACATCCTTGGTACATTCATCCGCAACAAGGCGGGCACCCTTCAGAACATCCTTATAATAATTCTCGGGCTTGCGATCCTCTTTCCCCGGCGGTGGCCCGTCCTTCACAAGCTTCTCCGCATCCAGCTTGCCCCGGTGCACCTTAGCATGGGCAAGGGCCCTACGGGCACCTTCAATGCAGACGGAGTGCTTGATGTCTTCAAGCCTCGGACAGGCCCCCACCAGCCGCCGCACCAGACAGAAATAGCTCCCAAGCAGAGCCTCTCCAGGCCACAGCCGAACTAGGAGGCCCTTCATGGCCTGTTCGGCCGCCTTGTGGAGCTCGACCAATTGCTTCAGCTGGTCGCTCAGGGGCACGGGGTGTCCGGCCTCAGCGTACTGAGACCAGAACACCTTCTCCGTCGAGCTGCCCTCCTCGGCTTGATAGAATGCGGCGGCATCAGATACACTCCGGGGAAGATCTGCGAACGCTCCTGGAGAGCTCTGGATTCGGGTAAGTAACAGGTAACTCACGTTTATGTGTTTGCTTTGCATAAAGAATGCCTTACCCGCCGCAATCTTCTTCACCTCATCCAACTCCTGGAGGGTCTTTTGGGACTCCGCCTTGGCAAACTTGGCATTTTCTATAGCTGCCGCGAGCTCGGACGCTCGCGTCTTCGAGTCAAGCTCCAAACTCTCATGTTTCTTCATGAGAACCTAGAGCTCTTGCCGCACCTTGCCAACCTCAGCCTCATACCTCTCCCGCTCGGTGCGCTCCACGGCCACACTCTTCTTGGCCTCAAGCAGCGCTTTCTTAAGGGTCGCCACCTCAGATGTGGCCCCTGCAATAGCCATGTCAATCCTGTTATTTTTTGCAATTGCACCTTTTTATATACAAATTCAAACAGGGTATTTCTTACCTTCCTTCTCCTCGAGCTGCTTCTTGGCACGCCCGAGCTCTTGCTCGAACTTCTCGAGACTCTGCTTCAGCACGTCCACTTCCGCAGTCAGTGTGGCGGATGCTAGCAGAGAAGCCTGCATACGCATATTGACTCCTTTTGTTAGACTCCTGCGAATTCTTTGATCCTCTATTCGGCTTTTCTTCCCGAACGCCCAACAGAGCATCAGGGGCTACTGTCTATGCGGTAACATTATTTGAACATTCTTTACTTACCTCAAAGCCTGTTAAAAGGCTTGTACAAGCTTCAGTCAGCCTGCTTTTGGCAGACTAAACTTTCTAGATCACCGCACTCATAATAGTGCGGTGCCCCTCGTCGATGGAGGCACCTTGGAGCGCCTCCAACATATTGTCCGGTGCCTCGGGTTGGACGGAGGTCATTGACACGGTAGGCTTGCTCCTCTTGGAAGAAGGTCGCCCGCCGGACTCTGGAACCCTTGAAGATTCCGGAGCTGTGTCCGGCCTTAAGCCGGACTTGGAGCCCTGGGCGGTTTCATCCCCTTTACTCCTGGAGTCCGGGAGGTCGCCTTGCGGCGCCTCCAGGACCACCTCCTCCCGGCTTGGAACCTGTTGGGACAACACTTCGGTGTCGTCCGCAGGGCGGGGGGATGAAGCCGTCGGAAGCGAGTTCACCTCCGACGGGTCCAGTGAGCCGCTTGACGATGCATCGAGCCGGTCCTTGGGTGGGCTGCATAAACATATTCAACGTCAGGAAAAGTTGTGCGAAAAACGAATACTATGAATTACCCTGATATCTGGACACTTACGATTTCGCCAGGGGCTTGGCCCTGGGCTGCCACTCCTCTTTGTCGTCGGCGGCGTCGGTGGAGCAGTCCGGAGGAAGGGTTTTCCCCTTCTTGGACCCTTCGGCCTCCTCGGAGAGGGCGGCCTTCCTTTTCTTCTCTCCTCCCGCTGGAGGGGGAGAGGTCTCTTCTTCTTCCTCCTCGTCTTCACGAGAGGAAGGCGCTTCGGGACCGTCGGGTGAAGAATCCGACACCTCCTGGCGCCGGGCACTCTTTCAAGTCCCCGTGGCCCTTTTCGTGGCCTTCTTCTCTGGCACCACATAGGGCGCCGGAACCAGCAGCTTCGCCAAGCGAGCGTCCGCTGGGCCTTCGGGCAGAGGAGCCGGACAGTTGATTTGTCCGGACATCGCCACCCAATCCTATCAAAGATAAGGGAACTCAGATCCCGCATAGAGTCAAACTATGAAAAACTGATACCCTGTAAAAGGACAAAAACGGCTTACCGCATGAGCGTGATGCTGAGTACTGAATCCGTGATCCTCGGCAGCGGATGCGGGAGCCTCGGCGCCCTTGAAAAGCACCCTCCAGGCATCTTCGTACGTCGTGTCGAAGAGCTTGTTTAGAGTTTGATGTTGCGCTGGGTCGAACTCCCACAGGTTAAAGGCCCGTCGTTGACACGGGAGGATCAGGCGGATGAGCATAACCTGGACTACGTTGACAAGCTTGAGCTTCTTGTCCACCAGGGTTTGGATGCATGTTTGGAGTCCGGTCAGCTCTCCTTTTTTACCCCACGACAGGCCGGTTTCCTTCCAGGAGGTGAGCCGCGTAGGGGGTCCGGACCAAAACTCGGGGCTGCGACCCATTCGGGGTCGCATGGCTCGGTGATGTAAAACCACCCCGATTGCCACCCCTTCAGGGTCTCCACAAAGGAGCCCTCGAGCCATAGGACGTTGGCCATCTTGCCAACCATGGCACCGCCGCACTCCGCCTGGCTACCGCGCACCACCTTCGGCTTGACATTGAAGGTCTTTAGCCATAAGCTGAAATGAGGGCGGATGCGGAGGAAAGCCTCGCACATGATGATAAACGCCGAGATGTTGTGGATGAAGTTCGGGGCCAGATCGTGGAAATCCAGGCCATAGTAGAACATGAGCCCCCGGACAAATGGATGCAGAGGGAAGTCCAGTCCGCGGAGGAAATGGGGGAGAAATACCACCCTCTCATGGGGCCTAGGAGTGGGGATGAGCTGCCCCTTCTCGGGGAGTCGGTGCGCGATGTCGCTGGCCAGATATTCGTCCTTCCTCGGCTTTTTTATGTGTCCCTCCGTGATGGAGGAGACCATCCACTTGCCTCCCGCTCCGGACATGACTGGAGAAGGTCGAGGTGGTAGTGCGGACTTGGGCGCTGGAGCTCGAGTGTCCAAGAATGGATAGGCAAAGGAGGAAGAAGGCGTGGGTGAAAAGGTGGATCCTTATCCCCTTATATGGGTGGGCGCGACTACATGCCCCCACCAGCCTGGTAAAACTTGCTTATCTCCAAGCGCCGTAATCAAAGGCGTGGTTGGGTTACCCACGCCCATATTGATGAGAATCCCGGAATAAAGGGACACGATCTCTGCTTTGACAAGACGTGCCAAGGAAACCGCCTCGCATAACGCGCTGAGGTGGGATAATGAAAAGATTTGGATAAAGGCTTGGCCGTGGCGTGTCGCACCACGGAATACGTCAACAGATTAGATTTGTGTTAATATTATTATTCTCTCTATGGCAATATGTGGAAACTTATTTTGCAGAGAAGGACACTATCTTTGTGTTCAAAATCTTCTATGAAGTGCTTGGAGGAGAAACCCGCCTTGCAATGCCGAAGACAATTTGCGCGCCGGACTCGTCGTCATTGAAGCCTAGTTCAGGGGCTACTGAGGGAGTCCTGGATTAGGGGGTGTTCGCATAGCCGAATTATACCTTCAGCCGTACTCCTGGACTATGAAGATACAAGATTGAAGACTTTGTCCCGTGTCCGGAAGGGATTTTCCTTGGCGTGGAAGGCAAGCTTGGCGATACGGATGTCCAGATCTCCTACCATTGTAACCGACTCTATGTAACCCTAACCCTATCCGGTGTCTATATAAACCGGAGGGTTCTAGTCCGTAGGACAACATACACATCTACAATTATACCATAGGCTAGCTTCTAGGGTTTAGCCTCTCTGATCTCGTGGTAGATCAACTCTTGTATTACCCATATCATCAATATTAATCAAGCAGGACATAGGGTTTTACCTCCATCGAGAGGGCCCGAACCTGGGTAAAACTTCATGTCCCCTGCCTCCTGTTACCATCCGGCCTAGACGCACAGTTCGGGACCCCCTACCCGAGATCCGCCAGTTTTGACACCGACACTTCCTTTTCCAGAATAGATCATCACCCTGTTTAAAAGAGGGGCAAAGGATATTCAAAGCTTATACAGTACAAGGATATCAAGTGTAAAGTGGAGGATAATACTTACAGCAGGCGGTTTGTTTTTAGTATAAAAGGGGTTTAATCCGGTTTGGCGACAGACAGCCTCCGATTCATTCAATATCTTTTTGACAGTCTCTGTTACTTCTTCGTCTGTTAGTTGTATGTTGATATGGCGCTGGGAGTCTTCTATGTTGCCAATATACTCGAACATTAAACCGGTGCGGCGACTTAATGGCAGGATGCTCTAGGATATCCAGCAGCGGACAAAGTCTACACCTGACAAACCGTTGGCCATAAAGGCTCGGAGCTTGGCAGTTGAGGGGCATACGGGGCCCGTTCCTGGGCACTTAGACGTTGCGACAGTGGATGAGTATTGGCGAGCCGGTGAGCACGGTAACCCGGCAGAGGGTTCTCATCTTCAGGGGAGGTGTCTTTACAATAGAACCAAGTTTGGTTCCAGTCTTTGGGTGACTGTGCATCTTAGCATGAGGAAATTTAACTTCTTTCCTTTTCTGAATGGAGACGCCGCCAAGTTCAGTGTTGGGACCGTCTACGAATTCAGTATGCCGGTTCAGATGAAAGAAGTCTCGGAACAACTCAACCATTGGCTGTTCTTGTAAGTACACTTCACAAAAGACTTGGAAGTTGCATATATTAGATACCGAGTTGGGTCCGATGTCTTGAGGGTGGAGCTGAAAACTGGCAAGCACATCGCAGAAAAACTTTGACCCAGGCGGTTTGAAGCCACAACCTATGTGATCAACAAATACCACTGCTTCACCCTGCTTGGGAGTAGGAGGGTTCTATGGTCCAGGAACTCGCCATCGGATCTCACTCTTTTTTGGTAAGGTACCAATTTTGACCATTCCACTAAGTTGTTCTTCGGTAACCCAATAGGGAGCCCAGTTGCAGGCATAAAACTGCTTGGCCATTGCAAGTGAAAGGCTGAAAAGAAGTACCAGTTTAACAATTCATTCATGGTGGTGCATAAGGTACAATGGGATAAAGATATACAAGTATGTAAATTTCATAAACCGGAGGCTGATACAATAATGAATGACAAAGCAATAATGGAACAAAGGTATATGCATACTGTTAAAGCGGAGTATGACAACGGAGATAAAGGGATTGCCGGTTTACAAGGGGACTAATGGTATGTGATAGATTGCTTTCTACAAAGGTAAACCGCCTATGTGATAAAGAGGATACAGACCTAAGGTAAGAACGACTAAGTAAGGTAAAACAGGTTTCACAAGGTTGCATGGAAATTTTGGATCTACCGTAAGACAGGAAAGCAAAAAGATTTAGGCCTAAAAAGGTTGGTCCCGAAGCGGTTCACAAAGGTCCAGATCAGTTTTTATGCGCATAAGGGTTTGTTGTGGTAAAAGAAGATAAGCCATTACACAGAATATATCAAGCTTGAGGTTTTTATCCATGGACTAAGGAGGAACGGGGAAGAACAGTGCCGGAGCCTCGATGAACTTTGATGAACAAGGAAACCCTAGACATATCTACAAAGGAGGAAAGGAAAGGACTTACAGCGGCTGTTGAAGCAGCGGAGGTACGGCGCGGCTCTCTGGTGCAACCAGGTTGATGCAGCGGCCAACGGAGAGGCGGAGGCGAAGATCGGTGACTGTGGCGGCACTTGGTTGCAGAGGAGTCGCAAGGAGGAAGAAGAAGCGAAGGAGACGAAGGGGGAAAAGGAAATGGCCCTTGGGCCTATTTATAAGGCGAAGCGATAAGCGACCAGTGCGTAAATCGAGGAACTTAAAATGGATAGTTAATAAGGGTGTTGCCTCAATGGTTGGATATTCATTAATGAAGGGTATCTTCGGCTTCAACGAATAGATGACGTCATGGCGGTTTACTACGGATCTAAAGGATGACGTCACGGCGGTTTACCAGATCTATACGAAGGTGCCAGGGCAAGAATTTTTCTAAGTATTGAAGATTGACATGAACCAGTTCAAATCAATTTGGGGCCTAATGTTGGGGATATGACTACTAGAGGTAAACCGGCTAGGAGTGGCCGGGTTAACTCCATGAATATAGAAGCCCATGAAGGCGTGAGGATGGTGGCGCTTTACGAAGGCACAAGGCCCAAAGGCGAGTTAAAGCCTATAGATGTAAACCGACTCTTTCATGTAACTTGTTGTTAGAAGGAATAGAGACCGAGCCGGACACGTTTATGATCCGGCCTCGGGATTCTGTAAACCGGTGGGTGTCAACCTATGTATATAAAGGGACGACCTGGCGGCGGTTTAGGGACAACAGATAACAACTCGAGAGCCTGGCAAAGCGGATTCGCTCCCTGGTCATCGAAACCCTAGCAATACCAATCACAACTAGACGTAGGCTTTTACCTTCATCGAAGGGGCCAAACTAGAAGGAGTTGAACCTTAGGCAGAGGAGATGGTTGGAGCTTATAAAGGATTATGACATGAAACTTCACTATCATCCAGGCAAGGCCAATGTCGTAGCAGACGCTTTGAGCCGGAAGAGTTATGCCAACACACTCATAAGCGCAGGATTGCCAAAGGAGTTGGCGGAGGATCTCAGGGAACTTCGATTGGAGATTGTCCCTAGAGGTTTTGTTGCAACAATGGAGGTTCAGTCTACATTGTTAGGAAAGATTCGAGAAGCTCAGAAGGATAACAAAGAGATCGCCGAGATAAAAGAGAGAATGAGCAAAGGAAAGGCCAAAGGTTTTCGTGAGGATGAACACGACACCTTGTGGTTTGAGGACCGTGTTTATGTGCCCAATAACACAGAGATCAGGAAGTTAATACTTTAGGAGGCTCATGACTCACCATACTCGATTCACCCCGGAAACACCAATATGTATGTGGATTTAAAGGAGCGTTTCTGGTGGACTAATATGAAGAAGGATATTGCCGAGTATGTAGCTGTGTGTGATGTATGTTAGAGAGTGAAGGCAGAACATCAAAAGCTAGCCGGATTGTTACAACCTATGCCGATACCCGAATGGAAGTGGGAAAAGCTTGGCATGGATTTTATCACCGGATTGCCCAGGACCAAAATCAGGATATGCGGATTCAAAACACAAGGAGGTAGCCTATGAAATCGGAGACAGAGTGTATCTTCGAGTATCACCACTCCGAGGAGTTAAGCGCTTTGGAGTTAAGGGAAAACTAGCGCCACGCTTTGTGGGACCATACAGAGTTTTGGAACGTATGGGAGAGGTTGCTTATAAGTTGGAATTACCCGAAGGATTGTCAGGAGTTCATGATGTGTTTCATGTTTCATAGTTGAAGAAGTGTCACGCTGAGATGGCCGATATACCGCTAAGAGATACGGTGCCCTTGGAGGCGATTTAGTTTCATGACATGTATTCACACACGACGTGCAGTCATGTTACTAAGTTTCATGACATGTATTCAACCAGTAACATGAAGTCATGTTACTGGACCATGATGAACCTGCGAACTATGAGGAAGCGATGATGAACCTAGATTCCGCGAAATGGCTTGAGGCCATGAAATCTAAGATGGGATCCATGTATGAGAATAAAGTGTGGACTTTGGTTGACTTGCCCGATGATCAGCAAGCCATAGAGAATAAATGGATCTTCAAGAAGAAGACTGACGCTAACGGTAATGTTATTGTCTACAAAGCTCGACTTGTTGCGAAAGGTTTTCGACAAGTTCAAGGAGTTGACTACGATGAGACCTTCTCACCCGTAGTGATGCTTAAGTCTGTCCGAATCATGTTAGCAAGTGTCACATTTTATGATTATGAAATTTGGAAAATGGATGTCAAAACTGCATTCCTTAATGGATTTCTTAAAGAAGAGTTGTATATGATGCAACCAGAAGGTTTTGTCAATCCTAAAGGTGCTAACAAAGTGTGCAAGCTCCAGCGATCCATTTATGGACTGGTGCAAGCATCTTGGAGTTGGAATATACACTTTGATAGTGTGATCAAAGCATATGATTTTATACAAACTTTTGGAGAAGCCTGTATTTACTAGAAAGTGAGTGGGAGCTTTGTAGCATTTCTAATATTATATGTGGATGACATATTGTTGATTGGAAATAATACAAAATTCCTGGATAGCATAAAAGGATACTTGAATAAGATTTTTTCAATGAAAGACCTCAGTGAAGCTGCTTATATACTAGGCATCAAGATCTATAGAGATAGATCCAGATGCTTAATTGGACTTTCACAAAGCACATACCTTGATAATGTTTTGAAGAAGTTCAAAATGGATCAGTCACAGAAAGGGTTCTTGCATGTGTTACAAGGTGTGAAGTTGAGTCAGACTCAATGCCCGACCACTTCAGAAGATAGAGAGAAAATGAAAGTCATTCCCTATGCCTCAGCCATAGGTTCTACCATGTATGCAATGCTGTGTACCAGACCTGATGTGTGCCTTGCTATAAGTTTAGTAGAGAGGTACCAAAGTAATCCAGGAGTGGATCACTGGACAGCGGTTAAGAACATCCTGAAATACCTGAAAAGGACTAAGGATATGTTTCTCGTTTATGGAGGTGACAAAGAGCTTGTCGTAAATGGTTATGTCGATGCAAGGTTTGATACTGATCCGGATGACTCTAAGTCACAAACCGGATACGTATTTATATTGAATGGTGGAGTTGTAAGTTGGTGCAGTTCCAAGCAAAGCATTTTGGCGGGATCTATGTGTGAAGCGGAGTACATAGCTGCTTCGGAAGCAACAAATGAAGGAGTCTGGATGAAGGAGTTCATATCCAATCTAGGTGTAATACCTAGTGCATCGGGTCCAATGAAAATCTTTTATGACAATACTGGAGCAATTGCCTTGGCGAAGGAATCCAGATTTCACAAGAAAACCAAACACATCAAGAAATGCTTCAATTCCATCTGCGATCAAGTCAAGGAGGGAGACATAGAGATTTGCAAAATACATATGGATCTGAGTGTTGCAGACCCATTGCCTAAGCCTCTTCCACGAGAAAAATATGATCAGCACCAAGACTCCATGGGTGTAAGAATCATTACTATGTAATCTAGATTATTGACTCTAGTGCAAGTGGGAGACTGAAGGAAATATGCTCTGGAGGCAATAATAAAGTTGTTACTTATATTTCCTTATATCATGGTAAATGTTTATTATTCATGCTAGAATTGTATTAACCGAAAACTTAATACATGTGTGAATACATATCAACCAAGGGCACCGTATCAACTCTCATTTCGTTTCTTGTTTCATGACATATCAACCAATAAGAGATGTGGGTCGTGCATGCTTTCAATGAGACTATCAAACATGACATGCAGTAGTTAGTTCATTGCATGCAATGCTATTAATTAGCAAAAAAACATTAAGTTCTCTCGTTTTTCCCTCCGCCTTGGTCGCGGTGCACAATCTAAGATGACTTATACACCTGGACAGAGGGAGTATCATAGATGACCTTATTTATGGTCATACATGACACAAAGTAATATATCATTTATTATGTTACGGTATCTACCTATGTTACTCTAATCCTCTCTTTTTTAATTCACCGTCACATTATCATGTTTGCTATTTTCGAGTGCATGATACCGGCTATGATACCCCACTATGGGAGACCCCCATCCCTTTTAAAAAATGACGGCAATAGCTGGTGAACGGTCACCAGCAGGGATGCCATTTGTGAATGCTAGCGGGTGGCATTTTTTTTGTTTACGGGGTAATATCTTGCGAAAACTGTCATCGTCTAATCTGGATCTAACGGCTCTGGGGGCGTTCCTGGGATCTCGCCCCCGGCGAACGCTCGCCAGATAGCATTTCCCTTAATAACCCCGAGCAGGCGAACACCCGTCATCTCTTCTGTAGAAAAAAAAGAACCCTGTAAAATCTGCCCTCGAGATGCCCCACCTCGCCGCACCTGCCTCTCCGCCGCCGGCTCCAAACCTTATGTCCGACGCTCGCGAGGCTGCCTCCTCCTCGCCGCCGTCCGAAAGGGGGCGGAGGAAAGCGGTGGTGGTTGTTATGGGCGCGACGGGCGCCGGAAAGTCCCGGCTTGCCGTTGACCTCGCGAGGCACTTTGCCGGCGTCGAGGTGGTCAGCGCCGACTCCATGCAGGTCTACCGAGGTCTCGATGTCCTTACTAACAAGGTCTCCCTCGATGAGCAGAACGGTCTCTCCTCTCGAACACTCCAAGTGTCCCTCCTTGTATATATTTTTTCTTCAAAAGGAAATTCAGTTCCGTTCAGTTTGAGCTGAGTGACGGTATATTTGACGTGTCTGCAGGTGTTCCTCACCATCTCCTTAGCATCGTCGATCCTTCCGTGGAGTTCACTTGCCTGTAAGCTTACATCTGATGTTACTGATGCAACTTTGTTTCAGTCTTCTAGACTTCCAACTGAGTTACCGCCATGTTCATTCTGAATGGCCGCAGATTATAGAAGATATATTGGATCGTGGCGGCCTGCCTGTTGTTGTTGGTGGCACAAACTTCTATATACAGGTCCATAGTTCAACACTTGTCGATTTCCATATCAGGAGTTATTCACACATGTTCATAGTTCAATTCTGGTCGATATGCTTATCTTAAGTTAATTGTGTATCTGATTTACATTTTTGCGGGCTCTTACGATGGCCTTAGGCTCTTGTTAGTCCATTCCTCTTTGAGGATATGTCAGAAGATATGCAGGGTTGCACTTTAAGTGACCAACTTGATGATATAGGTGAATACTGAAACCATAACAGTTGCTCCTTATTCATCGTGTGCCTGTGCTGTATTCATGTTTTATTTATTTGCCTATTATATCTTAAATGCGCTATTCAGGCCTTGCCACGGATGATGTTAGAAGTGGGTATGAACACTTGAAGGAGATTGATCCTATTGCGGCACAAAGGATCCACCCGAACAACCATCGAAAAGTAAGGGTGCTGCACATTCCTACCATCTCCTGGTCACTTAGCCAGTCATTCTTCATCTGTAGCATGCTCTCACTTTCCTCATGGCATTCCCCTATTGAACTTATTTTATCTGTTTGATTTGCTGTATTGAACAGATAAAACGTTACCTTGAGTTATATGCAACCACAGGTGCACTACCAAGCGATCTTTTCCAAGGAGAAGCTGCAGAAGTGAGGAATTTTTGTATTTTCTTTGATTAATCATTCAATATATATGCCATGAATATGAAATACTAACTGCTAGAACACATTTTTCGTGCATGAGGTTAGATTTTCTTGTTTCAATATGGATTGTCCTAAACAAGATTTTTTGCTGTCAGGACAAGTGGGGACGGCCTACTAGCTCCAGATTTGACTGTTGTTTCCTGTGGGTAGACGCCGAGCTTCATGTTCTGGATAATTATGTCAATGAAAGAGTCGATTGCATGATTAATGCTGGCCTGCTTGATGAAGTGCGCAACATATATAATCCAGGTGCCGTTTATACCCAAGGTCTGCGGCAGGCCATTGGGGTTCGTGAATTTGATGAGTTTTTCAGATTATATTTTACAAAGAAAGAACCTGATGAGATAAAAGCTGGTATGCTTGATCTCCATGATGATAAGCTGAAAAGCTTGTTGGATGAAGCTGTCTCTCAGCTAAAAGCAAACACACGAAGACTTGTTCGACTCCAAGTAAACATTCCCTCTGTATCTTTATCCTTACATTTTTTAGACGGTCTGAGAAAATAATCAGTACTAGACTGCAAATCTTTGTCGCAGAGACGGAGGCTACACCAGCTGAATAAAGACTTCGGGTGGAATTTGCATCACATTGATGCAACAGAAGCATTCCAATGTAAGTCCATTTGTATGTATTAGCCCAGAGTGTTGAATTGGCCTGCTTTGATGTGTTCTTTTCCTTCATATGTAGTAATGTATATTTTACTAGGTACCACTGGTGACTCGTGGCACGTCAAGGTTATAAAACCTTGCGCAGATACTGTCAGAAGATTCTTGTCTAACGATACAACTTTGGCAAGTAAAGATTCTACGAATGATGGTGGTGGAACTAGGTTGGCCTCAAGAGAGTTATGGACTCAATATGTTTGCGAGGTGATGTTTTTTATTTAATGTTCTTATTACGAGGTGGTTCTGGTTATGCTTTGGTTGTCCTATGATAATTGGTTGAAGTATCTGATGCTTGCCTTTTGTCATTTCCCTCGATGTATTAGTTAATAAAAAACATGGATCTGACAACTTCTACCCTTTCTGAATTGTGTTATAGGCCTGCGACAACCGGGTCCTTCGAGGGGCACACGAATGGGAACAGCACAAGCAAGGCCGAGGCCACCGGAAAAGAACACAGCGTTTGAAGCGGAAGAGTAAGATCAAGAGTACATCGTCTGAAGCAGAAGTATAACCATATGAACATCAGTTGTAGTTTCGGTGTTGATGGACCACCATTTAGATTGGTTTTGAGTCTTATGGAGGAGACTGGGGAAGGGGATCGATAAGGACACGGATCCAAACACTAGTTCTGATCTTTAAAGGTGTGTTTGTATGCTGCCTGACTTCATATCGCAGCAAACTCGAGTTCGTCTTAATTTATGCCCATTCTGAACATGTCTTCTAATTGTTCATGGAGCTAGTGAATATCGTCAGAGTGAATTTAAAAGCAATCAGCAGTAGACCGGAAACTAAACCGATGAAAAAACAAAAGGTAAATCGACGGAACATTAGAATTAATGCAGATCATAATATTTTAGATCCAAGACGAATCCAACGGGAAAATCAGTGAAGCTAGCAAAGCAGCAGTCGAGCGCCTCCAACTACATTCACGCTCTGTCTTCTCGGCGGTCCAGACGGTTTTATAATGACAAAGTCGGCTTAAATTTGACTTATACTCCCTCCGTTCCTAAATATTTGTCTTTTTAGACATTTCAAATGACTACTACATACGAATGTATGTAGACATATTTTAAAGTGTAGATTCACTCATTTTGCTCCGTATGTAGTCACTTGTTAAAATACCTAGAAAGACAAATATTTAGGAACGAAGGGAGTATTAGCCAAAAAGGCACTTATTTTTATGTTTGGTTTTCGCCTTTGCTTACACCTTAATGTGACAATATCCACTCAAAAGTCAAAATCACAAAAGACGTGTTTTTTTTTCTTATAAACCGAACTTCAGAAATCAAGGAAGCAAAGGGGGCGAGCGACGCTGTAGAAAAGGACTTGATATACTCCCTTCGTCTCGATGTATAAGTCATTCGTGTAGTTCTAGGTCATCGATTTGAGAAATTAAATATATGTTATATGTCATGAAAAGTATATCACTAGATTTCTATACTCATGTAGTTTCTAAACATATATTTTTTGTTACATATAATACATATTTATATAGTTAAATTGTTGATCTAGAATTATGCGAATAACTTATACACCGAGACGGAGATAGTAGGTTGGCGAGGACGATGCGTCATATGTTGGCATCGGCAGCCGAGGCCGTGTAAGAGGGAGAGGACGATAGCTGAGGGTCCGAGGACGTGTAAGAGGGTGAGGACAACGGCGAATCATTTGCGATGTGGTAGAGCGCAACAATAAAGGTCTCCGGCACCAGCAATGGAGGAGGAGTTAGGCTGCACCATTGTTCTCTATTTTTCTTAGGAGATAGGAAAAATTAACACACACACAACAAGATCGTGTTGAAAGCCAAACGACCAGAATATAAGTCCACCAGAGTATTCCCAGCCCACCAGAGTTCATTCTAGGTTTCCACTGCATGGGTCAGGTATAGGAGTTCCCTCATCCCACCAATTCTAGGTTGGGAAACGTTTGTGCGCCGGCCGAAGCTTCGGCCGGTCGCACGCGCTCCACTCGATCGAGCAGGGATCGAGGGCACACACATCTCCCAGTCCAGGTTCGGTGTCTTTCGTTTTCCCTCCTTGGCCTACCACGTGCCTTTGGCCCATGACCCTTTTTTTCTCAGCCTTCATATTTATCTTCTTCCCCATGTCATCTTCAAGATCCATGTTCACCGCTGCTGACTGAAGCTCCGACAGGCATGGGGAAAGAAGCTGCAACTGCAGCCCCGCGAAGCTGCATCCGTTTTTGTTGGTGATGTGACCGTGGCGACCATGGCCATGCCCACGCCATCATGGAGCTGCAAGCTCAAAGGAAGCGGGTGCTGCATGCTGCGACTGTGGTCGTTGCATGCTGGAACCAGCGGCATTTTTTTCTACATCCACTAACGGTGGAACTACGACCTGTTGCTGCAACCATTATCGGATTTTGCTACGACCGGCTAAGAAATTTGCTACATCATTAATGGCGAAGATGCAACTCGGGACGGCGGCGACGACGTTTTTGCTGCAGCCCTTGCTGT
The DNA here is from genome assembly GCF_018294505.1 of Triticum aestivum. Taxonomy (NCBI): domain Eukaryota; kingdom Viridiplantae; phylum Streptophyta; class Magnoliopsida; order Poales; family Poaceae; genus Triticum; species Triticum aestivum. The sequence goes on from NC_057797.1 coordinate 426,236,389, forward strand.
TTTTTGCTACAACCTGCGATTTTTTTGCTACATCCATTTAAATGGAGTTCATCGGAAGCTGTCGTGCGTTCAACCCAGTGCAAGCGAACGTCAACGGGTGAAAAAATGCTTCAACCACCAGGAGAAAAAGCTTCAACCAGTAAGAGAAAAAGCTTCAACTGGGATGCGAGCGGCGGCACTGAGTGCTGCGGCCGGAGGCACGGTGGTGCGGCGACGGGCGTGATACGATAGCGGCAGCTAGGTGCTGCAACGACAGATACGCCAGACGTTTTGCTACGACGGCGTGACATCTTGCTGGAACCAGCGAGGACGGGGATGCGATGACGACCTCCAGTGATGAGGGCGGCGTCCTGTGGAACTGACGGGAGTCAGCCGGCGGCGACGAGGGCGGCGGCCGACGGAGACGTGGAAGGCCGGCGAGCTGGCTGTCGTATTGGGGATCACAGGAACTCTCAGGACGAACAGGCGCCATGTTTTTTATTTGTAGCGAAGCAGTTGGGGAAGAGGAATCGAGCGGCTGTTATAGATCAAATCGTACGTGCGTGGTTAGGCCGGCCGAAATTTCGTCCGGCGGACCGGCGTGTATCACTTGCCTTCTAGGTTTTTCCCCATCTTTTTGTCTGTATGTTGCGTTTGTACTATGTTTAAAAAAGAATATAAGTCTGATGGGCTTGCGGCCCACAAAACGTCCCACACAACATCTCTTCTCTCAAAAATAAAAGAACAAGTTCAATCAGCAGTTCCTATTTCGCACAGGATAGTGACCTACTGCGCAGCCTCTTGTACGCCATGTTTTCTGTATGGGCCGGCCCATTCTAGGTTTTTACCCACCTCTTTTGAGAAGGTTGTAGAACCTTCCATGAGCCAGGTTTTTTTAGAAAAACATCACACTTTATTTCATTGAATAATGTTTAAAGGGACACAAATGTGATCCGGTGGATCAATAAGCCACACATGTCTACCAATACAAAGTGTAGTGGATGATCTAGCTAATTTGTGTGCCTCATCATTACTTGCGCGGTGTTCATGGACAAACTCGTAACTCTGTAGTCTCGTCTTTCTATCATCAATCTCTCAAAGGATCATGCAGTACTCGCCTAAGTTCCGCTCGCTCTTTAGGTTGTTTATGACTCTCAGACAGTCAGATGCAATGCGTGCTTTTGAGACGGCCAGGTCCTCCGCAAGAGCTAAAGCTTCTCTACACGCGCACGCCTCCAGAGTAGCAAGTTCTGTCACACCTTGAAATACTACCGCGGACGCCCCCAGGAATATGCCACAGTCACTTCAACAGACCACACCAACCTCCCCAATGCTCGGCGGTAACCATTCTGTACCTCGCAAGCTAGGTGTTGTGTTTGTTATACATCCGGTTCGTTGCTTGGGTAGTTCATGTATCTCTTGCAAGTATCGCTCAATAAATGAATGTGTCAGACAATGGACTCTGGAACTCGTGTTCATAGATAGCCCTTCTTCTTGCCCACTAGATTGTCCATAGTGTGGCTAGGACAGAGATGAATTTATCCTTGCTCAATGTATCACGCAGACTGAAAAGCCAAAACTTGGGGTCCAGTGTCTCGTCGCCATAGACCAGGAGTAGTGCATCATCATCCCGGAGTGACCACACTCCTTTGGCCATGTTACAGTTGAGGAGAGCATGCCTCCATGAGTCGACAACTGCCAAACAGATCGGACAGGTTGCATCTTCTGTCATATGCCTCCTCACCCGTTCTTGGCCCGTCGGGGGAGACGCCCGGGCCAATCGCCTCCAAGTTTGGCAGGCACCTGTACCCCCCACAGCTTCTTCCATTCTTTCTCTTGTTTCAACGTATCCGAGTTCTCTGTTTGTCCCGTTAACCATGCTTCCGTCTATACTTTGTCTCTACAACCATCCTGTAGCATGATCGGACTGAGAAAAGGCCCGACCTTTAATACCGTCAAGCATAGAAGTCCGGCTGTGTTTTGTAGCTGATTGGAATTTGCCTATCGGTTTTTCTTTTCCTTTTGTTTTGTTCGCATGTTTTTTCTTTCCTTTTATCTTTTTCGCATTTTCCCCTTCTTCTTCTTTCCTTTTACTTTTTCATTTTTTCTTCTTAATTTTGTGAAGATTTTTTAAAATTTGTGAGCATTTTTATTGAATTCGTTAACAATTTTTGAATTCATGGACATTTTTCCAAATATGAGAACGTTTTTTAATATTCACACATATTTTTAAAAATTCACGGAAACTTTTTAAAACTTTCTAACATTTATTGAAATTCATGAATATTTTTTAAAATTCGGATCATTTTATGAATGCAAGGAAATTTTGAAAATTCGAGAATATACTTTTCAAATTTAAGAGAATTTTTTCAATTTGAGAACAAATTTTGGACTCACAAACAGTTTTTGAATTTTGGATTTTTTTTAAAACTTAATTGATATATTTCAAATAAAGGAATTTTTTTAAATCTCGAAGATTTTTATAAAGAAGCTAAAAAAGAAAAAAACAGAAAATAAAAATAACAAACAAAAATAAACGAAAAAATTTAGGGAAGCCTGCCACATACCTGGGCCGGCCCAAGTTCGCGTGAGGGGCGCGGCCTCGCTTTCCACCGCACGGTTGGGAAATAGGAGTCCCGGTCCGAGCCGGCTACCTATCATTGTAGGATTGTCTAAAAAAACCCTATCATTGTACGAGATTCTCAAAAAAAAAGAAGACCTAGGATATGTACGCAGGTTAGATCTAGAAATACGACGTACAGATACGACCGACCTAGACAATTACAAATACCTAGGTCCGGATCTAGAAATACGTAGATACTGGAATCACATACGTACCCCGGCTTTCCCTTTCGTTTCGAAGCTCTCGCGTTGGCAGCAAGGTGATCGGCGGAACGCGAAGATCAAATCGAGTAAGTCGCCTTCTTCTTCCCCCGTCGATCGAATTAGGGTTCGTGCTTTTCGTCCCCTTTCCTGCTTCCTTGGTCTTTGGTCTCTGTTCTTGACAGGGCAAGATCAAGATGGCCGCGGTTCTTCCTGCGCTGCTGCCAACCCCACCGTCGGCCCCAATCGCTACGTTGCTCAAGACATCGCGGACGGACGGGAAGCCTGGCCGTGCGTCGGCGAGCCGGAGATGGATAGATAACAAATTTTTGATTCTGGCCGCCGCGTCGAACTTGACCGGCGGTGAGCGCGTCGGACGCGTGCTGTCGAAGATGAGCGGAGGCGAGCGAGTCAGACGCGTGGCATCGGACATGGGCGGCGGCGACCGTGCCAGACGCGTGGCATCGGACACGGACGGCGGTGATCGCGCCGGACGCGTGGCATGGGGCATGGACGGCGGTGACCGCGCCGGTCGCGAGGAGTCCCGAACAAGCTGGAGCGCTGTCAAGAGGCCTGCCAGCCGCGCTCCTTCCACCGATCGGTGTGACAAGAAGCCCAAGGCTCCGGTCGACAAGGAAGCTTCTCCGGAGACAGAGCAACTGTTCGCTGGCCCGACGTTCATAAGCGTCGTGCCCCCGGATCCGAGCGAGCTCCCGATCCCTTGCTGCTTCATGAAGAAGGCCCGCTAGTGGACTAGCAAGTAGCAACAACACATGGGATTGATCCCTTACTACAGTCGTCGTCGTCGTCGTGTAATCTTGCTTTGTAGCCCAATTTCAGCGCTTGTTAGATGCGCTTTTAGTAGTGTAGTAATTTGTCATGGCTCTGGGTTGTGTTCATGTTAGTAAAACCCAACCCAGAGAGGGGCGGATGGGTGGCATGACAATCATAAACTATCTTCCATGTTATTTTACTCTCCTTGCAATCCTTCCTGCAGTCTTTCCTCTACTGAAGAGTGAAGAAAGCCCGTTTTAAGATCACCGTTGAGCCTCACACCTGCTCCGCTGAATCTGTCGCCATAAAAGACTAGAAATCTGTAATAATCTTCAAGATTGGAACAAGGCAATGTTTCTAACTAGTCTATGTTGATTTAACAAGTCGCTTCGTTTATAATCCTTGATTTGGAGCAGCAGTTCCATTTCTACCGCTAGAGCAGAGCTACTCTGCAGCGAACCGGCCATCACAACACAAAGAAAATTATGGTCCACCCACAGCATTGCACAAACGATTCAGTTAAACAACAAATGGGACCTTCACACAGACACTTGCATTTGTGCATGCACAACATACTATAGGTACTTAATTGAAAATGGTTGCCATACCAAATGTCAGATGTTTTTCTTTGCACATACAGTTCCTCTCCTCTCCTGTCCCCGTTCGTCCAATGTAAATTGTACTTCAGGCCAAATGCTGAAGCCTTTATCTTCTTATTGATGCTTTGTTTTATTAATGTTTATTAGAAGGGAGAGAGGGATTTGTGGAATAGTTCGTTGTATTGCTTGAGCCACGTGGGCATATATATAGGATTACAATCATCTACTTGGAGTACAAGACAAGCCAGAACAAATCCTAGTCCATCTCGTCTTTCCTAATAAACATTATACTCAACATCCCCCACAGTCACAACGGTAGCGACGCAGACGGTGATACTGGAGAAGAATACGAAGGCAAGCCAACGGACACCCCCCACGGTCGTAACAGTCGACGCATCGTGGAGTCGTGGCTGGAGTGGCAACCGACGAGGTTGCTCAAGCAAGGCGGTAGCCCTTTGTGCCGTTGTCGAGGTAGCCGAGAGCGTGGGTGCTGGAGCCGTGGTCGAGGTAGCCGTGCGAAGAATGCCGTGGTCGATGTTGAGTCAGGATAGCCGGCGTCGAGGAAGTCGCCGTGGAGCCGCGGGCGCAAAGAGGCGCTGAGTTAGTCATGGGCGCAGCAGTGGTGCGCCGGGGAGAAGACGTTTTTGATGACATGTCGCGCCGGGGTTGCCAAGCCCGGGGACATATCGTAGACGAAGGCACGCACCAGGCTTGCCGGGCCTCGGGGACACGTCGTGGACGAAGGCACACTTCGGTGTTGCCAGTACCGGCCATGCGTAGACGGGGACCTACACGAGCTGTACGCCATGTCGAAGAAGTCGAAGAAGCCAGCAGAGAAGGACTCGACGATGGTTGCAGCGCCAACCGGCGCGGGGCCGATATCGCCCGCGGTTGTCGGAGTAGACGAAGTGGTCGGCGTAGATGACGGCGACGCTGGCGACGGGCTAGTGTTGGACGAAGACGAAGGGGTTGGACGGACAGCGGCGGCGGCTACGGGGGTAGTCGGGGCGGCGTCCGAAGAAGAGCGGCTACGGCGGCGGCAGCTAGGTTAGGAGCGCGGTGGCGATGCTCGAAGGAGGCGAAGAACCCGACAGCGTGACGAAGACCGGCGCAGATGGTGGCGTTCCCGCGCCAAGGGAGACGACGCGACGCATACCATGAGAGGTCGACGCGCATGACGACGGAGTGGACCGCGGGCCGCGACGCTACGACCCGAAGGGGCGACGTAGTGGCGGCGGGCAAGTCGGGGCGACGGCGGGAAGACCTCGGGGCGGCGGCTCGGACCGCGGGCCGTGGAGCTGTAGCCTGAAGGGGCGACGCAATGGCGGCGTGCGAGTAGGTGCAGCCGCGGGGACGGCCTCGGGCGGCGGCGGAGATAGCGTGCCACGCTCGCTACGACCCTGTAACGCCCGAGACTGACGCGCTAGGTGTCTTCCAGTTATTCGTTGTTGTTGCCTTGTCATTCGCTTGAGCGTTGTATCTTGCCATGTCATCACGTGCATTGCATTCTTATGTTTTTAAAACTTGCATCCGTCCGATTTCTCCCATTTCTCTCCGTTGTCCGTTCTGAGCCCAGACACACTTGCACGCGCCCGCGGCACCTCCGGAATAGTATTTTATAAGTGGCCGGAAAATATTCTCGGAATGTGTGGAAAGTTGGCGTGCGGTCTTATTATAGTGCAGGTAGACTGCCTGTCAAGTTTCGTCGCATTCGGAGCTCGTTTCATAGCCGACCGTTAAACATATAGCGACATTATAGCCGGTCATACGTCGGACATTTTCGGTCTCCGAAAACTGATGTCGGGCCTCTGTTCTTCCCTCTTTTCTTAGTCCAACCCCCTCTACACAGTCCATTTAGCCCACCTACCTGCCCCTCCGCTCCGGACCGAACGGTTCCGAAACAGCCTCAAACCCCCTAACCCTAGCCCCTTGCCTTATATAGACCCCCTCCATGCCATTTTGAGTACCCCTAGCCTTCCCCTACCCTCAGCCGCCGCATCCCCCTTAAAATCAGTGCCGCCGGCCTTGTTTTCCGCACACAGCCGCTGCAGATCTGCCACTTGGCACGCCGCCGTTCGCCAGCCACCGCCAGCCACCACCAGTGCCGCCACCCTCGGCCTATTGCGCCGCGCCACATGTCCCCAGCGCCTCCCCACGCCCGTGCGCCGCCGCGCGGCCCGCCAGCACCCAGATCGGGCCCTGGGAAGCCCATCTGGGCCTGAGCTCCCCGTCGTTCTCGCAGGACCTCCTCCCGTCCCCGAGCAACCCGCGTCCCCGCCGTCATACGTCGCCTCCGCCCACCGCCGGCGAGCGGAGCCGCCGGAGACGCACGCCGGCGCCCGATGCCAGCAGGCCAGAGCCGCCCTCGCCTTCCTCTCTCTCTCCCGTCACTAACCGCCCCGTCGACCTCTTCCTTCGCAGGGAGCTGCCGCCGCCCGTCACTAGTGATCCCCGCCGACGCCAGGAACGAGTCACCCGGGGCCGGATCCGCCCGAATCCGCCCGTTTCCGGTCACCCCGCCGTCCTTGAGCACCCTCACCGGAGCTCCACCGCCACAAGCCACGCCGCCGGCCCTGCGAGCGCGAGACGAGGACGACGTCCAGGCCGCCCCATCGCCCTGGTGGGCCCCGCTCGGCCTCCAAGGCCCAGCAACCGGCCTGTTTCCCCTCCGACTGGGCTTGGTCCATGGTGAGAGAACATCAGCCCAGCGCCTAGCAGATTAGGCAGAGTGCCTATTTTTTTCCCTCTGGTCGATTTTAGGATTTATCCAGAGAACTCCGTTTTACAGAAAAGTCCCTAGAGTTCATGCATTTAATAACTCATCAACCGTGCATCATATTAAAATGATTTATATATGAAAAATACTTGGAATCTTGTCTAGTTTCATAATATTCAACTTTCATCCTTGGTAAAAATGTTTAACTTGATGTTTGATTAAGTTTGCTTAAATAACATGCTAAAATGTTTTAATTCATAACTAATTAACCGTAACTCGATTTATAATAATCTTTATATGTAAATGGGGTGAAAAAATGCCTAGTTTAACATGGTGCACTCATCTTGCATATTTAATAACTCTAAAATTGTGTATAGGGCAGAACAATACCAAATTCATAATATGCATATGAGGATTTTTTCGGATTTGTTGCTTGTTGTTCCGGCCTCATTTAAACTTGCCTAGATAGGTAGTTTTATTATGCTTCACCTCTTGCCATGTTTAACAACATTTAATATTGTTGGGTACATAAACGAGAGTGAACTAAATGATTGAATGTGGTGTTTCGTCAATATGTAACCCGTTGCATATTGAGCTCCACTTAATTTGTAATATTGTTTGTGCACTTTGCCTTGTCATGCCTCATTAAACCGGACATGCATCATACTTGGTTGTGCATCATGCCATGTTTATGTGATGGTTGTTTACTATGTTGCTTGCTTCTTTCCGGGTTGCTTCTCTCGTTAGCTTCGGTTTTTTTCCGGGGTTGTGAGGATTCGTTCGACTACGTTGGGTTGTCTACTTCTTGGACTCGCTCTTCTTCCTTGCGGGATCTCAGGCAAGATGATCATACCCTTGAAATCACTTCTATCTTTGCTTGCTAGTTGTTCGTTCTATCGCCATGTCGCGTTACCTACCACTTGTTATATCATGCCTCCCATATTGCCATGTCAAGGCTCTAACCCTCCTTCCTAGCAAACCGTTGTTTGACTATGTTACCGCTTTTGCTTAGCCCCTCTAGCGTTGCTAGTTGCAGGTGAAGTTGAAGTTTGTTCCATGTTGGAACATGGATATGTTGGGATATCACAATATATCTTATTTTAATTAATGCATCTATATACTTGGTAAAGGATGGAAGGCTCGGCCTTATGCCTGGTGTTTTGTTCCACTCTTACCGCCCTAGTTTCCATCATACCAGTGTTATGTTCCTTGATTTTGCGTTCCTTGCGCGGTTGGGTGTTATGGAAACCCCTTGACAGTTCGCTTTGAATAAAACTCCTCCAGCAAGGCCCAACCTTGGTTTTACATTTGCCTAACAACCTATACCTTTCCCTTGGGAGTAATTAACCCGAGGGTCATCTTTATTTTAACCCCCTGGGCCAGTGCTTCTCTAAGTGTTGGTCCGAACCGGGCAACCTGCGGGACGACCTCGGGGCAACTTGAGGGCTGGTTTTACTCGTAGCTTGACCTATACGGTGTGCCCCGAGAACGAGATACGTGCGACTCCTATCGGGATTGTTGGCACATCGGGCGGCTTTGCTGGTCTTGTTTTACCATTGTCGAAATGTCTTGTAACCAGGATTCCGAGACTGATCGGGTCTTCCTGGGAGAAGGAATATCTTTTGTTGACCGTGAGAGCTTGTGATGGGCTAAATTGGGACATCCCTGCAGTGTATAAACTTTCGAGAGTCGTGCCTGCGATTATGTGGCAGATGGGAATTTGTTAATGTCCGGTTGTAGAGAACTTGACACTTGACTTAATTAAAATGCATCAACCGCGTGTGTAGCCGTGATGGTCTCTTTTCGGCGGAGTCCGGGAAGTGAACACGGTCTTGTGTTATGCTTGAACGTAAGTAGTTTCATGATCACTTCTAGCTTCTCGACCGTTGCATTGCTTCTCTTCTCGCTCTTATTTGCGTATGTTAGCCACCATACATGCTTAGTGCTTACTGCAGCTCCACCTCATTACCTTGTCCTACCCATAAGCTTAAATAGTCTTGATCTCGCGGGTGTGAGATTGCCGAGTCCTCGCGACTCACGGATACTTCCAAACAGTTGCAGATGCCGATGATACCAGTGTAGGTCACGCCATCGAGCTCAAGTGGGAACTCGATGAAGATCTTGTTTGTTGTTTTGTTTCGTTTCCTGTTGATCAGTAGTGGAGCCTAGTTGGGACGATCGGGGATCTAGCATTTGGGGTTGTCTTCTTTTATTTTGGTTCCGTAGTCAGACCTTGATTGTACTTTGGAAGATGTATGAATTATTTATGTATTATGTGAAGAGGCGATTGTAAGCCAACTCTTTATCCCTTTCTTATTTAGTACATGGGATTGTGTGAAGATTACCCCTCTTGCGACAAAACTACCATGCGGCTATGCGTCTAAGTCGTGTCCCGACACGTGGGAGATATAGCCGCATTGTGGGTGTTATAGGCCCGATGGGGCGACGCAGCGGCATCGCGAGGGTCGGTGCTGCCACGGAGACGACCTGAAACAGACGTACTCGAGGCATCGGTAGACCGCGGGCCGCGGCACTACAGCCCAAAGAGGCGACGCAGCGGTAGCACACGGGTCGATGCAGCCGCGGGGAGAACCATGGGGCGGCGGTGCTGCTGCCCGACGGGGCGACACAGCGGCAACCCGATGCTCGATCGGTGGAGAGGCACGCTAAACTCGGGGACGATCTTCACGGGGCGTGCGAAGGAGCGCGCAACTGACAGGCCAGGTCTGTCGCACTGCGTAGCTGAGGCGGATTGCGGCGGCGGGCGGGTGATCAATCCGATCACGCGGGAGGTCGGGGACGCCGCTCGATGGAGGCGGGGTGGCGACGGAGTGCAGGATGAAGCCGGCAACGATGGGCGGCAGGTGGCTACGATTGGCTACTGCATGGCGCGAGGCCGCCAGGTCAGGGTGATGCAGGAGTCCTGGTCGGAGCAGGGCGGTGACGGTCGGTGTAGATCAACGAGCGGGCCGGCGCGCAAACGGCGGCGGGGAAGGGCCGCCGCATGACGCGTGGCCGCGGGGTCGGGGCGACCGGCGGGCAGACGCGCGAACGACGCGCGAGGCCGCTTGGTCGGGGCGACACCGGCGGGCAGACGCGCAGACGATGCACGAGGCCACCGGGTGGATGAAGAAGCCGACTGATCGCATCGGTGTTGGAGTAGAGACGTACGTGGTTGAGGACGGCGGTGGACGACGCAAACCGATCAAGATTAGATCGGAAAACCAAAAAGAAAAACGCCGATCAAACGATCGGTGAAAGAGCAAAAAAACCCGGAGCAAGGGCTTGGGAAAAAGACTCTCTAGGGCAGCCGGCCAACACGGTCGGCGGACGAACCCTAGGTACGGGCGGCGCGGCCCTCGGTGGCGGTCATGGAGGCCGACCGTCCCAGGAGCGGTGCGCGGAAGCGGCAGCGGCTAGGGTTTAGGATCGACTTGTGATAGATACCATGTTAGAAGGGAGAGAGGGATTGATAGAATAGTTCGTTGTATTGCTTGAGTCTCGTGGGCATATATATAGGAGTATAATTATCTACTTGGAGTACAAAACAAGCCAGAACAAATCCTAATCTATCTCGTCTTTTTTAATAAACATTATACTCAACAGTGTTAACATGTATTCCTCGTGTTTGAGTAAATGTTACAGTATTGGGCATATGCTCCTTCATATTGCAGGACGATATGTTATTCATCATTCTTTTGCAGCTTTTGGATGCTCCACTTATTTCGTTGGCAATGTAAGTAGAAGATATACGAAAAATACACAGGAGCTCTCGGGTGCTCCGCATCCCTATATGAAAAATATTCATAAAAAATTCTTAGAAAATCAAAAAAATTCAAAATTTTGAGATGTCAAACCTGGTTTACCAATCTACTTCCGTGTGAAATTTCGTGAAAAAATACCAAAAAACGTATCCGTGGCGAAGGAATTACTGCCTAGAAAAAAATGTACCCAAACAGTGTTTTGCTATACATAGAATTTTTTTGTCTTTTTTGCCGTGAATACGATTCCTGGTATTTTTTTCACCAAATTTCAGACGGAAGTACAACGGGAACCCACGTTTGATATCCCCAAATCCCAGATTTTTTTTCAAATTTCTCGGTATTTTTTTCCTGGTATTGTATGTATAGGGGTGTGGAGCACCCGAAAGCTCTAAATCCTCGTCCGAAGATATACCATATAATATTTCATAATGGAAAGTTATCCAGACTGTAGGTATGTTTATATAGTTACCACCTTCTGTCCAAATTTGCAGAGATAAGATGGAAACTGAATGGACGTCTGAACTGATTGGTGCCAAACTGTTCTCCATAGTTTTTGACCTAGTTCATATTTTTCATCAATGGCTTTCATTGCTGAGTCAAACATGTTATACATCTTATTCTGCTAGATTTGCTAGATGCTCATTTATCTATGCAAAGCAGTATTATGACATTCAGTTCTTGTTCATTTGATTGTGCAAATAGCTTCAGGCTGTCATGGTTTCTTGGTGACGTGTTATTAAAGATGTAGCAACAAGCTTCCAGTAGTTTATGCAGTACAGGATAGGAGATGCCATCCTATAACGATTTTTTAGCTAAGGACTTCTGGTTACTGCACTCCATAAAGTAGGCAGTTAATTTGTTAGGGCTCTAATAACAATCAAGGTAATAGGTCCGGATAAGTGTACATCAGCTACCATAGCTAGAGGTAAATCATCTCTTGTTACTATCTCGTACTCAACTTAAGCATACTGGTTTTCTAAGTGAGTGTGAGACTGTAGGCATCGGTAAATTTCAGATGGTCTATAACTTCAGATTGTAGGAATGCGTTGCAGTTTGCACATAAGTACAAATAGATATATTTTAAGGTAAATACGCTAGAAGTCTTAGAACTTGCGTGTGACGGTTAGTTTGATGCACAAACTTGTAAAATACGCGTTTCTAGTCCACTAACTTGCATGGACATGCAAATATGATCACATTTTACATACGCGGACGTATCTATAACCTGTATGGCACGCCAACATCGCTAGGGCCCGGTGTCGTCCACTGTAACAGTTCTCATATGGTAGATTTGCAGAAAACCTTTGAATTTTATTTACTCGTGTACTGGGTCCTTCACATAAAGTAAAAACATAAGAGAAAAGGTGGTGGGTTTCATACACATGACCTGCCTCTAATAGTCTTGCGTGGGCAGCGTGATTGAATAGTACGACTACCACCTATATTCTATAAACACGGACTGGAAAAAATTAAAGAATTACAGTTCGAACCTGTGACCACGTGGAGTCTTGGACGCTACTCAAAAAAAGAATGATCCAAAGAGCTAAACATTTTATATCTTGTCATCTCTTTTGTTTGATGTAAGAAATACTACTTATTCTAGTGTTTCTGACCTCACAAAAATGTTCATTCGTTATAAAAAAAGATACGCGACATTTTAAATAATAGTTAAACATTTTTTGAGTTGGATAGTATTTAAATATTGTATAAATACACACGGGCTCGTACATACTACTCCCTCTATCCACGTCTTATATAAAGGGACGGATGGAGTACTATATAGTCATATATGCATAGCTAGCTACATGCATGGTACATCCCCGCAAAAACAAATGCATGGTACCGTACTAAACATTATTATCTATATATTTTTAGCATTTAAAATATGTAATTAATATTTTTTCAAATATATGTTTTGATATATACTTTTACATACATATTTTACATTTTTTATGCAACAGAAATATTTTTATACACTTTCCAAATACATTATTAACATTTTTTCAATTATATGTTTTGATGTAAAAAATATTCATACACATTATCTCTTTCAGATATACATCTAAATACATTTATATATTTGCTTAATATTTCTAAACATATAATTAACATTTTTTTCAATTACAAGGTTTTTACCTATTTCAAATACATGTTAAACATTTTTGAATGATACAAAATATTTTTCAACTAGTGAACATTTTTTAAATTGTATTAAAAATTTTAAATGTCATGAACATTTTCTGAAATGCATTAACATTTTAAATGCAATGTATGTTTTTAATTAAACAAATATATATTTTACAATGTTGAAATATTATCTAAGATTTAATGTACCTTTTTTTTATAACACATGGACATTTTTGGAAGGTCTCACTAGAATCTAAGTTTTTTTTATTTCTTACATTGAACAAAAGACATAACAACATAAACAGTGTTTATATCATTATAACATCCTGTGCCATTGTAGCCTGGTGGTTAGCTTAGTTATGGGCGACCACAATTTCACAGGTTCGAATTGTGGGGATTCTGTTTTTCGGATTTGATTTCTTCTTTAATTTTTCAGTCCCTGTTGATAAAATATATATTATAGTCGTGCAATACAAACGTGTTTTTGTTTGTCAGTCTGCTGGCAGTACACACGATATGTTGAGCTGCAGGTTATGGTTTGGACCCCACCTCAGCCCTTGTTTTATTTATTTTATTTGAGTGGCCCAATGCATGAATAAAAAGGCGTGGGCTTTTCTGCAAATCTATCATGCAAGAACTATTACATAGGCTGACAGCGGGCCCTTGCCATGATGACCTACCTAGTAGGCAGTAGATTACGTTTGCACACGTAAAATGTGATCGTATTTGCACCTTCATGCAAGTTCATAAACCAGAAACATGTATTTTACAAGTTTATGCATCAAATGGACCGTCGCACGCAAGTTCTAAGACTCCTAATGTATTTATCTCATATATTTTTATTAGACCTTTCAAGCATATGGAGTGTTCGGCAATTTGTAACGACACTTACCAAATGTGTTATTTAGGACTCTGCATTTGCTGACCCATGAGTCATTTCTTTTCTATAGATCATCCAAATTCATTCCCCTGTTTGACTGTGTAATATATGTAAGATTTGATTAAGCGTTCCTACTCCCAACAGGGGAGCCGCATGGGTATACATTGATAGATGACTTGGAATACAAGAGTTGTCAGAGTCTCGTCTAACCAACATGAGATCTTACAGGAGATATTAAACAGGAGATAGAAGGAGATAAATATCTACCTAACTACTCCATCCAACGTGATATACAATATGTTCGGCCCACCAGCCTCATAACATTATGTTTAACAAGTGTCATAGGAAGGATAGAGCTCCCCTGTCGCTCCCGCGGGCGGCTCGGGAGCTAACCCTAGCCGCCGCCGCGAGCACCCCACCCACCGTCTCTTCCACCACTCGCCGCCGCCGGTGGCAGTCGCCGGGCAAAGCCCGTGCGGCTCGGCGGCGGCGGGGCCTTTCTCCTCCTCCGTCCGTGGCTGGCTGGCGCGGGCCGGTTGCTTCGGCGGATGCTCGGGCAGCAGCGCACGTCCGGGGCGACCCTTCTGGCTGGCGAGGCTGCGCACGAGGATGTGGGTGAGCGAGGCGCGCGTAGGAGGCGCGCTGGATTGCAGATCTGGTGCATCGAGGGCGCGCGGTGCTGCATGGTGACCGCGTTCGGTTCGCGGGCGCGGATGGTGGCGGCGGCTCAGCGAGGCAACGGCGGTCGCCGTGGTGGGCTCAACGCGAAGGCTTGGCTGGTCGCTGGGCGTCCGCGCTGGTGGTGGCGCAGCTTCGGCCGTGTGATCTCCAGCTGGGGATCTGGATCTGGCTGGTCTGCTCCCGATCTGCGATCGATGGGCTGGCTGTCGGCGGTTGGTGGTGCCCAGACGTCTCTTCCTGGAGCAGGGGGGATCCGGCCGTGGTGGATGCCTGGAGCGAAGGCTCCGGCCGTGGTGGATGCCTGGAGCAGGGAGGCTCCGGCCGTGGTGGTTTGCGTGGGGTGCAGGGCCCGATATGGTTTCTGCAGGCTCGGCGTAGAGGATGGTGGTGGCCCGGTGCAGCGTTGGCGTGCTCGTTGCATCGGGGGTGTGCGATCCAGTGGAGGTACCTGTTGGCCTTTGGTCGGCTGCGTGGGAATGGTTGCTCCAGGTGAAAGCCTGGCTGGTGCTCGTCGGCCGGCGGCGACGGCGCGCGTGGGCGTCGTTATCCTCCTTGGAGGCGTCGTCAGGGATCTTTGCAGCCCTACTCCCGGATCAAGACCTTTAGGTGAAAATCAAGATCCTGCTGTAGGATCGGGCGGTGGCGTCGTCTTCAGCGTCGTTTCCCCTCTTGAGGGCACCGTCTTGAAGATCTTGATCCCAATGGTGCTTTTTACGGACTGGATGTGCATGGTGGCTTCAGTGGCAATGATGATGGGGTGAGCAAGGTCGAAGGCATGGCACTGGTCGAGGTAGTCGTCTCTTCTCCGGCGTGTCCGTGAGATTGCCTCGGCTGTTTGTTGTTGTGAAGTCGAAGCTGCGGTGGAGAGGCCCAGGTGGCGTACGCGACAGGTCGTCCGTTCGGCGATCTTCCATGATGCCTACTATGCCTAGCTTTTCGTAGTTCATCATCAGAGTCGGAACTGCATTGCCTTGTGGTGGGTGGATGGCGTTTCATAGAGTGTAGTGTTGTTCTGCAACTAATAGGGTTGCTGTTTTTCTTTTTCTTTGATCTTCGGATCTTCACCATGTTATGCTTCCGTTGCTTCCTGCTTAATCTGAATCAAGCCAACAATTTGCTGGATCTTTCAAAAAAAAAACATTATGTTTAACATCCTCCCTTAATCTGAACTTCTCAAGTTTAGATTACGCTTAATCTCTTCAAATGGTCCTGTTGGTAATGCCTTTGTAAACCCATCAGCCACTTGATCCTTTGAAGGAATGAACAGAATCTGCAATTCTTTGCTAGCAACTCTCTCTCTAACAAAATGATAATCAATCTCAATATGTTTTGTCCTTGTATGAAAAACAGGATTAGCAGAGAGATAAGTAGCACAAATGTTGTCACACCAAAGACATGGAGTTTGTGTATGAAATATTCCAAGTTCTTTAAGTAAAGACTTAACCCATATAATTTCTGCAGTAGCATTGGCTAGTGCTTTGTATTCTGCCTTAGTGCTTGATCTTGATATAGTGGCCTGTTTCTTTGCACACCAAGAAATTAAGTTGGGTCCAAAGAAAACTACAAAGCCACCTGTAGATCTTCTGTCATCTAAGCAACCTACCCAATCATAATCAGAAAAGGCACTAACAAGTGTAGAGGTTGACTTGGTGAATGTTAACCCAATGCTTAGTGTGTTCTTCACATATTTTAGTATGCGCTTAGCAGCAGTCCAGTGAGCAGAAGTAGGTGCATGAAGATACCGACACACTTTATTTACAGCAAATGAAATATCAGGCCTCGTGAGTGTTAAGTACTGAAGTGCCCCTACCAGACTTCTGTATTTAGTACCATCTTCTTAACTCAAAGGTACACCCTCTGCAAGAGACAATTTTTCTGAATTAGAGAGTGGTGTTGGTGATGGTTTACAGCCCCGCAATCCTGCCTTTCTCAAAAGATCGGTTGCATTATTTTCTTGAGAAAGATGAAGACCACCTTCCTGGTTTCTCTTGACCTCAATACCAAGAAAGAAGTGCAAGTCACCGAGATCTTTTAGAGCAAAATTTAACTGTAAATCTTTCAAGAGAGCTGTAACTGCCTCATTGGAGGAACTAGTGACAATAATATCATCGACATAAATGAGCAAAAAAATAGTTGTGCTGGAACGGCGATAAATAAACAGAGAAGTGTCAGACTTGGAAGGAACAAAACCAAGACTTTGCAGTTTGGAGCTCAAGAGAGAGTACCATGCTCGTGGAGCCTGTTTCAGTCCATAAAGTGACTTATCAAGTCTGCAGACATGGAAGGGCCTGTTTGGATCTTCAAACCCAGGAGGTTGTTTCTTATATACTTTCTCTTCCAGAACACCATGAAGAAACGCATTCTGTACATCTAGTTGACGAAGACACCAGCCACGAGACACATCAATGGAGAGAACCAGGCGAATACTAGCAGCTTTAACAACGGGACTAAAGGTATCCTCATAGTCAAGTCCATACCTTTGCTTGAATCCTTTTGCAACGAGTCGTGCTTTATAACGATCAATGGTATCGTCTGACCTCCGTTTGATGCGAAAGACCCATTTGCAATCAATGAGGTTTGTACCTGGAGAGGAAGGAACAAGGTGCCAAGTGTGATTTTTCTGAGGGGCACAAAACTCCTCGTCCATGGCATGTTTCCATTTGGGATCAGCAAGTGCTTCATGAACAATACAAGGTTCTCCTGCAGATGTATCAGATACAACCAAGCCATACTTAGTTTTGTAATTAACCGAATGAATCGTGCCTGTTTGAAGTCATGTACGAGGTGGATGCAGCTGCATAGAAGATCCAGGGAGGGCAGAATCCTCCTGGACAGGCGAGCCGCCCAAATCTACAGCTGATCGAGGCGATCCCAGGGCGCCTGCCGCAGTCGGATCATCTGTGGCAAAATCAGAGGTCGTTGAAGAAGGACGTGCCACAAAAGATCCAGGGGAACCTAGCAGAGCAGGCTCGGGTGGAGCGCCGGCCTCACCTGTCGCAGGGCGGGATACGCACCAGGTGTAGACGCGTGGCGTCGGCGCATAGCATCCGAAGGGTGGGTCCCGGTCGATCGGGTTGTCCCCTGGTGGTGGGTGGCGCGACGCACACGTGCCCACCGCAGGTTGACGTAGAGCGGGGGGGGGGGGCAGGGTCGGTGCAGGCCGCCGATCCCAAGGCGGATACGGGCCCAGACTGGCGCAGCGATCCCGGGGCGGATTCGGGAGCAGGCTGCCGCGCCGATCCCGAGGGAGATTCGGCCGGATCTGCTATGTCCATACCAGGGGTGTGTTGCTCAATATTTTCAGAAAAAAAGTACCATTCTCCATGCCATTTGTTGCACTGTTTAGTCCTGTAGCAGGGAGCTCATGTGGACTCATAGAGGAATTAGTCAATATGGAATCATCATTATTAACACCCACACACTCATGGCCAAGAAGATGAGAAGGGAGAAGAAGGATTTCCTTCTTGAGAAAGGCACCAGCATTGGGATGGAGCTTGTCAAAGGGAAACTGGGTTTCGTCAAATACGACATTACGAGAGATGTACACACGACCAGTGGATACATCAAGACATTTGACACCTTTGTGTTGAGCACTATAACCAAGAAAGACACACTATTTGGAGCAAAAGCTAAGTTTGCGAGAGTTGTAGGCACGAAGGTTGGGCCAACAGGCACAACCAAAAACCCTAAGAGTGTGATAATCTGGGGTGACATGCAGGAGGCGTTCAATGGGAGTTTCATTGGAAATAGTTTGACTTGGCCACATATTAATAAGGTGAACGGCTGCAAGAAAAGCTTCATCCCAAAATTTTAGAGGCATAGAGGCGTTAGCCAGAAGAGCTAATCCTACTTCAACAATATGCCTATGCTTACGTTCAGCAGAGCCATTTTGTTGGTGTGCGTGAGGGCATGACACATGGTGAGATATGCCTATTTGTAGAAAGAAGGAATTCAATTTTTCATACTCACCACCCCAGTCTGATTGCATGGCAATGATTTTGCAATCAAACTTGCGTTCAACGAGAGCTTGAAAGTTGTGAAAAACTTGAAACACATCTGAACGCTTTTTGAGAAGATATATCCAAGTATATTTGCTAAAATCATCAATAAAACTCACATAATAAGAGTGTCTACCAACAGAAGTGGGTGCTGGACCCCAAACATTGGAAAAAATAAGTTGCAAGGGTTTTGTGGACACACTAGTAGAGACAAGATATGGTAGTTTATGACTTTTTGCTCTTTGGCACGAATCAAAAATAGTTTCTAAATTTCTCTCACCAACAACTGGGAGTTTATTCCTACTAAGAATTTGATGAACGGTAGCAATGGATGGATGACCTAATCGACTATGCCACCTCTCAGCAGAAAGCTTGATGGCACCATAGACTTGTTTATCGAGTTTGCAATACTTGGGAAGCAACGACTAGAGCCCTTGCACACAGACACCCCTATGAAGAAATTTCTTGGTGACATGATCCTTGATCAAAAATAAGAAAGGGTGAAACTCTAGAAACACATTATTATGAAGAGCAATACGATGGACAGATAGGAGATTCTTAGCAGCATTAGGAACATGTAGAATGTCATTGAGTTCAAGATTTGTGTGTGGGGTTTTAATGATTGATTTACCAATGTGACTAATTTCCATACCTGGACCATTTGCAGCTGTGTAGATTTGGTCATTGACACAGTATTTCTCATGCATCGTTAGCTTGTCCAGCTCGCCAGTGATGTGGTTGGTGGCACCTGTATCCATATACCAATTTGTATCTACACCATATGACATATCAATAGCGGCTGCAATTTTTTTCTTTTGAGAATTGTCATCAGCGTAGCGCCAATCAGAATCTTTAGCTATGTGGTTTGTCTTTTTACAGATCTGGCACTTCCCTTCATACCCCTCGTAGCCCTGGAAATTGCGCCCCCAATTGTTGTTGGCAGGGGGGCCTGTTGTTTCCACCGCGAGAGTTGCCCTGGTGGTAGTAGCCGCCACCCCCACTGGGATAGCCGCCACCGCCACCACTGTGGTAGCCGCCGCCACCACTGTTGTTTGGGTGGTAGCCATCGTCATCGCCATAGTTGTTGCCGCCGTTGTGGTAGCCACCGCCACCACCGTACTGCCCGCCGCCGCCTCCGTACTGGCCGCCACCACCACCTCCACCACTCCGCTGGTTTTGGTAGTTTTTGGTGTTTCCCGGGTGACCACGAGATGCAGAGTTCGCCGATGATTTGAAGGATCTGGCGTTTGTACCATGGAACATCTTGATACGTCTCCAATGTATCTATAATTTTTGATTGCTCCATGCTATATTATCTACTGTTTTGGACATTATTGGGCTTTATTATCCACTTTTATATTATTTTTGGGACTAACCTATTAACCGGAGGCCCAGCCCAAAATTGCTGTTTTTTGCCTGTTTTAGGGTTTCGAAGAAAAGGAATATCAAGCGGAGTCCAAACGGAGTGAAACCTTCGGGAACGTGATTTTCTCAATGAACAAGACCCGGGAGATTTGGACCCTACGTCAAGAAAGAAAAGAGGAGGCCATGAGGTAGGGGGGCGCGCCCACCCCCACCAGGCGCACCCTCCACCCTCGTGGGCCCCCTGTTGCTCCACCGACGTACTCCTTCCTCCTATATATACCTACATACCCCCAAATGATCAGATACGGAGCCAAAACCCTAATTCCACCGCCGTAACTTTCTGTATCCATGAGATCCCATCTTGGGGCCTGTTTCGGAGCTCCGCCGGAGGGGGCATCGATCACGGAGGGCTTCTACATCAACACCATAGCCCCTCCGATGAAGTGTGAGTAGTTTACCTTAGACCTACAGGTCCATAGTTAGTAGCTAGATGGATTCTTCTCTCTTTTTGGGTCTCAATACAATGTTCTCCCCCTCTCTTATGGAGAACTATTCGATGTAATTTTTCTTTTTGCGGTGTGTTTGTTGAGACCGATGAATTGTGGGTTTATGATCAAGTCTATCTATGAAAAATATTTGAATCTTCTCTGAATTCTTTTATGTATGATTGGTTATCTTTGCAAGTCTCTTCGAATTATCAGTTTGGTTTGGCCTACTAGATTGATCTTTCTTGCAATGGGAGAAGTGCTTAGCTTTGGGTTCAATCTTGCGGTGTGCTTTCCCAGTGACAGTAGGGGCAGCAAGGCACGTATTGTATTGTTGCCATCGAGGATAACAAGATGGGGTTTTCATCATATTGCATGAGTCTATCCCTCTACATCATGTCATCTTGCTTAAGGCGTTACTCTGTTTTTAACTTAATACTCTAGATGCATGCTGGATAGCGGTCGATGAGTGGAGTAATAGTAGTAGATGCAGGCAGGAGTCGGTCTACTTGTCTCAGACGTGATGCCTATATACATGATCGTACCTAGATATTCTCATAACTATGCTCAATTCTGTCAATTGCTCAACAGTAATTTGTTCACCCACCGTAGAATACTTATGCTCTCGAGAGAAGCCACTAGTGAAACCTATGGCCCCCGGGTCTATCTTCATCATATTAATCTCCTACTACTTAGTAATTTCCTTTGCTATTTACTTTGCCTTTATTTTACTTTGCATCTTCTATCAGATCTCACTCTCGTAAGTGGCCTTATAGGGATTGACAACCCCTATTTGCGTTGGTTGCGAGGATTTATTTGTTTTGTGCAGGTACGAGGGACTCGCGCGTAGCCTCCTACTGGATCGATACCTTGGTTCTCAAAAACTGAGGGAAATACTTACGCTACTTTGCTGCATCATCCCTTCCTCTTCGGGGAAAACCAACGCAGTTCTCAAGAGGTAGCAAGAAGGATTTCTAGCGCCGTTGCTAGGGAGGTCTACGCAAAAGTCAACATACCAAGTACCCATCACATACCCTTATCTTCCGCATTACATTATTTGCCATTTGCCTCTCGTTTTCCTCTCCCCCACTTCACCCTTGCCATTTTATTCGCCCCCTCTCTCTCTATTTGCCGCTTTTTGCCCGCTTGCTTTTTGTTTGCTTGTGTGTTAGTTTGTTTGCTTGTCATTATGGATAGTCCTTTACCTTCTGCCTCTATGTTTGAAATTGGGGAAACTATTGTCGATAATAATTCTGATGCTCCTACTAAAGAACCCACTATCTCACATACAAAAAGATTCCGTATTGGTAGTGGTAATATTATTGGAAAAGGAGTTATTCAAGATTTCTTTACTTGTGCCGGTGCTTTACCTTCTATGGGTAGTTCTATCCTTCATAGAACTAGTAGTCTTGCAGACGCTATTTCCATGCTTGTATTTGAACTTGAAAGACAATTCATGCACTTGTATCCTTCCATACAAAGGATTTTTCTGGAATTTTCTAATATTGAGCATTCTTCTGTTAAGCGTCCCGCTACTATCTTTTTGGCTCATGAGTTTAGATTCATAATAAAAGAGGCCAAATAAATCTTTGCACATTATAGGGTGGACGCTTGCCGTCCTCCCATAGAGGCTGTCCTCTTTGATCAAGAAGAAATAATGCGTTTTCAGTCTCTAGACTATGTTGCTTTCAATGAAAATCTTAGAAAAAGGGTTCCTACCAATGTTTTAGTTAACAGAACCTTTGAACTTAATGATGATTTGGCTATTCGAAATAATGAACTAGGATATTCTCTTGAATATATGCTCACAAAGTTCTGTCAAAAGAATGCTTATAATGATGAATTGGTTGTGCAATATGAAGGACCAAAGGAGGAACCTATACCTCCCAAGGTTGATCTTTGGGACTTTTGTCCCATTAAATTTAGCCCTTTTGATTACTTTTGCTTTCCTCAAAGAAAACTTGCCGTCGAACATAGAGAATATGAGATGAGTTTTAATAATCTATCTTACTATTCTGGCAATACCTAGATCTATTCTTGCTTGTTATGCCTAGCTAGGGGCGTTAAACGATAGCGCTTGTTGGGAGGCAACCCAATTTTATTTTTATTCCTTGCTTTTTGCTCCTGTTTAGTAATAAATAATTTATCTGGCCTCTGTTTTGGTTGAGTTTTTTGTGTTCAATTAGTGTTTGTGCCAAGTAGAACCGTTGGGAAGACTTGGGGAAAGTCTTGTTAAACTTGCTGTAAAAAATAGAAACTTTAGCGCTCACGAGAACTGCTGTAATTTTTATTTGGAAAGTGATATTTAGTTAATTTTTTTGCAGATGATTAATAGATAAATTCCTCACGTCTAGCAATTTATTTTAGAATTTTTGTGGTTCCAGATCTTGATCTAGCTACAGATTACTACAGACTGTTCTGTTTTTGACAGATTCTTTTTTTCGTGTGTTGTTTGCTTATTTTGATGAATCTATGGCTAGTAAAATAGTTTATAAACCATAGAAAAGTTGGAATACAGTAGGTATAACACCAATATAAATAAATAATGAGTTCATTACAGTACCTTGAAGTGATCTTTTCTTTTCTTTCGCTAACGGAGCTCACGAAATTTTCTACTTTAAGTTTTGTGTTGTGAAGTTTTCAAGTTTTGGGTAAATATTTGATGGATTATGGAACAAGGAGTGGCAAGAGCCTAAGCTTGGGGATGCCCATGGCACCCCCAAGGTAATCTAAGTACATCTAAAAGCCAAAGCTTGGGGATGGCCCGGAAGGCATCCCCTCTTTCGTCTACTTCCATCGGTAACTTTACTTGGAGCTATATTTTTATTCGCCACATGATATGTGTTTTGCTTGGAGCGTCTTGTATTATTTGAGTCTTTGCTTGTTAGTTTACCACAATCATCCTTGCTGTACACACCTTTTAATAGAGCCATACATGATTTAGAATTTGTTAGAATACTCTATGTGCTTCGCTTATATCTTTTGAGTTATATAATTTTGCTCTAGTACTTCACTTATATCTTTTAGAGCACGGTGATGGATTTGTTTTATAGAAACTATTGATCTCTTATGCTTCACTTATATTATTTTTAGAGTCTTAAATAGCATGGTAATTTGCTTAAAATCCTAATATGCTTGGTATACAAGATTAATAATAAAAATTTCTCTTATAAGTGTGTTGAATACTATGATAAGTTTGATACTTGATAATTGTTTTGAGATATGAAGATGGTGATATTAAAGTCATGCTAGTTGAGTAGTTGTGAATTTGAGAAATACTTGTGTTGAAGCTTGTGATTCCTGTAGCATGCACGTATGGTGAACCATTATGTGATGAAGTCAGAGCATGATTTATTTATTGATTGTCTTCCTTATGAGTGGCGGTCGGGGACGAGCGATGGTATTTTCCTACCAATCTATCCCCCTAGGAGCATGCGCGTAATACTTTGCTTCGATAACTTGTAGATTTTTGCAATAAGTATATGAGTTCTTTATGACTAATGTTGAGTCCATGGATTATACTCACTCTCACCCTTCCACCTTTGCTAGCCTCTCTAATACCGCGCACCTTTCGTCGGTATCATATACCCACCATATACCTTCCTCAAAACAGCCACCATACCTACCTATTATGGCATTTCCATAGCCATTCCGAGATATATTGCCATGCAACTTTCCACCGTTCCGTTTATTATGACACACTCATGCATATCCCGGTACACCGCCGGAAGCATTCATATAGAGTCATATTTTGTTCCAAGTATCGAGTTGTAATTGTTGAGTTGTAAGAAAAATAAAAGTGTGATGATCATCATTATTAGAGCATTGTCCCAGTGAGGAAAGGATGATGGAGACTATGATTCCCCCACAAGTCCGAATGAGACTCCGGACGAAAAATAAAAAGAGGCCAAAGAAGCCCAAATAAAAAAAAGAGAGAAAGAAAATAGACCATAAAAAAGAGAAAAGGCCCAAATAAAAAAATGAGAGAAAAAGAGAGAAGGGACAATGTTACTATCCTTTTAGCACACTTGTGCTTCAAAGTAGCACCATGATCTTCATAGTAGAGAGTCTCTCATGTTATCACTTTCATATACTAGTGGGAATTTTTCATTATAGAACTTGGCTTGTATATTCCAATGATGGGCTTCCTCAAAATGCCCTAGGTCATGAGCAAGCAAGTTGGATGCACACCCACTTAGTTTCTTTTTGATCTTTCATATGCTTATAGCTCTAGTGCATCCGTTGCATGGCAATCCCTACTCACTCACATTGATATCTATTGATGGGCATCTCCATAGCCCGTTGATACACCTAGTTGATGTGAGACTATCTTCTCCCTTTTAGTCTTCTCCACAATCACCACTCTATTCCACCTATAGTGCTATATATCCATGGCTCATGCTCATGTATTGCGTGAAGATTGAAAAAGTTTTGAGAATGTCAAAAGAATGAAACAATTGCTTGGCTTGTCATCGGGGTTGTGCATGATTTAAATATTTTGCGTGGTGAAGATAGAGCATAGCCAGACTATATAATTTTGTAGGGATAACTTTCTTTAGCCATGTTATTTTGAGAAGACATAATTGCTTTGTTAGTATGCTTGAAGTATTATTACTTTTATGTCAATATGAACTTTTGTCTTGAATCTTTTGGATCTGAATATTCATACCACAATTAAGAAGAATTACATTAAAATTATGCCAAGTAGCACTCCGCATCAAAAATTCTGTTTTTATCATTTACCTACTCGAGGACGAGCAGGAATTAAGCTTGGGGATGCTTGATACGTCTCCAACGTATCTATAATTTTTGATTGCTCCATGCTATATTATCTACTGTTTTGGACATTATTGGGCTTTATTATCCACTTTTATATTATTTTTGAGACTAACCTATTAACCGGAGGCCCAACCTAGAATTGTTGTTTTTTTGCCTATTTTAGGGTTTCGAAGAAAAGGAATATCAAACGGGGTCCAAACGGAATGAAACCTTTGGGAACGTGATTTTCTTAACGAACAAGACCCAGGAGACTTCGACCCTATGTCAAGAAAGAAAAGAGGAGGCCACGAGGTAGGGGGGCGCGCCCACCCCCACCAGGTGCGCCCTCCACCCTCGTGGGCCCCCTATTGCTCCACTGACATACTCCTTCCTCCTATATATACCTACGTACCCCCAAACGATCAGATACGGAGCCAAAACTCTAATTCCATCACTGTAACTTTCTGTATCCATGAGATCCCATCTTGGGGCCTGTTCCGGAGCTCCGCCGGAGGGGGCATCGATCACGGAGGGCTTCTACATCAACACCATAGCCCCTCCGATGAAGTGTGAGTAGTTTACCTCAGACCTACGGGTCCATAGTTAGTAGCTAGATGGCTTCTTCTCTCTTTTTGGATCTCAATACAATGTTCTCCCCCTCTCTCGTGGAGAACTATTCGATGTAATCTTCTTTTTGCGGTGTGTTTGTTGAGACCGATGAATTGTGGGTTTATGATCAAGTCTATCTATGAAAAATATTTGAATCTTCTCTGAATTCTTTTATGTATGATTGGTTATCTTTGCAAGTCTCTTCGAATTATCAGTTTGGTTTGGCCTACTAGATTGATCTTTCTTGCAATGGGAGAAGTGCTTAGCTTTGGGTTCAATCTTGCGGTGTGCTTTCCCAGTGACAGTAGGGGCAGCAATGCACGTATTGTATTACTGCCATCGAGGATAACAATATGGGGTTTTCATCATATTGCATGAGTCTATCCCTCTACATCATGTCATCTTGCTTAAGGCGTTACTCTGTTTTTAACTTAATACTCTAGATGCATGCTGGATAGCGGTCGATGAGTGGAGTAATAGTAGTAGATGCAGGCAGGAGTCGGTCTACTTGTCTCGGACATGATGCCTATATACATGATCATACCTAGATATTCTCATGACTATGCTCAATTCTATCAATTGCTCAACAGTAATTTGTTCACCCACCATAGAATACTTATGCTCTCGAGAGAAGCCACTAGTGAAACCTATGGCCCCCGGGTCTATCTTCATCATATTAATCTCCTACTACCTAGTAATTTCCTTGCTATTTACTTTGCCTTTATTTTACTTTGCATCTTTTATCATAAAAATACCAAAAATATTATCTTATCATATCTATCAAATCTCACTCTCGTAAGTGGCCTTATAGGGATTGACAACCCCTATTTGCGTTGGTTGCGAGGATTTATTTTTTTTGTGCAGGTACGAGGGACTCGCGCGTAGCCTCCTACTGGATTGATACCTTGGTTCGCAAAAACTGAGGGAAATACTTACGCTACTTTGCTGCATCATCCCTTCCTCTTCGGGGAAAACCAACACAGTGCTCAAGAGGTAGCACATCTTGACTCGCTGATCGAAATTTGCCACCATGGAGAAGAGGATGTCGATGGAGACCGGTTGTCTTCGTGCATCGAGCGCCAATATGATGGGCTGGTACTCCATGTCCAACCCGGCGATGATGAAGGAGAGAAGTTCATCCTCGCCGATCGGCTTGCCCACCGCCACGATCTCGTCAAAGAGGGCCCACATATGACCAAAATATGAAGCCGCCATCTGGGAGCCCTTCTGGGCGTTGGTGAGGGCGACCCGTATGTTGTTGGCGCGCGAGAGAGACATGGCCGAGAACAGGTTCCCAAGCGCGGTCCATATCGCATGTGATTTCTCAAGCGAAGCAACCTGGACAAGCACTTCTTTGGATAGGTTTCTGAGGAGGTAAGCAACGATCTGTTGGTCTTGGGTGAGCCATTGGGAGTGGCAGGGTTCACGACAAACTGATCCTTCCCTTCGGCGTTCTTGGTGGTGAGGGTTTTTTTTGTGGTTCTTCAATGGTTTGATCTAGGTAGCCAAAGAGGTCGGCACCCATGATCTGTGATCTTTCCTGTGCGCGCCATAAGATGTAATTGGTTCGGGTAAGTGGTTTGGAGGTGTTGTAGTTGAGGCTAGAGTTGGTGGTGGAGGAGGAAGAAGACATGGCTGATGGAAGGAAGGTAGGCTAGGGTTTTGGCGCAGGTAGGTGGAAGGTGGTTAGGGTTCTTGGCGCATGCAGATCGAACTAGATGTGGCGGAAGAGGTTGCTCTGTATACCATGTAAGATTTGGTTAAGCGTTCCTACTCCCAACAGGGGAGCCGCATGGGTATATATTGATAGATGACTTGGAATACAAGAGTTGGCAGAGTCTCGTCTAACCAACATGAGATCTTACAAGAGATATTAAACAGGAGATAGAAGGAGATAAATATCTACTTAACTACTCCAACGTGATATACAATATGTTCGGCCCACCAGCCTCATAACATTATGTTTAACAATATACATTTTGAGTTGTTAATTGTTTATTGTATTTATTTTGCAGTTGCACTATGATCACTTGGTACTTGTTGCTTATCTCATATCTAAAGATGTAGGTGTGCACTAGTAGCTTCCATATTTTTTCTGATAGAGTCAAATGACAGACACGTGTAGGCTCCGCAATATGATGTCTATGTCTATGTTCTTAGGTGCTTACGACTGGTATCCGAGTGTTGGGATGCTTTTGTCGAGGATTCAGTCTACGAGGCACAAATACAAAAATTCAACTGTAAAAGGCAAAGAACCTTGAAAAATATAAATAGTTTAACTGGCAGCTCAATGGAAGGCACTAAGTTGGGTTCCTCTCATGACAAGGAAAATAAGAGCAAAGAACATCTTTTCCTGAGTGCTAAAGTGTGTCTCCTTTCGTTAAAGCGAACTTTGGAAGATCTTCATAAGAAAGATTTATTCCCTTACAATCCAAAGCCTCTACTTAAAAGGTCCATGACCATGATGATCTTTTGCTCGCTTAGTTCAGTGATATATTGTTTCGCTTCTACTTCCGCCTTTTTTTATTCAACTACATTTTACTCAAAATGAGCATATAGATGATGTTTTTTTGCAGCTTGTCCAGATTTGAGGAGCTCTATGTGCAGTACTGAAACAATTAAGTTGCACCCGGTGACACGCTACCATTTCTGTGGTTGAATATTTGGTAATCAGATACTGTAATTTCCTTCGCTAGTTACATGTTTATATATTGGCTCACACAATTCATTTGGTAACTACGACTTTTAATCAGTACTTCAGTTTATGATCTGGTTTCTTTGATTGGTTGTCCACGGTCTTGGACGCTTCTCCGGCCTCTCTGCGGCGTGGCCTGGCCTCCATTGTCACCCTCATTTCCTGGTCACTCCGGCAACACCGTAACACTGCAGTCTTTGACAAGATCATGCCCTCTACCTTGGACCTTGTTCGCGCCATCATGGAGGAAGCTCGCTCCTGGGCAGCTACCGGAGCCAAAGGAGTTAATGCATTAATCCATGTAACTTGAACTGATGTTTTTAGGGCTGAGCATCCCCTTTGTCCTCTGCTCACCTAACGCCCCGACCACGCCAGCTTGTGTACATGGCTAGGGCACTTCTCTGTACTTTCTCCCCTCTAGGGTTAGAAACAGAGGTAGTAGTAAGTCAGTACTTCAGGGAAGAATTGTATATGTAACTGGAGTTTGTAGTCTGTAGATATATATGCATGACAGGAATGGCCCTTTCGGCCACCCAAGGACAAACCTTATAAAAGTAAATCAAAATGTGGTTAGAATTCAATACATGTACTTCAGTAAGCAACACACTATTTCCACCAATCTAGGCTCAAAACTGAAATACAACAAATTAATTGGACACACTAGATTACTAGTCATCTTAAATTGTTATTGTTGGGGAACACAGTAATTTCAAAAATTTCCTATGCACACGCAAGATCATGGTGATGCATAGCAACGAGAGGGGAGAGAGTCGTCCATGTACCCTCGTAGACCATAAGCGGAAGCGTTATGAGAACGTGGTTGATGTAGTCGTACGTCTTCACGATCCGACCGATCCAAGTACCGAACGCACGGCACCTCCGAGTTCAGCACACGTTAAACTCGATGGCGTCCCACGAACTCCGATCCAGCAGAGCTTCACGGGAGAGTTCCATCAGCACGATGGCGTGATGACGGTGATGATGTTGCTACCAGCGCAGGGCTTCGCCTAAGTACCGCTACGATATGATCGAGGTGGATTATGGTGGAGGGGGCCGGGGCACCGCACACGGCTTGGAACAATCAACTTGTGTGTCTATGGGGTGCCCCCCTCCCCACATATATAAAGGAGGGAGGGGAGGCCGGCCGACCTCTCTAGGCACGCCAAGGGGGGATGAATCCTCCTCCTAGTAGGAGTAGGATTCCTCCTTTCCTAGTCCTACTAGGAGGGGGAAGGAAGGAGAAGGGGAGGAGAAGGAAAGAGGGGGCGCAACCCCTCCCCTAGTCCATTTCGGACTAGGCCCATGGGGGGGCAGCCCTCGTGGCTTCTCCCTTTACCCCTTAAAGCCCACTAAGGCCCATATGTACTCCCGTATTCTAGTAACTCCCCCGGTACTCCAAAAAATACCTGGATCACTCAGAACCTTTCCGATGTCCGAATATAGCCTTCATATATCGATCTTTACGGCTCGATAATTCGAGACTCCTTGTCATGTCCATGATCTCATCCGGGACTCCGAACAACCTTCGGTACATCAAATCAACTCATAATACCAATCGTCACTGCACGTTAGGCGTGCGGACCCTACGGGTTCGAGAACTATGTAGACATGACCGAGACATGCCTCTGTTCAATAACCAATAGCGGAACCTGGATGCTCATATTGGCTCCTACATATTCTACGAAGATTTTTATCGGTCAAACCGCATAACAACATACGTTGTTCCCTTTGTCATCGGTATGTTACTTGCCCGAGATTCGATCGTCGGTATCTCAATACCTAGTTCAATCTCGTTACTGGCAAGTCTCTTTACTCGTTCCGTAATGCATCATCCCGCAACTAACTCATTAGTCACAATGCTTGCAAGTCTTATAGTGATGTGCATTACCGAGAGGGCCCAGAGATACCTCTCCGACAATCGGAGTGACAAATCCTAATCTCGATCTATGCCAACTCAACAAGTACCATCGGAGACACCTGTAGAGCACCTTTATAATCACCCAGTTACGTTGTGACGTTTGGTAGCACACAAAGTGTTCCTCCGGTACTAGGGAGTTGCATAATCTCATAGTCATAGGAACATGTATAAGTCATGAAGAAAGCAATAGCAACAAACTAAAGGATCATCGTGCTAAGATAATGGAATGGGTCAATCAATCACATCATTCTGTAATGATGTGATCCCGTTAATCAAATGACGACTCATGTCTATGGCTAGGAAACTTAACCATCTTTGATTCAACGAGCTAGTCAAGTAGAGGCATACTAGTGACACTTAGTTTGTCTATATATTCACACATGTACTAAGTTTCCGGTTAATACAATTCTAGCATGAATAATAAACATTTATCATGATATAAGGAAATAAATAATAACTTTACTATTGCTTCTAGGGCATATTTCCTTCAGTCTCCCACTTGCATTAGAGTCAATAATCTAGTTCACATATTTATGTGATTAGTTCACATCTCTATGTGACTAATACCCAAAGGGTTTACTAGAGTAAATAATCTAGTTCACATCGCTATGTGATTAACACCCAAAGATTGATCATGTTTTGCTTGTGAGAGAAGTTTAGTCTACGGGTCTGCAACATTCAGATTTGTATGTATTTCGCAAATTTCTATGTCTACAATGCTCTGCACGGAGCTACTCTAGCTAATTGCTCCCACTTTCAATATGTATCCAAATGGAGACTTAGAGTCATCTAGATCAATGTAAAAAGCTTGCATCAACGTAACTCTTTACGATAAACTCTTTTATCACCTCCATAACCGAGAAATATTTCCTTAGTCCTCTAAGGATAATTTTAACCGCTGTCCGGTGATCTACTCCTAGATCACTATTGTACTCCCTTGCTAGAATCATGCTAAGGTATACAATAGGACTGGTAAACAGCATAACATACTTTATAGAACCTATGACTAAGGCATAGGGAATGCCTTTTCATTCTCTTTCTATTTTTTGCTGCGGTCGGGTTTTGAGTCTTTACTCAACTTCACACCTTGCAACACAGGCAAGAACTCCTTATTTGACTGTTCCATTTTGAACTACTTCAAAATCTTGTCAAGGTATGTACTCATTGAAAAAACTTATCAAGCGTCTTGATCTATCTCCATAGATTTTGATGCTCAATGTGTAAGCAGCTTCATCGAGGTCTTTCTTTGAAAAACTCATTTCAAACACTCCTTTATGCTTTCCAAAAAGTTCTACATTATTTCCGATCAACAATATGTCATTCACATATACTTATCAGAAATGTTGTAGTGCTCCCACTCACTTTCTTGTAAATGCAGGCTTCACCGCAAGTCTGTATAAAACCATATGCTTTGATCACTTTATCAAAGCATATATTCCAACTCCGAGATGCTTGCACCAGTCCATAGATGGATCGCTGGAGCTTGCTCACTTTGTTAGCACCTTTAGTATCGAGAAAACCTTCTAGTTGCATCATATACAACTTCTTCTTTAAGAAATCCATTAAGGAATGCAGTTTTGACATCCATTTGCCAGATTTCATAAAATGCGGCAACTGCTAACATGATTCGGACAGACTTTTAAGCATCGATATGAGTGAGAAAATCTCATTGTAGTCAACACCTTGAACTTGTCGAAAACATTTTGCGACAATTTGAGCTTTGTAGATAGTAACACTACTATCAGCGCCCGTCTTCCTCTTGAAGATCCATTTATTTTCTATGGCTTGCCAATCATTGGGCAAGTCAATCAAAGTCCATACTTTGTTCTTTATACATGGATCCCATCTCAGATTTCATGGCCTTAAGCTATTTCGCGGAATCTGGGCTCATCATCGCTTCCTCATAGTTTGTAGGTTCGTCATGGTCTAGTAA
This sequence comes from Triticum aestivum, assembly GCF_018294505.1. Taxonomy (NCBI): domain Eukaryota; kingdom Viridiplantae; phylum Streptophyta; class Magnoliopsida; order Poales; family Poaceae; genus Triticum; species Triticum aestivum. Next base: position 426,268,493 of record NC_057797.1, read on the forward strand.
CATGACTTCCAGAAAGTATTACTGTACCACTTGGTGCGGGCCATACTCTGGTTGTCCTACAGGTTTGGTAGTAACTTGATCTGAAGTTTAATGATCATCATCATTAGCTTCCTCACTAATTGGCGTAGAAATCACTAGAACTGATTTCTGTGATGAACTACTTCCCAATTCGGGAGAATGTACAATTACCTCATCAAGTTCTACATTACTCCCACTCACTTCTTTCGAGAGAAACTCCTTCTCTAGAAAGGATCCATTCTTAGCAACAAATGTCTTGCCTTTTGATCTGTGATAGAAGGTGTACCCAACTGTCTCCTTTTGGTATCCTATGAAGACACATTTCTCCAATTTGGGTTTGAGCTTATTAGGATGAAACTTTTTCACATAAGCATCGCAACCCCAAACTTTAAGAAACGACAACTTTGGTTTCTTGCCAAACCACAGTTCATATGGTGTCGTCTCAACAGATTTAGATTGTGCCCTATTTAACATGAATGCAGCTGTCTCTAATGCATAACCCAAAAACGATAGTGGTAAATCGGTAAGAGACATCATAGATTGCACCATATCTAATAAAGTACGGTTATGATGTTCGGACACACCATTACGCTGTGGTGTTCCAGGTGGCGTGAGTTGCGAAACTATTCCGCATTGTTTCAAATGAAGACCAAACTCGTAACTCAAATATTCGCCTCCGCGATCAGATCGTAGAAACTTTATTTTCTTGTTACAATGATTTTCCACTTCACTCTGAACTTCTTTGAACTTTTCAAATGTTTCAGACTTATGTTTCATTAAGTAGATATACCCATATCTGCTCAAATCATCTGTGAAGGTCAGAAAATAATGATACCCACCGCAAGCCTCAACACTTATCGGATCACATACATCAATATGTATTATTTCCAATAAGTTAGTTGCTTGCTCCATTGTTCCGGAGAACGGAGTCTTAGTCATCTTGCCTATGAGGCATGGTTCGCAAGCATCAACTGATTCATAATCAAGTGATTCCAAAAGCCCATCAACATGGATTTTCTTCATGCGCTTTACACCAATATGACCTAAACGGCAGTGCCACAAATAAGTTGCACTATCATTATTAACTTTGCATCTTTTGGCTTCAATATTATGAATATGTGTATCACTACGATCGAGATTCAATAAACCATTCACCTTGGGTGTATGACCATTGAAGGTTTTATTCATGTAAACAGAACATCAATTATTCTCTGACTTTAAATGAATAACCGTATTGCAATAAACATGATCAAATCATATTCATGCTTTAACGCAAACACCAAATAACATTTATTTAGGTTCAACACTAATCCCGAAAGTATAGGGAGTGTGTGATGATGATCATATGAATCTTGGAACCACTTCCAACACACATCGTCACTTCACCCTTAACTAGTCTCTGTTCATTCTGCAACTCCTGTTTCGAGTTACTAATCTTTAGCAACTAAACTAGTATCAAATACTAAGGGGTTGCTATAAACACTAGTAAAGTACACATCAATAACATGTATATCAAATATACCTCTGTTCACTTTGCCATCCTTCTTATTCGCCAAATACTTGGGGCAGTTCTGCTTCCAGTGACCAGTCCCTTTGTAGTAGAAGCACTTAGTCTTAGGCTTAGGTCTAGAGTTGGGCTTCTTCACTTGAGCAACAACTTGCTTGCCGTTCTTCTTGAAGTTCCCCTTCTTCCCTTTTCCCTTTTCTTGAAACTAGTTGGTGTAGGGTAGAACCCTAATCGGTCGATCTTTCACGAAAGGAGCGGATCCCACGATGAACACGAAGAACACAAGGGGAAAACGAGGGGGAACACAAGAGAAAACACAAGAGAAACACTAAACCAACACAAGATAGTCACACATGTGCTAGATCCTCGGATACATAGAGTTCACACGGTACACGATCAACTAAGGACGATACAAGGGTAGCCGGTCTTCTCCGTGAGGAGGTCTTGAATCCAAAGGGATCTTCTCCGAAGAGGCCGCGGTCTCTCTCGACGAGTAGATCCGATGTGGATGAGCAATGCTCTATCTGTCAAATGAGCTAAACCAATGCTAACCCTAGCTAGGATGAATAGGAGGTCTATTTATAGTCTAAGTGCAAATGGGGGCGAAAGTAGAGGTACATGGGCCTCGGGCCCGAATCTGGACATAACCAGGTACCGGAGGTCCGCTGGGGACCGGTCGTCCGGTGTCTCAAGAGCGGCCGGACGTCCGGTGGCTGCCGGTCATCCGGTGGCTGCCGGTCGTCTGCTCGTTCTGGCTCGGATGCTGGTGTAGTGGATTTCTGGTGGCTGCCGGTCGTCCGGTCGCCGGTCGTCCGCTGGCACTGGTCGTATGCTCATTTGGCTCGGGTGCAGGGGTACCGGTCGTCCGGTATGGGCCGTACGTCCGCTCGCTGGGGTTCGGCTAGAGCATCAGGCGCCGGACGTCCGGTGGCTGGGACTTTTCCTGCAGTCCTCCTTCTTCTCCGTCTTCTCGTCCATCTTCCTCTTCTTCTTGCCTTTCTCCTTAGCTTCTCCATGATACCTGAGTATACGCAATGTGTCCATATGAGGTAGTAGCCATGTCTCATGTGCATCGAAGTGGAATTGTGAGAGGAGAGATGTAGTTGGGTCCATGGGGATGGCCTTGGGATGCTCCGCATCATCTCCCCTCTCTTGGGGAAGATTCATCCTCGGATCAAATTCTTCATCACCATGGAAGGGAGAGATGTTGGGGAACATAGTAATTTCAAAAAAATTCCTACGCACACGCAAGATCATGGTGATGCATAGCAACGAGAGGGGAGAGTGTGATCTACGTACCCTTGTAGATCAACAACGGAAGCGTTTGGTTGATGTAGTCGTACGTCTCCACAGCCCGACCGATCAAGCACCGAAACTATGGCACCTCCAAGTTCTAGCACACGTTCAGCTCGATGACGATCCCCGGGCTCCGATCCAGCAAAGCGTCGGGGAGGAGTTCCGTCGGCACGACGGCATGGTGACGATCTTGATGTTCTACCGTCGCAAGGCTTCGCCTAAGCACCGCTACAATATGACCGAGGTGGAATATGGTGGAGGGGGGCACCGCACACGGCTAAGGAACGATCACGAAGATCAACTTGTGTGTCTAGGGGTGCCCCCCTGCCCCCATATATAAAGGAGCAAGGGGAGGAGGCCGGCCGGCCCCTATAGGTGCGCTAGGAGGAGTCCTCCTCCTAGTAGGAGTAGGACTCCTACTAGGAGGGGGAAAGAAGTGGGGAGGGAGAGGGAAAGGGGGGCGCCGCCCCCCCCCTCTCGTAGTCCAATTCGGACCAGAGGGGAGGAGGCGCGCGGCCCACCTCTGGCAGCCCCTCTCTCTCTCTCTCTCTCCACTAAGGCCCATATGGCCCATTACTTCTCCGGGGGGGGGTCCGGTAACCCTCCGGCTCTCCGGTTTTCTCCGAAATCACCCGGAACACTTCCGGTGTCCAAATATAGCCGTCCAATATATTAATATTTATGTCTCGACCATTTCGAGACTCCTCGTCATGTCCGTGATCACATCCGGGACTCCGAACTAACTTCGGTACATCAAAACTCATAAACTCATAATATAATTGTCATCGAAACCTTAAGCATGCGGACCCTACGGGTTCGAGAACAATGTAGACATGACCGAGACACGTCTCCGGTAAATAACCAATAGCGGAACCTGGATGCTCATATTGGCTCCTACATATTCTACGAAGATCTTTATCGGTCAGACCGCATAACAACATACGTTGTTCCCTTTGTCATCGGTATGTTACTTGCCCGAGATTCGATCGTTGGTATCTCAATACCTAGTTCAATCTCGTTACCGGCAAGTCTCTTTACTCGTTTCGTAATACATCATCTCGCAATTAACTCATTAGTTGCAATGCTTGCAAGGCTTATGTGATGTGCATTACCGAGAGGGCCCAAAGATACCTCTCCGACAATCGGAGTGACAAATCCTAATCTCGAAATACGCCAACCCAACATGTACCTTTGGAGACACCTGTAGAGCACCTTTATAATCACCCATTTACGTTGTGACGTTTGGTAGCACACAAAGTGTTCCTCCGGCAAACGGGAGTTGCATAATCTCATAGTCATAGGAACATGTATAAGTCATGAAGAAAGCAATAGCAACATATTAAACGATCGGGTGCTAAGCTAATGGAATGGGTCATGTCAATCAGATCATTCACCTAATGATGTGATCTCGTTAATCAAATAAGAACTCCTTGTTCATGGTTAGGAAACATAACCATCTTTGATTAACGAGCTAGTCAAGTAGAGGCGTACTAGTGACACTCTGTTTGTCTATGTATTCACACATGTATTATGTTTCCTGTTAATACAATTCTAGCATGAATAATAAACATTTATCATTATATAAGGAAATAAATAATAACTTTATTATTGCCTCTAGGGCATATTTCCTTCAGTCTCCCACTTGCACTAGAGTCAATAATCTAGATTACACAGTAATGATTCTAACACCCATGGAGCCTTGGTGCTGATCATGTTTTGCTCGTGGAAGAGGCTTAGTCAATGGGTCTGCAACATTCAGATCCGTATGTATCTTGCAAATCTCTATGTCTCCCACCTGGACTAGATCCCGATGGAATTGAAGCGTCTTTTGATGTGCTTGGTTCTCTTGTGAAATCTGGATTCCTTTGCCAAGGCAATTGCACCAGTATTGTCACAAAAGATTTTCATTGGACCCGATGCACTAGGTATGACACCTAGATCGGATATGAACTCCTTCATCCAGACTCCTTCATTTGCTGCTTCCGAAGCAGCTATGTACTCCGCTTCACATGTAGATCCCGCTACAACGCTTTGTTTAGAACTGCACCAACTGACAGCTCCACCGTTTAATGTAAACACGTATCCGGTTTGCGATTTAGAATCGTCCGGATCAGTGTCAAAGCTTGCATCAACGTAACCTTTTACGATGAGCTCTTTGTCACCTCCATATATGAGAAACATATCCTTAGTCCTTTTCAGGTATTTCAGGATGTTCTTGACCGCTGTCCAGTGATCCACTCCTGGATTACTTTGGTACCTCCCTGCTAGACTTATAGCAAGGCACACATCAGGTCTGGTACACAGCATTGCATACATGATAGAGCCTATGGCTGAAGCATAGGGAACATCTTTCATATTCTCTCTATCTTCCGCAGTGGTCGGGCATTGAGTCTTACTCAACTTCACACCTTGTAACACAGGCAAGAACCCTTTCTTTGCTTGATCCATTTTGAACTTCTTCAAAACTTTGTCAAGGTATGTGCTTTGTGAAAGTCCAATTGTGCGTCTTGATCTATCTCTATAAATCTTGATGCCCAATATATAAGTAGCTTCACCGAGGTCTTTCATTGAAAAACTCTTATTCAAGTATCCCTTTATGCTATCCAGAAATTCTATATCATTTCCAATTAGTAATATGTCATCCACATATAATATCAGAAATGCTACAGAGCTCCCACTCACTTTCTTGTGAATACAGGCTTCTCCGAAAGTCTGTATAAAACCAAATGCTTTGATCACACTATCAAAGCGTTTATTCCAACTCCAAGAGGCTTGCACCAGTCCATAAATGGATCGCTGGAGCTTGCACACTTTGTTAGCTCCCTTTGGATCGACAAAACCTTCTGGTTGCATCATATACAACTCTTCTTCCAGAAATCCATTCAGGAATGCAGTTTTGACATCCATCTGCCAAATTTAATAATCATAAAATGCGGCAATTGCTAACATGATTCGGACAGACTTAAGCATCGCTATGGGTGAGAAGGTCTCATCGTAGTCAATCCCTTGAACTTGCCGAAAACCTTTTGCGACAAGTCGAGCTTTGTAGACAGTAATATTACCGTCAGCGTCAGTCTTCTTCTTAAAGATCCATTTATTCTCAATTGCTTGCGATCATCGGGCAAGTCAACCAAAGTCCATACTTTGTTCTCATACATGGATCCCATCTCAGATTTCATGGCTTCAAGCCATTTTGCGGAATCTGGGCTCACCATCGCTTCTTCATAGTTCATAGGTTCATCATGATCTAGTAGCATGACTTCCAGAACAGGATTACCACACCACTCTAGTGCGGATCTCACTCTGGTTGATCTATGAGGTTCAGTAGTATCTTGTTCTGAAGTTTCATGATCATCATCATTAGCTTCCTCACTAACTAGTGGTGTCACAGAAACAGTTTTCTGTGATGCACTAGTTTCCAATAAGGGAGCAGGTACAGTTACCTCGTCAAGTTCTACTTTCCTCCCACTCACTTCTTTCGAGAGAAACTCCTTCTCTAGAAAGTTTCCGAACTTAGCAACAAAAGTCTTGCCTTCGGATCTGTGATAGAAGGTGTATCCAATAGTTTCCTTTGGATATCCTATGAAGACACATTTCTCCGATTTGGGTTCGAGCTTATCAGGTTGAAGCTTTTTCACATAAGCATCGCAGCCCCAAACTTTCAGAAATGACAACTTTGGTTTCTTGCCAAACCACAGTTCATAAGGCGTCGTCTCAACGGATTTTGATGGTGCCCTATTTAACGTGAATGCGGCCGTCTCTAGAGCGTATCCCCAAAACGATAGCGGTAAATCAGTAAGAGACATCATAGATCGCACCATATCTAGTAAAGTACGATTACGACGTTCGGACACACCATTACGCTGTGGTGTTCCGGGTGGCGTGAGTTGCGAAACTATTCCACAATTTTTCAAATGTACACCAAACTCGTAACTCAAATATTCTCCTCCACGATCAGATCGTAGGAATTTTATTTTCTTGTTATGATGATTTTCTACTTCACTCTGAAATTCTTTGAACTTTTCAAATGTTTCAGACTTGTGTTTCATTAAGTAGATATACCCATATCTGCTTAAGTCATCTGTGAAGGTGAGAAAATAACGATATCCGCCACGAGCCTCAATATTCATCGGACCACATACATCTATATGTATGATTTCCAACAAATCTGTTGCTCTCTCCATAGTACCGGAGAACGGTGTTTTAGTCATCTTGCCCATGAGGCACGGTTCGCAAGTACCAAGTGATTCATAATCAAGTGGTTCCAAAAGTCCATCAGTATGGAGTTTCTTCATGCGCTTTACACCGATATGACCTAAACGGCAGTGCCACAAATAAGTTGCACTATCATTATTAACTCTGCATCTTTTGGCTTCAACACTATGAATATGTGTGTCACTACTATCGAGATTCATCAAAAATAGACCACTCTTTAAGGGTGCATGACCATAAAAGATATTACTCATATAAATAGAACAACCATTATTCTCAGATTTAAATGAATAACCGTCTCGCATCAAACAAGATCCAGATATAATGTTCATGCTTAACGCTGGCACCAAATAACAATTATTTAGGTCTAATATTAATCCCGAAGGTAGATGTAGAGGTAGCGTGCCGACTGCGATCACATCGACTTTGGAACCGTTTCCCACGCGCATCGTCACCTCGTCCTTAGCCAATCTTCGCTTAATCCGTAGTCCCTGTTTCGAGTTGCAAATATTAGCAACAGAACCAGTATCAAATACCCAGGTGCTACTGCGAGCATTAGTAAGGTACACATCAATAACATGTATATCACATATACCTTTGTTCACCTTGCCATCCTTCTTATCCGCCAAATACTTGGGGCAGTTCCGCTTCCAGTGACCAGTCTGCTTGCAGTAGAAGCACTCAGTTTCAGGCTTAGGTCCAGGTTTGGGTTTCTTCTCTTGAGTAGCAACTTGCTTGCCGTTCTTTTTGAAGTTCCCCTTCTTCTTCCCTTTGCCCTTTTTCTTGAAACTAGTGGTCTTGTTGACCATCAACACTTGATGCTCCTTCTTGATTTCTACCTCCGCAGCTTTCAGCATTGCGAAGAGCTCGGGAATAGTCTTATTCATCCCTTGCATATTATAGTTCATCACGAAGCTCTTGTAGCTTGGTGGCAGTGATTGGAGAATTCTGTCAATGACGCAATCATCTGGAAGATTAACTCCCAGTTGAATCAAGTGATTATTATACCCAGACATTTTGAGTATATGCTCACTGACAGAACTGTTCTCCTCCATCTTGCAGCTATAGAACTTATTGGAGACTTCATATCTCTCAATCCGGGCATTTGCTTGAAATATTAACTTCAACTCCTGGAACATCTCATATGCTCCATGACGTTCAAAACGTCGTTGAAGTCCCGATTCTAAGCCGTAAAGCATGGCACACTGAACTATCGAGTAGTCATCAGCTTTGCTCTGCCAGACGTTCATAACATCTGGTGTTGCTCCAGCAGCAGGCCTGGCACCCAGCGGTGCTTCCAGGACGTAATTCTTCTGTGCAGCAATGAGGATAATCCTCAAGTTACGGACCCAGTCCGTGTAATTGCTACCATCATCTTTCAACTTTGCTTTCTCAAGGAACACATTAAAATTCAACGGAACAACAACACGAGCCATCTATCTACAATCAAGCATAAACAAGCAAGATACTATCAGGTACTAAGTTTCATGATAAATTTAGGTTCAATTAATTTACTTAAAGAACTCCCACTTAGATAGACATCCCTCTAATCCTCTAAGTGATTACGTGATCCAAATCAACCTAAACCATGTCCGATCATCACGTGAGATGGAGTAGTTTCATTGGTGAACATCACTATGTTGATCATATCTACTATATGATTCACACTCGGCCTTTCGGTCTCCGTGTTCCGAGGCCATATCTGTATATGCTTGGCTCGTCAAGTATAACCTGAGTATTCCGCGTGTGCAACTGTTTTGCACCCGTTGTATTTGAACGTAGAGCCTATCACACCCGATCATCACGTGGTGTCTCAGCACGAAGAACTTTCGCAACGGTGCATACTCAGGGAGAACACTTCTTGATAATTAGTGAGAGATCATCTTATAATGCTACCGTCAATCAAAGCAAGATAAGATGCATAAAAGATAAACATCACATGCAATCAATATAAGTGATATGATATGGCCATCATCATCTTGTGCTTGTGATCTCCATCTCGAAGCACCGTCGTGATCACCATCGTCACCGGCGCGACACCTTGATCTCCATCGTAGCATCGTTGTCGTCTCGCCAATCTTATGCTTCCACGACTATCGCTACCGCTTAGTGATAAAGTAAAGCATTACAGCGCGATTGCATTGCATACAATAAAGCGACAACCATATGGCTCCTGCCAGTTGCCGATAACTCGGTTACAAAACATGATCATCTCATACAATAAAATTTAGCATCATGTCTTGACCATATCACATCACAACATGCCCTGCAAAAACAAGTTAGACGTCCTCTACTTTGTTGTTGCAAGTTTTACGTGGCTGCTACGGGCTTAAGCAAGAACCAATCTTACCTACGCATCAAAACCACAACGATAGTTTGTCAAGTTGGTGCTGTTTTAACCTTCGCAAGGACCGGGCGTAGCCACACTCGGTTCAACTAAAGTTGGAGAAACTGTCACCCGCAAGCCACCTATGTGCAAAGCACGTCGGGAGAACCGGTCTCGCGTAAGCGTACGCGTAATGTCGGTCCGGGCCGCTTCGTCCAACAATACCGCCGAACCAAAGTATGACATGCTGGTAAGCAGTATGACTTGTATTGCCCACAACTCACTTGTGTTCTACTCGTGCATATAACATCAACATATAAAACCTAGGCTTGGATGCCACTGTTGGGGAACGTAGTAATTTCAAAAAAAATCCTACGCACACGCAAGATCATGGTGATGCATAGCAACGAGAGGGGAGAGTGTGATCTACGTACCCTTGTAGATCAACAACGGAAGCGTTTGGTTGATGTAGTCGTACGTCTCCATGGCCCGACCGATCAAGCACCAAAACTACGGCACCTCCGAGTTCTAGCACACGTTCAGCTCGATGACGATCCCTGGGCTCTGATCCAGCAAAGCGTCGGGGAGGAGTTCCATCAGCACAACGGTGTGGTGACGATCTTGATGTTCTACCGTCGCAGGGCTTCGCCTAAGCACCGCTACAATATGACCGAGGTGGAATATGGTGGAGAGGGGCACCGCACACGGCTAAGGAACGATCACGAAGATCAACTTGTGTGTCTAGGGGTGCCCCCCTGCCCCCGTATATAAAGGAGCAAGGGGAGGAGGCCGGCCGGCCCCTATAGGCGCGCCAGGAGGAGTCCTCCTCCTAGTAGGAGTAGGACTCCTACTAGGAGGGGGAAAGAAGTGGGGAGGGAGAGGGAAAGGGGGGCGCCGCCCCCCCTCTCCTAGTCCAATTCGGACCAGGGGGGAGGAGGCGTGCGGCCCACCTCTGGCAGCCCATCTCTCTCTCCACTAAGGCCCATATGGCCCATTACTTCTCCCGGTGGGGGGGGGGGGTTCCGGTAACCCTCCGGCTCTCCGGTTTTCTCTGAAATCACCCGGAACACTTCCGGTGTCCGAATATAGCCATCCAATATATCAATCTTTATGTCTCGACCATTTCGAGACTCCTCGTCATGTCCGTGATCACATCCGGGACTCCGAACTAACTTCGGTACATCAAAACTCATAAACTCATAATATAACTGTCATCGAAACCTTAAGCGTGCGGACCCTACGGGTTCGAGAACAATGTAGACATGACCGAGACACGTGTCCGGTCAATAACCAATAGCAGAACCTGGATGCTCATATTGGCTCCTACATATTCTACGAAGATCTTTATTGGTCAGACTGCATAACAACATACGTTCTTCCCTTTGTCATCGGTATGTTACTTGCCCGAGATTCGATCGTCGGTATCTCAATACCTAGTTCAATCTCGTTACCGGCAAGTCTCTTTACTCGTTTCGTAATACATCATCTCACAACTAACTCATTAGTTGCAATGCTTGCAAGGCTTATGTGATGTGCATTACTGAGAGGGCCCAGAGATACCTCTCCGACAATCGGAGTGACAAATCCTAATCTCGAAATACGCCAACCCAACATGTACCTTTGGAGACACCTGTAGAGCACCTTTATAATCACCCATGTACGTTGTGACGTTTGGTAGCACACAAAGTGTTCCTCTGGCAAATGGGAGTTGCATAATCTCATAGTCATAGGAACATGTATAAGTCATGAAGAAAGCAATAGCAACATACTAAACGATCGGGTGCTAAGCTAATGGAATGGGTCATGTCAATCAGATCATTCACCTAATGATGTGATCTCGTTAATCAAATAACAAGTCCTTGTTCATGGTTAGGAAACATAACCATCTTTGATTAATGAGCTAGTCAAGTAGAGGCATACTAGTGACACTTTGTTTGTCTATGTATTCACACATGTATTATGTTTCCGGTTAATACAATTCTAGCATGAGTAATAAACATTTATCATGATATAAGGAAATAAATAATAACTTTATTATTGCCTGTAGGGCATATTTCCTTCAAGAGATATCTTGGACGTTGAAGATGTCGCTCATGTTGTACTTGTCACGAGGAATGTCGATCTTGTAGGCATTGTCGTTGTAGCGTGCAAGCACCTTGAAGGGTCCATCCGCTCGTGGTCGAAGCTTGTACTTGTGTTCTTCTGGAAAACGGTCCTTGCGAAGGTGTAGCCATACAAGATCACCAATGTTGAAGACCATGGGGTGCTTGTTGATGTTGAGCTTGGTCGCAAGTCATTGTACTTGGCACTCGATAGTATGTCTTGTATCTTCATGCACCTTCTTGAGATGAGTCACATGTGCACTTGCGTCCAAATTGATGCGCTCTTGGAGTGGTAGAGGAAGAATGTCCAATGGGGACAAAGGGTTGAATCCATAGACAACCTCAAAGGGGGACTTGCCGGTTGTTGAGTGTCTTGCTCGGTTGTAGGCGAACTCGGCAATAGGTAGGCACTCCTCCCACTCCTTGATGTTCTTCTTGATGAGTACTCGAAGTAGAGCGGAGAGTGTGCGGTTGGTCACCTCCATTTGGCCGTCGGTTTGAGGATGGTAAGCCGTGGAGAAGAGTAGCTTGATTACGAGCTTGGCGCATAGGGTCTTCCAAAAGTAGCTAAGGAACTTGACGTCGCGGTCCGAGACGATAGTCTTTGGCACTCCATGTAGACGCAATATTTCCCTGCAAAAGAGAATAGCAACATGTGAAGCATCGTCTATCTTGTTGCAAGAAATGAAATGTGCCATTTTTGAGAAATGGTCCACAACGACAAATACTGAATCCTTCCCATTTCTAGTCCTAGGCAGACCAAGTACAAAGTCCATGTTAATGTCTTCCCATGGTTGATATGGAATTGGTAGAGGCATATAAAGGCCATGGAATTGAGCTTTGGACTTAGCTTTGCGACATGTAGAGCATCGGTTGGTGAAGCAGTTGACGTCGCGAAACATCTTTGGCCAAAAGTAGTTCTTCGAGAGCGTGGTGAACTTCCTGTCTCGTCCAAAATGTCCCATTAAGCCTCCTCCATGAGATTCCTGCAAAAGCAACAAACGAAGAGAAGACTCGGGGATGCAAAGTTTGTTAGCTCTCATAAGAGATCCATCTTTGATGTAATAGCATTCCCAAGAGGTGAGCGTCAAACATTTGGCATAAGGAGTAGCAAAAGTAGGATCATGCTCATACAAGTCTTTTATATGCTCAAAGCCAATGACATCTAGCTCAAGTTGAGTAACAAGCATGCATATGCGGGAAAGGACATCCACCACAATGTTTTCCTTACCCTTAATGTACTTGATGACATAAGGAAAAGACCCAATAAATTCACTCCATTTAGCATGACGCTTGTTCAACTTGGTTTGGCCCTTAAGATAATTGAGTGTTTCATGATCGGTATGAATGATAAACTCATGAGGGCAAAGATAGTGTTCCCATTCATGCAAAACGCGGACTAAAGCATATAGCTCTTTGTCATAGATGGGGTAATTGAGTTGCGCACCGGAGAGTTTCTCACTAAAGTAAGCTATGGGGCGCTTCTCTTGCGTTAACACACCTCCTATGCCATTACCACTAGCATCGCAATGAATCCAAAAGGTTTGTCAAAGTTGGGTAAAGCAAGCATGGGAGCACAAGTAAGAAAATTCTTGAGCTCATTGAAAGCGGTATCTTGGGATGGTCCCCAAACAAAAGGCGCATTCTTTTTGCTCAAATCATGCAAAGGTGAAGCAATGGCGCTAAAATCTTTCACAAAGCGACGATAGAAACCCGCAAAGCCAAGAAAACTACGCACTTGTTGCAAATTGATTGGTTTTGACCAAGTCTTGAACCATTGATCTTGGACTCGTCAACATGAGCACCCTTACAGGAAACAACAAAACCCAAGAAAACGAGCTTGTCAACGCCAAAAAGGCATTTCTCCATATTAGCATAGAGATGCTCTTTTCGAAGAGTTTGCAAAACGGTTCGGACATGGGTGACATGCTCTTTGAGAGACTTGCTAAAAATAAGGATATCATCGAAGTAGACCACAACAAACACACCAATGTAAGGGCGAAAGACATGATTCATAAGACGCATAAAAGTACCCGGTGCTTCCGATAGACCCATAGGCATGACTAACCACTCATACAAGCCAAACTTGGTTTTGAAAGCGGTTTTCCATTCATCACCCTCTTCTATGCGGATTTGATAGTAACCACTCTTAAGATCAATTTTTGAAAAGATAGTGGCACCACTAAGTTCATCAAGCATATCATCAAGGCATGGAATGGGATACCTATAACGAATGGTGATAGCATTGACAGGTCTACAATCGGAGCACATGTGAAAGCTACCATCTTGTTTTGGCACAAGAATGACCGGGATGACACAAGGGCTCAAACTTTCACGCACATGTCCATGATCTATGATATGCTTTACTTGCCTTTGTATTTCTTTGGTTTCTTCGGGATTGACGCGGTAGGGAGCTTTGTTCGGAAGCGGTGCTCCGGGGATGAGGTCGATGCGGTGCTCAATGCCTCGTAGTGGAGGTATTCCCGGAGGTAGCTCGTCGGGGAAAACATCGTGAAATTCCTGCAAAAGAGAATACAACACTAGGGGAAGAGTGTGAGAAGTGTTAGTTTGTGGTGCATTGTCCTTGCACACAAGGACGTAGTGTAGGACACTAGATGGGTTCTCACACACTCCTCATATCTCACTTTTGGTGGCAAATAGGACTAAGTTTTTCTTTTCGCTCATCGTGGAGTTGTTCGATTTGGGCTTGTGGCGCTCACTCTCTTTTTGGTGGCTCGCTCTCTCACTATGATCTCCACGATGGGTGGCTTGCTTGTCGGCGATCACTTGGCTGGGCGACATTGGACAAAGTACGTACTCCTTGCCATTCATCTTGAATATGTAGTGGTTCGTTCGGCCGTTGTGGATGACTCCTCTATCAAATTGCCATGGGCGTCCAAGGAGAAGGTGGAAAATGGTCATTGGAACGACGTCGCACTCTAAGGTGTCTTCGTAGGCGCCGATTTTGAAGGAGACTTGTACTCGATGCTCGACTTGGATAGTGCCGGAGTCGCTAAGCCATTGCACTTTGTATGGATGTGGATGCTTCGTCTTGGGCAATTGGAGCTTGGCGCAAAGTTCTTCACTTGCGAGATTATGACAACTACCTCCATCGATGATGGCCTTGACGGATCTTCCATTGATGTCGGCCTTGGTGTGGAATATGTGGCATCTTTGGTCTTCTTCTTGGTGATGTTGGAGAGTCAAGACCTTGGAGACAACAAGAGTGGGACTTGAATCTTCATCGCAAAAGACTTGTTCCTCTTCATTGTTCACTTGCCGGTGCATGGCGACTTGCTCAAGAGCGTCCATTTCTCCTTCACTCATCGAGTCGTAGGTGTCGTCGTCGTTGAGGATCATGGTCCGCTTGTTGGTGCACTCATAGGACTTGTGGCCTCGGCCTCCGCATGTGAAGCATTTGAAGGAACTTGTCTTGACGGTCTCATCGGTTGGAGTGGATGAGGATGAAGCTCTTGGCTTGAAGTTGCTCGTAGTAGGAGGATGACTTGGAGTTGACGAAGCTTTCTTGGAACTCGACTTGTCGATGTTGCTTCTAGAAGGCTTGGTAGACGGTGTTGGAGTCATTGAAGCTTGGCTGTTGGAGAAACCGTATGACTTGGATGAGAACTTGGCATACTTGAAATCATCTTGCAATTGGCGTTCCGCTTTGGTAGTTTGATGCACTAGCTCGATGAGGTTTGAGTATGGTTGAAAGTCGGCGATCTTCTTGATAGGATGGTTGAGTCTGTTCAAGAAATGTGCCATAGTTTGCTCATCATCTTCCGTGACATTGGCTCGTATCATGGCAATCTCCATATCCTTGTAGTACTCTTCAATTCTCTTGGTTCCTTGCTTGAGTAGTTGGAGTTTCTTGAAGAGGTCACGGTTGTAGTAGGTAGGCACAAAGCGTGCTCTCATGACATCCTTCATTTGCGCCCAAGTAGTGATGGGTGGTTCACCTCTTGCCTCTCGGCGCTCTATGACTTGTTCCCACCAAATGAGGACATAGTCTTGGAACTCAAGGGATGCCATCGCGATCTTCTTCTCTTCGTCGTAGTTGTGCAAACGGAATATCTTGTCAACTTTCAATGCCCATGAAAGGTACTCTTCAGGATCATTGCTTCCATTGAACTTGGGCATGGTGAACTTGAGCTTTCCGTAGCGTTGCTCTTCATTGTGTTGGGGTCGGGGATGATGATGCCCGTGTTGTAGATGATTGTCAAGCTCGTGTCGCTCTTGGTGAGGAGGGTTGTCAACCTCATGTTGCTCTTGTCATGGAGGATTTCCATTGTCGTCATGCTCTTGATTAACGTGGCGTTCTTGGCGAGCTTGTGGAGGAGCTTGTCGAGCTCGAGGAGGAACTTGAGGAACTTGACGATGCATGCGAGCTTGAAATCTTCGTTCTTGAATTTCTTCACGAATTGCTTCTTCTTGTTCTCGAGCTTGTCGGCCTCGATTGGCTATGGATCGACTTGAATCTTGGAGGGCTTGTTGCGCCTCAAGTGCTTGAGCATCATGGAGTTTTTGTTCTTGGTGTTGGGCCTCGGCATCTTGTGCAACTTGGTGTAGACGCGCTCGCTCTTCCTCTTCATGTTGGCATTGTTGTTGCCGTTCTCGTGCTAGTGCAAAAGCCTCTTGGGTCTGGCATTGTCGGTGCTCTTGAGAGTCGGTGTTGTGTAGAGGATTAAGGCTTGCTTGACGATCACTGCGCGCGGCACGACGTAGAGTATTCGATGTCGGTGTACTTGAGCCGGAGAGGGGGAAGTCGGAGTGTCGACTTGAGCGGGTCCTTCTTGATGAAGACGAAGTGGAAGAAGAGCGGTTGAGCAACAAAGCACAAATCTCGTCCATCCTTGTGTCATTCTCTTGCTTGTGATCGTCGAGCTTGTGGTTGAAGTAGTCCCTTGTACGTTGCTCGAAGAGTCGCAAGTCGGTGGCGAGGTTGTTGATGCGTTCACTCACTGCTTGTTGCTCTTGATGCAAAGCACGTTGTGCACCAAAGAGGTGGCTCTTGGTGACGTAGGAGTTCATGTCGTCATCGTGCTCAATGAAGAGTGGGTTTTTAGAAGTACTTGGAATATCTATCATTCCAAGGCAAATGTGAGTGGTAGAAAGAGAAGAACGAATACCAAATGTACCTTGACCAAAGTTGAAAGTGGATCGATGATCACTCCAATGTAGGACAAGGAAATAGCACAATTGGTACTAGCTCTTGTCGGTTTCTCACACCTACACAAGTAAAAGCTTATGGTGGAGCTTGGTTAGGATGGTGGCACAAAATTTGATGCAATTGTAAGTGAGCTTCAATAATGTTGGAAAATACCCGCAAGATGCAATGCAACAAGTAGACCAAGCATATAAGGTGCACGGAAACACACACGCAAAGAGATAAGTGGTGTTGGGCAACCAAGGATGAGCCAAAATGTGGAATCCACAAAAATGCTCTTGTTGCACAACACTAGAGAGACGCTAGCACGATTGCACAATAGGCGGATACAAAGAACTTGTGCACAACCTACTTAGCAAAAATGCAACGACTTCTATCCCAAATATGTTCTATGCAAGGTGTTTCTATGATGTGATCCAAGATGACCGAGTATGAGAATCTTAATGTTGTATGATGCTATGGTTCTTGCTTAAAAGCTCTTTGCTTATCTTTCCTCTTTGCTTAAAAGCTTGGTTGGCTCTTTGATGTTTGAGCTCTTTTCTCATGCAATGCTTGACGAACCAAGATAGCAATTGTGTATGCGATGACAACTTTGTGACACAAAGGATGATACCAATATATGCAACAATGATGTATGTATGCTATGGGAAGTATGATCACTAATGTGCACAAGTCTTGTTGCCGGCAATACTCAATGGCTAGTCTCGATGGGTAAGCAACGCAAAGGAGTAATGCTATGATGGCTATCAATGTAATGGCAAGAATGATGTATCACAATACCAAGACGAGGTTACCATTCTTGCTTACGATATGGCATCAAAATGGTGGACCAAAATACCAAGATGTAGTCAGGTGGTCGTTGTTGATGACGCGTCCGTGGTGAAGATGAGCGGCAGTGATGTCGATGTCGAACCGTACCTAGATAGACGAAACACAAAAGGATACGGGACTGCAACTCAAATTCTCAAAGCTCAAAGTGGCAACACGAGTCGAAGTGTGAAACGTGTAAGCAATGGTGGTGGAATGCGGAAGTGGTGATGGTGTATAGGTGATAGGAGTGCGTATGCGGAAATGTGGGGCGGTGGTGGTGACTAGACCGAAAAATTCAGTTTTGTCAGGTAACTTCGGACGTTCGGTGGGGGAGCGGTCATCCGGTCGTCGGACGTCCAGTGCCTGGGCACTGCTCGGGCACGGGAAGAACTTCATGTGGGCGGGGTGGATGAAGTGAAATTCGTCGATTGAGGGTGATTTAGTGGATGTAAAGGGTGGAAAAGCTAGATCCACTCAAAACAAAGCAAATCCACGGATCCAAAACAACAAAATTTCAACACACCAACAAATCAAAAAAAAAATTGGGGCTATTTTTGTGGGGAATTTTCGAATTAGGGACAAAATCAACAAAAACAAGGCTAGAAACACAACGGGGAGGCTCCGAAATCATGATCAACGTGGCTCTGATACCAAGATGATGTAGGGTAGAACCCTAATCGGCCGATCTTTCACGAAAGGAGCGGATCCCACGATGAACACGAAGAAAACAAGGGGAAAACGAGGGGGAACACAAGAGAAACACTAAACCAACATAAGATAGTCACACATGTGCTAGATCCTCGGATACATAGAGTTCACACGGTACACGATCAACTAAGGAAGATACAAGCGTAGCCGGTCTTCTCCGTGAGGAGGTCTCGATGTTCTTCTCCGCGAGAAGATCTTGAATCCAAAGGGATCTTCTCCGAAGAGGCCGCGGTCTCTCTCGAGGAGTAGATCCGATGTGGATGAGCAATGTTCTACCTCTCAAACGAGGTAAACCAATGCTAACCCTAGCTAGGTGAGGGAGTCCTGGACTAAGGGGTCCTCGGGTGTCCGGCCTGTTATCCATGGGCCGGACTGATGGGCTGTGAAGACATGAAGGCCGAAGACTGCACCGTGTCTGGATTGGACTCTACTTGGCATGGAAGGCAAGCTTGGCGACCGAAGATTCCTTTTTATGTAACCGACTCCATGTAAACCCTAGATCCCCTCGGTGTCTATATAAACCGAAGGGGATAGTACGGAAAGGACACCACATATACTCATTACCATAGGCTAGACTTTTAAGGTTTAGTCATTACGATCTCGTGGTAGATCAACTCTTGTAATACTCATATTCATCAAGATCAATAAAGCAGGAAGTAGGGTATTACCTCCATAGAGAGGGCCCGAACCTGGGTAAACATCGTGTCCCCTCTCCCCTATTACCATCGATCCTAGACGCACAGTTCGGGACCCCCTACCCGAGATCCGCCGGTTTTGACACCGACATTGGTGCTTTCATTGAGAGTTACACTGTGTCATCGATAAAAGGTTCAATGCCCCCCTTAATCGTCAATAATGACGCTGTCTGAGGAGGAACCTTCCTCCCCAGACAGATCCTTGTATTCGGCGGCTTCACACTGCGGGCCAACTCGCTTGGCCATCTAGAGCTGTCGGATGTGGGGTTCCGACAAACCCTTAAGGTTTGAACACTGGGGTGCGTGCGAAGTCTTTTCCTCCCACCGATCTACGCCCTAGCTCACTAAGATCTCGCGGACGAACTGATACGTCTCCAACGTATCTATAATTTTTTATTGCTCCATGCTATATTATCTACTGTTTTAGACATTATTGGGCTTTATTATCCACTTTTATATTATTTTTGGGACTAACCTATTAACCGGAGGCCCAGCCCAGAATTGCTGTTTTTTTTGCCTGTTTTAGGGTTTCGAAGAAAAGGAATATCAAACGGTGTCCAAACGGAATGAAACCTTCGGAAACGTGATTTCTCATCAGATAAGATCCAGGAGACTTGGACCCTCAGTCAAGAAAGCCACGTGGTGGTCACGAGGGTGGAGGGCGCGCCCCCCCTAGGGCGCGCCTCCTGCCTCGTGGGCCCCTCGAAGCTCCACTAATGTACTTCTTCCTCCCATATATATCCACGTATCCCCAAATGATCAGAAGGGGAGCCAAAAACCTAATTCCACCACCGCAACTTTCTGTATCCACGAGATCCCATCTTGGGGCCTGTTCCGGAGCTCCGCCGGAGGGGGCATCGATCATAGAGGGCTTCTACATCATCATCCAAGCCCCTCCAATGAAGTGTGAGTAGTTTACTTCAGACCTACGGGTCCATAGCTAGTAGCTAGATGGCTTCTTCTCTCTTTTTGGATCTCAATACAATGTTCTCCCCCTCTCTTGTGGAGATCTATTCGATGTAATCTTCTTTTTGCGGTGTGTTTGTTGAGACAGATGAATTGTGGGTTTATGATCCAGTCTATCTATGAATAATATTTGAATCTTCTCTGAATTATTTTATGTATGATTGGTTATCTTTGCAAGTCTCTTCGAATTATCAGTTTGGTTTGGCCTACTAGAGAATCTTTTGCTCACGAAGACCTAGGGCATTTGAGGAAGCCCATTGTTGGAATATACAAGCCAAGTTCTATAATGAAAAGTTCCCACTAGTATACGAAAGTGACAAAACAAAAGATTCTCTATCATGAAGATTATGGTGCTACTTTGAAGCACAAGTGTGGTAAAAAGGATAGTAACATTGTCCCTTCTCTCTTTTTCTCTCATTTTTTGGGCCTTTCTCTTTTTTATGGCCTTTCTCTTTTTTTCCTCACTTGGGACAATGCTCTAGAAAATGATGATCATCGCACTTCTATTTATTTACAACTTAATGATTACAACTCGATACTAGAACAAAGTATGACTCTATATGAATGCCTCCGGCGGTGTACCGGGATATGCAATGAACCAAGAGTGACATGTATGAAAGGATTATGAATGGTGGCTTTGCCACAAATACTATGTCAACTACATGACCATGCAAAGCAATATGACAATGATGAACGTGTCATGATAAATGGAATGGTGGAAAGTTGCATGGCAATATATCTTGGAATGGCTATGGGAATGCCATAATAGGTAGGTATGGTGGCTGTTTTGAGGAAGATATAAGGGGGTTTATGTGTGAAAGAGCGTATCATATCACGGGGTTTCGATGCACTGGCTAAGTTTGCACCAACTCTCAATGTGAGAAAGGGCAATGCACGGTACTGAAGAGGCTAGCAATGATGGAAAGGTGAGAGTGCGTATAATCCATGGACTCAACATTAGTCATAAAGAACTCACATACTTATTGAAAAAATCTACAAGTCATCAAAAACCAAGCACTACGCGCATGCTCCTAGGGGGATAGATTGGTAGGAAAAGACCATCGCTCGTCCCCGACCGCCACTCATAAGAAGGACAATCAAAGAACACCTCATGTTTAAAATTTGTTACGTAACGTTTACCATACGTGCATGCTACAAGAATTACAAACTTTAACACAAGTATTTTTCAGATTCACAACTACTCAACTAGCACAACTTTGATATCACTACCTCCATGTCTCAAAACAATCATCAAGCATCAAACTTCTCTTAGTATTCAACACACTCATAAGAAAGTTTTTACTAGTCTTGAATACCTAGTATATTAGGATTATTTAAGTAAATTAAGATGCTATTTAAGAATATCAAAATAATCTAAGTGAAGAATGAGAGAATAATAGTTTCTATAAAACAAAACCACCACTGTGCTCTAAAAGATATAAGTGAAGTACTAGAGCAAAAACTATATAACTCAAAAATATAAGTGAAGCACATAGAGTATTCTAATAATTTCCGAATCATGTGTGTCTCTATCAAAAGGTGTGTACAGCAAGGATGATTGTGGTAAACTAAAAATAAAAGACTCAAATCATAAAATACGCACCAAGCAAAACACATATCATGTGGTGAATAAAAATATAGCTCCAAGTAAAGTTACCGATGGAAGTAGACGAAAGAGGGGATGCCTTCCGGGGCATCCCCAAGCTTTGGCTTTTAGGTGTCCTTAGATTATCTTGGGGTCCCATGGACATCACCAATCTTAGGCTCTTGCCACTTCTTGTTCCATAATCGATCAAATCTTTCACCCAAAACTTGAAAACTTCACAACACAAAACTTAACAGAAAATCTCGTGAGCTCCGTTAGCAAAAGAAAACAAAACACCACTTCAAGGTACTGTAATGAACTCATTCTTCATTTATATTGGTTTTAAACCTACTGTATTCCAACTTCTCTATGGTTTATAAACTATTTTATTAGCCATAGATTCATCAAAATAAGCAAACAACACACGAAAAACAGAATCTGTCAAAAACAGAACAGTCTGTAGTAATCTGTAACTAACGCAAGATCTGGAACCCCAAAAATTCTAAAATAAATTTCTGGACATGAGGAATTTATCTATTAATCATCTTCAAAAACAATTAACTAAATATCACTTTCCAAATAAAAATGGCAGCAATTCTTGTGAGCGCTAAAGTTTCTGGTTTTTACAGCAAGATTAAAAAGACTTTCCCCAAGTCTTCCCAACGGTTCTACCTGGAACAAACACTAATTAAACACAAAAAACACAACAAAAACAGAGTCTATATAAATTATTTATTACTAAACAGGAGCAAAAAGCAAGGAATAAAAATAAAATTGGGTTGCCTCCCAACAAGCGCTATCATTTAACGCCCCTAGCTAGGCATAAAAATCAAGGATAGATCTAGGTATTGCCATCTTTGGTAGGAAATCCATAAGTGGCTCTCATAATAGATTAATAAGGTAATTTAATTTTATTTCTAGGGAAGTGTTCCATGCCTTTCCTTAACGGAAATTGGAATCTAATATTCCCTTCCTTCATATCAATAATTGCACCAATCGTTCTAAGGAAAGGTCTGCCAAGAATAATAGGACATGAATGATTGCAATCTATGTCAAGAACAATAAAATCTACGGGCACATAATTCCTATTTGAAACAATAAGAACATCATTAATTCTTCCCATAGGTTTTTTAATAGTGTAATCCGCAAGGTGCAAGTTTAAAGAGCAATCATCAAAATCACGGAAACCTAGCAAATCACACAAATTCTTTGGAATCGTCGAAACACTAGCACCCAAATCACACAAAGAATAGAATTCATGATATTTAATTTTAATTTTAATAGTTGGTTCCCACTCATCATAAAGTTTTCTACGGATAGAAACTTCCAACTCAAGTTTTTCTTCATAAGATTGCATCAAAGCATCAATGATATGTTTAGTAAAAGCTTTATTTTGACTATAAGCATGAGGAGAATTTAGCACGGATTGCAACAAGGAAATACAATATATCAAAGAGCGATTATCATAATTAAATTCCTTGAAATCCAAAATAGTGGGTTCATTAATATCTAAAGTTTTGATCTCCTCAATCCCACTTCTACCAATTTTTGCATTAAGATCTAAAAACTCTAAATTTTTGGAACACCTTCTAGATAAAGGTGGATCATATTCAGTTCCATCATTATAAACATTCATATTTCAAAACAAATATTTAATAGGGGACACATCAATAACTTTTAGATCTTCCTCTTTATTATCATGGAAAGTAGAAGAACACGCTTTTATAAAGCAATCTTTCTTAGCACGCATCCTACCGGTTCTTTATTTGCATTCATCAATGGAAATTCTCATGGATTTGAGAGACTCATTGATATCATGCTTAGGTGGAATAGATCTAAGTTTCAAAGAATCAACATCAAGAGAAATTCTATCAACATTCCTAGCCAACTCATCAATCTTAAGCAAATTTTCTTCAATCAAAGCATTGAAATTCTTTTGTGAAGTAATAAATTCTTTAATATTAGATTCAAAATCAGAGGGCATATTATTATAATTTCCATAAGAATTATTGTAGGAATTACCATAATTATTAGAGGAATTACTAGGATACGGCCTAGGATTAATGTTTCCTCTATACGCGTTGTTACCAAAATTATTCCTACCAACAAAATTCACATCCATAGATTCATTATTATTCTCAATCAAAGTAGACAAAGGCATATCATTAGGATCAGAAGAAACACTTTTATTAGCAAATAATTTCATAAGTTCATCCATCTTTCCACTCAAAACATTAATTTCTTCTATCGCATGCACTTTCTTATTAGTAGATCTTTCAGTGTGCCATTGAGAATAATTAACCATAATATTATCTAGGAGTTTAGTAGCTGCTCCTAAAGTGATTTCCATAAAAGTGCCTCCCGCGGCCGAATCTAGAAGATTTCTAGAAGCAAAATTCAATCCGGCATAAAAAAATTGTATAATCATCCACAAATACAAACCATGCGTAGGGCAATCACGTATCATTAATTTCATCCTCTCCCAAGCTTGTGCAACATGTTCATGATCAAGTTGCTTAAAATTCATAATATCATTTCTAAGAGATATGATCTTAGCGGGAGGAAAATACTTAGAGATAAAAACATCTTTGCACTTATTCAAAGAATCAATACTATTTTTAGGCAAAGACGAAAACCAAGCTTTAGCACGATCTCTAAGCGAAAAAGGAAATAGCTTCAATTTAACAATATCATTATCCAGATCTTTCTTCTTTTGCATATCACACAAATCAACTAAGCTATTTAGATGGGTAGTGGCATCTTCACTAGGAAGGCCGGCGAATTGATCTTTCATGACACGATTCAACAAAGCAGCATTGATTTCACAAGATTCAGTATCGGTAAGAGGAGCAATCAGAGTGCTAAGGAAATCATTGTTGTTGGTATTGGTGAAGTCACACAATTTAGTATTATCTTGGGCCATTGTGACAAGCAAGCAATCCAACACACGAGCAAACAAGAGACAGGCAAAAAAGAGGCAGATAGAGAAAGAGAGGGAGGATGGAGAGAGAGAGGGCGAATAAAACGGCAAGTGTGAAGTGGGGGAGAGGAAAATGAGAGGCAAATGGCAAATAATGTAATGCAGGAGATAAGGGTTTGTGATGGGTACTTGGTGTGTTGACTTTTGCGTAGACCTCCCCGGCAACGGCGCCAGAAATCCTTCTTGCTACCTCTTGAGCACTGCGTTGGTTTTTCCTTGAAGAGGAAATGGTGATGCAGCAAAGTAGCATAAGTATTTCCCTCAGTTTTTTTAGAACCAAGGTATCAATCCAATAGGAGGCCACGCACGAGTCCCTCGCACCTACACAAACAAATAAATCCTCGCAACCAACGCGATAAGGGGTTGTCAATCCCTACACGGTCACTTACGAGAGTGAGATCTGATAGATATGATAAGATAATATTTTTGGTATTTTTTATGATAAAGATGCAAATTAAAATAAAAGGCAATAAAAATAACTAAGTGTTGGAAGATTAATATGATGGAAAATAGACCCGGGGGCCATAGGTTTCATTAGTGGCTTCTCTCAAGAGCATAAGTATTTACGGTGGGTGAACAAATTACTGTTGAGCAATTGACAAAATTGAGCATAGTTATGAGAATATCTAGGTATGATCATGTATATAGGCATCACGTCCGAGACAAGTATACCGAATCCTGCCTGCATCTACTACTATTACTCCACACATCGACCGCTATCCAGCATGCATCTAAAGTATTAAGTTCATAAGAACAGAGTAACGCTTTAAGCAAGATGACATGATGTAGAGGGATAAACTCATGCAATATGATATAAACCCCATCTTGTTATCCTCAATGGCAAAAATACAATACATGCCTTGCTGCCCCTACTATCACTGGGAAAGGACACCACAAGATTGAACCCAAAGCTAAGCACTTCTCCCATTGCAAGAAAGATCAATCTAGTAGGCCAAACCAAACTGATAATTCGAAGAGACTTGCAAAGATAACCAATCATACATAAAAGAATTCAGAGAAGATTCAAATATTGTTCATAGATAAACTTGATCATAAACCCACAATTCATCGGTCTCAACAAACACACTGCAAAAGAAGCTTACATTGAATAGATCTCCACGAGTGAGGGGGAGAACATTGTATTGAGATCCAAAAAGAGAGAAGAAGCCATCTAGCTAATAACTATGGACCCGAAGGTCTGAGGTAAACTACTCACACTTCATCTGAGGGGCTATGGTGTTGATGTAGAAGCCCTCCGTGATCGATGCCCCCTCCGACGGAGCTCCGGAAAAGGCCCCAAGATGGGATCTCGTGGATACAGAAAGTTACGGCGGTGGAATCAGGGTTTTTGCTTCGTATCTGGTAGTTTGGGGGTACGTAGGTGTATATAGGAGGAAGGAGTACGTCGGTGGAGCAACAGGGGGCCCACGAGGGTGGAGGGTGCACCCAGGGGGGTAGGCGCGCCCCCTACCTCGTGGCCTCCTGGTTGATGTCTTGACGTAGGGTCCAAGTCCTCTGGATCACGTTCTTTCCGAAAATCATGTTCCAGAAGGTTTCATTCCGTTTGGACTCCGTTTGATATTCTTTTTCTGCGGAACTCTGAAATAGGCAAAAAAACAGCAATTCTGGGTTGGGCCTCTGGTTAATAGGTTAGTCCGAAAAATAATATAAAAGTGTATAATAAAGCCCAAAATGTCCAAAACAGAATATAACATAGCATGGAACAATCAAAAATTATAGATACATTGGAGACGTTGTTACGTCTCCGTCGTATCTACTTTCCCAAACACTTTTGCCCTTGTTTTGGACTCTAACTTGCATGATTTGAATGGAACTAACCCGGACTGACGCTGTTTTCAGCAGAATTGCCATGGTCTTATTTATGCGCAGAAACAAAAGTTCTCGGAATGACCTGAAACCTCATGGAACATCTATTTGGAAATAATAAAAAATCCTTGCAAAAGATGAAGACCAGGGGGCCCACACCCCAGCCACGAGGGTGGGGGGCACGCCTGATCTAGCGACCAGAACTCAAACGGTCCAATCTCTGTGCTCCGGTGTCATCCCTGGATCAGTAATGCTGACACCACACAGTACTTGAAGGATTTATAACAGGGTAGCAATCACACACTTACTACATCGAGTGTCTCAAAAGAGAACTTATTACAACAAATATGGCTAAAGGCCATCTAATAACAATAACAGTGGAAGGCTTGGAAGATAAGTGAGTCCATCAACTCCAATGGCATCACTGAGTATAGAACCACGACCTAAAAACTCCTTAATCGTCGTCTGAAAAGTCTGCAACATAAACGTTGCAGCCCGAAACGGGTCATCACATGGAATATGCTGGCAAAGTAACACATAGAGAGTAATGGAATGAAACAGCTACTCTATATGCATATTTGGCTGGTGGAAAGCTCTATGGTTATAGTTTTGCGTACAGCCAATTTTTCCCTACTGCAAAGGAATAAATTTTATTTAACTATCATGGTAGTTGTTAAACATTGAGAATGGTTGACAGCATTCTCAATCCCCATTAAGCATCATCATTAAACAAACCCAGCAAAATTAATTTTAGAGTAACATGTTGAGACGCACATGATAATCTAGGTACTAGATACTCAAGATGTCCATAACCGGGGACACGGCTAATCATGATTAGTTTATACACTCTGCAGAGGTTTGCGCACTTTTCCCCACAAGACTCGATCGCCTCCGTTTGGTTTCTCGCACTACATGGTGTTTGAGAAGACGGATGACCGAGACATAGTCTTTTAGAAGCGCTAGCACCTTACGATCGGGTAGACCGTTACACCTACTTTCCCGTACATCTGCTAGTCTACCACTGTAAGAGTTCGCACAACTTAATCAACTATGCTAGATCCCATAATAGCTTGTGGCTGCACACGGAAGTTTCTAGCATGAATAATTTCATGATCCCTTTGAGCCTGGGTGGCGGTCCATAAAGAAAACAGGCAATCCTGGAATACCCAGGTACCTCAATCCACCCAGATGTGTGTTTGAGTTGCCACCTTAAGTAAACCATTAATTAACAATCTCACGTCGGTCATGGATACACTCACCCAATCCACGTCTACTAGCATAGCATGGCATAATAAGCAAACGTAGAAGTGACTCCCAAAGGTTTGATAATAAACAGGTAATAGATACTACCTCAACTACTTCCCAAACCCACAATTTAATTAGATCCTAATCATGCAACGTGTGAGGATTGATCTAATGCAATAAAACTGGGTAGTGGGAAAGCATGATCAAAGTGTTACTTGCCTTGCTGATGATCCGGGAAACCTAGCGATTCGAAGTAGCAAGCGGCGCACTCCGGGTACTCTATCGCAAACAAACAAGCATACAATAAGTACTCAACTAATGCACATGTAAAACTCAAATAAGAGATCTAACCAGAAAGTTCAACTTAAGAAACTCTGGTTGGCAAAAAGAGTCAAATCGAACGGAGCAACGAAAGACAAACGACAAAAGAAACAGGCTTCATTTACTATTCTGGATCTAAGGCAATTTTTACAGTGGCAAAAACTTGTTTAAGTTGGTTAATCGGAAAGAGGGTTTCAAGACGAAACTCCAGGCGCTTGAATCGCCTGATTCCGATAAACGAGCGAAGAGTTAGACTAAAACGAAAATCGGATCAGAAATCGCGATCAGAAAAATCACGGATTTAATCCGAGAAAAAGAAAAACAATGAACGTTCGCTAGAACGAACGAACGAACGGACGAACGCTTGCTATTTAAATAAACCGGAAAACCGATTTATTTAAAAGAAAAACCGAAACTAAAAAAATGAGCAAAACCGTCGGAAAACCGAACGGTTTTTCGGGAAAAACCGGCGACTAAAAAAAAACTACCTCCGACAACTCCGGCGACTAATCCGGCGGGCGGCGGCGGTGCTCCGGCGGCGGCGGCAGTGCAGCGCGGCGGCGGGGCGGCGGCGGCGAAGGCGGCGGCGGCGGCGGCGCTAGGGTGGCGGGGGCTGGGCGCTAGGGTTTGGGAGGTCCCGGGCTGGGCTCCCCGGCTTATAAAGCCTGGACGGGCCTAGTGTCCGGGTCGGACACGGCCCGTAGGTCGGTTGCATTTTTTTAAATAGTCACGCTAAGAAAAAAAACAAAAGGAATACAAAACGGACTCCAAAAATCCCGAAATAAATTTTCCCCGGCTTCTAAAATCAAGCCGCACAAGATGAACATTTATTTGGGGCCTAAATGCAAATTTTGAAAAACGCGCATTTTTCCTAAATTCAAACAAAATAGCAAATAAAACCAAAATAAAATCTTATTTGATTTTTTTATTAAATCCTCAATACTTCTTTATTTTGGGAAAGTCATTTTATTCCGTCTCTCATATTTTTGTAACAGAAATAATTGAAAATAAAATAAATAAAATCAAATGATCCTATTTTCAAAAATTGAGACAACTCAAATATGAAAATAATGAAATCCCCAACTCTCTCCGAGGGTCCTTGAGTTGCGTGAAATTTCTATGATCAACCAAAATGCAATAAATATGATATGCAATGATGATCTAGTGTATAACATTCCAAATTGAAAATTTGGGATGCTACACCTGATCCCCTAGGGCGCGCCCCCTACCTCGTGGGCCCCCTGGAGCTCCTCCAACCTCGACTCCAACTCTATATATTTGCTTTCGGAGAGAAAAAATAAGAGAGAAGGATTCATCGCGTTTTGCGATACGGAGCCGCCGCCAAGCCCTAAAACCTCTCGGGAGGGCTGATCTGGAGTCCGTTCGGGGCTCCAGAGAGGGGAATCCGTCGCCATCGTCGTCATCAAGCATCCTCCATCACCAATTTCATGATGCTCACCGCCGTGCGTGAGTAATTCCATTGTAGGCTTGCTGGACAGTGATGGGTTGGATGAGATTTATCATGTAATCGAGTTAGTTTTGTTAGGGTTTGATCCCTAGTATCCACTATGTTCTGAGATTGATGTTGCTATGACTTTGCCATGCTTAATGCTTGTCACTAGGGCCCGAGTGGCATGATTTCAGATCTGAACCTATTATGTTTTCATCAATATATGAGAGTTCTTGATCCTATCTTGCAAGTCTATAGTCACCTATTATGTGTTATGATCCGTTAACCCCGAAGTGACAATAATCGGGATACTTACCGGTGATGACCGTAGTTTGAGGAGTTCATGTATTCACTATGTGTTAATGCTTTGGTCCGGTACTATATTAAAAGGAGGCCTTAATATCCCTTAGTTTCCGCTAGGACCCCGCTGCCACGGGAGGGTAGGACAAAAGATGACATGCAAATTCTTTTCCATAAGCACATATGACTATATTCGGAATACATGCCTACATTACATTGATGAATTGGAGCTAGTTCTGTGTCACCCTAGGTTATGACTGTTACATGATGAACCGCATCCGGCATAATTCTCTATCACCGATCCATTTCCTACGAGCTTTCCATATATTGTTCTTCGCTTATTTACTTTTCCGTTGCTATTGCTATCATCACCACCAAATACCAAAAACATTACTTTTGCTACCGTTACCCTTTGCTATCGTTACCACTACTATCATATTACTTTGCTACTAAACACTTTGCTGCAGATATTAAATTTCCAGGTGTGGTTGAATTGACAACTCAGCTGCTAATACTTGAGAATATTCTTTGTCTCCCCTTGTGTCGAATCAATAAATTTGGGTTGAATACTCTACCCTCGAAAATTGTTGCGATCCCCTATACTTGTGGGTTATCAAGACTATTTTCTGGCGCCGTTGCCGGGGAGCATAGCTTTATTCTTTGAGTCACTTGGGATTTGTATTTGCTTATCATTATGAAGAACTTGAGAGATCCAAAAACGAAGATTTATCCCTCAACTACGAGGGGAGGTAAGGAACTGCCATCTAGCTCTGCACTTGATTCACCTTCTGTTTTGAGTAAGCTTGTGACACCTAAACCTGCTTCTGCTATTTGTTCTGGTATGTCGCATGTTATTGATGATGCCACTTCTGCTATGCATGATACTTATGATGAAACTACTTCTATGCTTGATACTACTGTGCCACTTGGTGAATTTATTGATGAACAACTTGCTAGGGTTAGAGAGAATGAAAATATTGAATCTGAAATATTGATGAAAGTGATGATGAAGACTCTCCCTCTATTGAATATGAATCACCTGTTATTCCTGAGGGTTATTGTCGGTGTCAAAACCGGCGGATCTCGGGTAGGGGGTCCCGAACTATGCGTCTAGACCGGATGGTAACAGGAGGCAAGGGACATGAAGTTTTACCCAGGTTCGGGCCCTCTCGATGGAGGTAAAACCCTACGTCCTGCTTGATTAATATTGATGATATGGGTAGTACAAGAGTAGATCTACCACGAGATCGAAGAGGCTAAACCCTAGAAGCTAGCCTATGGTATGATTGTTGATGTGTATGTTGTCCTACGGACTAAAACCCTCCGGTTTATATAGACACCGGAGAGGGTTAGGGTTACACAAAGTCGGTTACAATGGTAGGAGATCTTTATATCCGTATCACCAAGCTTGCCTTCCACGCCAAGGAAAGCCCCTTCCGGACACGGGACGGAGTCTTCAATCTTGTATGTTCATAGTCCAGGAGTCCGGCTGAAGGTATAGTCCGGCTATCCAAACACCCCCTAATCCAGGACTCCCTCAGTAGCCCCTGAACCAGGCTTCAATGACGACGAGTCCGGCGCGCAGATTGTCTTCGGCATTGCAAGGCGGGTTCCTCCTCCAAGCACTTCATAGAAGATTTTGAACACAAAGATAGTGTCCGGCTCTGCAAAATAAGTTTCCACATATTGACACAGAGAGAATAATATTTACACCAATCTAATCTGCTGACGTATTCCGTAGCGTGACACACCACGACCAAGCCTTTACCTGAGTCGTTTCATTATCCCACCTCAGCGTGTTATGCGAGGTGGTTTCCTTGGCACGTCTTGTTAAAGCAGAGATCGTGTCCCCTTATCCCGGGATTCTCATCAATACGGGCGTGGGTAACCCAACCGCGCCATTGATTACGGCTCTTGAAGATAAGCGAGTTTTACCAGGCTGGTGGGGACATGTAGTTGCGTCCTATATAAGGGGATAAGGATCCACCTTTTCACCTACGCCTTCTTCCTCCTTCACCTATCCATTCTTGCGCACTCGAGCTCCAGCGCCCAAGTCCGCACTCCCCACCTCAACCTCCTCCAGCCATGTCCGGAGCAGGAGGCAAGTGGATGGTCTCCTCCGTCACGGAGGGACATATCAAAAAGCTGAGGAAGGCCGGATACCTGTCTAACAACATCGCATACCGGCTCCCCGAAAAGGGGCAGCTCATCCCCACCCCTAGGCCCCATGAGAGGGTGGTATTCCTCCCCCATTTCCTCCGCGGACTGAGCTTCCCTCTCCACCCATTTGTCCGGGGGCTCATGTTCTACTACGGCCTGGATTTCCATGATCTGGCCCCGAACTTTGTCCTCAACATCTCGGCGTTTATCGTCGTGTGCGAGGCCTTCCTCCGCATCCGCCCCCATTTCGGCCTATGGCTCAAGAATTTCAACGTCAAGCCGAAGGTGGTGCGCGGCAACCAGGCGGAGTGTGGAGGCGCCATGGTGGGAAAGATGGCCAACGTCCTATGGCTCGAGGGCTCCTTTGTGGAGACCCTGAAGGGGTGGCAATCGGGGTGGTTTTACATCACCGAGCCGCGTGACGCCGAATGGGTCGCACCCCCCGAGTTCCGATCCGGACCCCCTACGCGGCTCACCTCCTGGAAGGAGACAGGCCTGTCTTGGGGTAAAAAAGGAGAGCTGAGCGGACTCCAAACATGCATCCAAACCCTGGCGGACAAGAAGCTCAAACTTGTCAACGTAGTCCAGGTTATGCTCATCCGCCTGATCCTCCCGTGTCAACAACATGCTTTCATCCTGTGGGAGTTCGACCCGGCGCGGCACCAAAGCTGAGCAGGCTCTTCAATACGACGTACGAAGATGCCTGGAAGGTGCTTTTTAAAGGCGCCGAGGCTCCCGCATCCGCTACCGAGGATCGCGGATTCAGTGCACAGTGTCACGCACTCGCGGTAAGCTGTTTTTCTTTTACAGGGTATCAGTTTTTCATAGTTTGACTCCATGCGGGATCTAAGCTCCCTTACCTTTGACAGGATTGGCAGGTGACGTCCGGACAGATCAACTATCCGGCTCCTTTGCTCGAAGGCCCAGCGGACGCTCGCTTGGCGAAGCTGCTGGTTCCGGCACCCTATGTGGTGCCGGAGAAGAAGGCCGTGAAAAAGGCCGTGGGGACTCGAAAGTGTGCCCGGCGCCAGGAGGTGTCGGATCCATCATCCGATGGTTCCGAGGCGCATTCCTCCCGTGAAGACGAGGAGGAAGAAGAGGAGAACTCTCCCCCTCCAGCGGGAGGAGAGAAGAAAAGGAAGGCCGCCCTCTCTGGGGAGGCCGGAGGGTCCAAGAAGGGGAAAACCCTTCCTCCGGACTACTCCACCGTCGCCGACGGCGGAGAGGAGTGGCAGCCCAGGGCCAAGCCCCTGGCAAAATCGTAAGTATCTGGATACCAGAGTAATTCATAGTATTCGTTTATTGCACAGCTTTCCCTTACGTCGAATATGTTTATGCAGCCCACCCAAAGACCGGCTCGACGCGTCGTCGAGCGGCTCACTGGACTCGTCGGATGTGAACTCGCTTCCGACGGCTTCCTCCCCCCGCCCTACGGACGACACCGAAGTGTTGTCCCAACAGGTTCCAAGCTGGGAGGAGGTGGTCCTAGAGGCGTCGCAAGGCGACCTCCCGGACTCCAGGAGTAAAGGGGATGAAACCCCTCAGGGCTCCAAGTCCGGCTCTAGGCCGGACACCGCTCCGGAACCTTCAAAGGTTCCAAAGTCCGGCGGGGGACCTCCTTACAAGAGGAGCAAGTCCACCGTGCCGGCGGCCCCCGTCCAACCGGAGGCGCCGGACAATATGTTGGAGGCGCTCCAAGGCGCCTCCATCGACGAGGAGCACCGCACTATTATGAGTGCGGTGGTCCAGAAGGTTCAGTCCGCCAAGAGCGGACTGACTGAAGCTTGTACTAGCCTTTTGACGGGCTTTGAGGTAAGTAAAGAATGTGTAAATAATAGTATCGCATAGACAGTAGCCCCTGATGCTCTATTTGGCCTTCAGGAAGAAAAGCCGAATAGAGGATCAAATAGAATTCGCAGGAGTCTAACAAAAATGAGTCAATATGCATATGCAGGCTTCCCTGCTTGCGTCCTCCGCACTGACTACGGAAGTGGACGCGCTAAAGCAGAACCTCGAGCGGTCCGAGCAAGAGCTCGGGCGTGCCAACAAGCAGCTCGAGGACAATGAAGGTAAGAAATACCTTGTTTTTAAATATATATAAAAATGTGCAATTGCAAAGAATGACAGGATTATCGTGGCTATTTTAGGGGCCACGTCTGAAGTGGCGACCCTTAAGCAGGCGCTGGTCGAGGCCGAGAAGAGGGCGGCCTCGGAGCGCACCGAGTGAGAGAAGTATGAGGCCGAGGTTGGCAAGGTGCGGCAAGAGCTCCAGGCTCTCATGGAAAAACATGAGAGTTTGGAGCTTGACTCAAAGACGCGAGCGTCCGAGCTCGCGGTGGCTATTGAAAATGCCAAATCTGCCAAGGCCGAATCCCAGAAGACCCTCCAGGAGTTGGATGAGGTGAAGAAGATAGCGGCGGGTAAGGCATTCTTTATGCAAAGCAAACACATAAACGTGAGTTACTTGTTACTTACCCGAATGCGGAGCTCCCCAGGAGCGTTCGCAGATCTTCCCCGGAGTGTGTCCGATGCCGCCGCATTCTATCGAGCCGAGGAGGGCAGCTCGACAAAGAAGGTGTTGTGGTCTCAGTATGCTGAGGCCGGACACCCCGTGCCCCTGAGCGACCAGCTGAAGCAACTGCTCGAGCTCCACAAGGCGGCCGAACAGGCCATGAAGGGCCTCATTGTTCAGCTATGCCCTGGAGGGGCCCTGCCTGGGAGCTATTTCGGGCTGGTGCGGCGGTTGGTGGAGGCCTGTCCAAGGCTCGAAGTCATCAAGCGCTCCGTCTGCATTGAAGGTGCCCGTAGGTCCCTTGCCCGTGCTAAGGTGCACTGGGGCAAGCTAGATGCTGAGAAGCTGGTGAAGGACGGGCCACCTCTGGGGAAAGAGCATCGCAAGCCCGAGAATTACTATAAGGATGTTCTGAAGGGTGCCTGCCTTGTGGCGGATGAATGTTCTAGGGATGTAATTTTTGAGTGAAACTTGCTCGTTTTGTCCTGTGCGCTGAAACTTGTTTATATGCGCTAAGCAATCTTGTTGGAATTTAAAATATTACCTTCTGTGCGGCTGTTTATCAATTCTGAGAGATGGCGAGTCGTCGCCTTCTGCCCCCGTGCCGCTAGTGCTGGGGTGTTCGGGGATAAATCTAAGCACACTTTTTCCCATGTTTGGGTCCTTCGAGGGAGGCGCTCAGCCCAACGAACAAGGCAATCGGACTATAATGCGTGAACACTCTCACTTAGCCATAGAATTCTATAATTTTAAATTTTGGCGAAGCCCCTGGTATTCGGAAGACCGAGTTCGGGGCGCTATCCACGCCTTGGCCGGACAGAGCCGGCTCCTTGCCCTAAGCGGAATAAGTCTTTAGGGATTCGAAAAACCTCTCGAACAGCGACCAGCTCTCGCTTCATCATGACAGTCAGTTTTAGCTTTCTCCACTGAGGTGCTTGACCCAGCTCAACTGGGGCACAATCGCAGTGGTTCTCCTAGTGCTACCTTAGCCGATATAGCGGAACGTAAGGCACCAAAACATAGGAGCCGGGCAAACCCAACTATTGGCCCAAGACATGATTCGGAGCCGATGCATATAATGCTATAAGTTTGGGGTGCCGGACTTGTTAAAGTGTTCGGACTTCTCACACCATATTGAGGGGTACTAAAGCCCCTGGCGTATTTTGGCCGTACCAACGTGTACGGGTGCAACATGTCGTTAAGGAACATATAAAAAGAAAAAAGGTACTGCAAAAATAGATGAAAGCTATGCATTGTTTATTAAAAAGGGTTGCGATCAAAGCAGAACGATACAAATAATGCGATAAGTGGAAGGTTGGACTAGTTAACATGTCCGTTCCAGGGGCAAGCTGCGGAATAGTATGCGGAACAGGTATACTGCTCGTAATAGAGACCACCTGGGAGTTCCGTAATGCGGCATGGCTTGTCTGCTTCCCTGGTTCTTGCATCGTTTGTGCGTCAATTAAACTGCCGAACAGGCCTTCTGAAGGATGGATTCCTGAAAGTAAGAGAAAATTAAAAAAAATCGACAGCCGCTGGTACGGTTTAAGCTGTATTTTTGGGCGTGCCGTGATGGTGCCCCTCCCCCTGTACCCATGGTATCTCTAGAGCGTAGTTATGTACGCGAAGTACTGTCGTCACCTTTTTGCGAGGGTTGGGGTTGGGGCCGCATTGCTACGCCTGCTCGGATCGTGCTAGGCGGTCTTGTTATAGGTTACTCCGTGCGCGCTTGACGATGTCTGGTCGTTTAGTGGCCGGACTGGAGAACTGCCTGGAGAGGCTGCTTTGTACTTCCGCTGCAAGGGCCGCCGTGTGCTCCTCTGTTCGGAGGGAGCGTTCGGTGTTTCCATTGACCGTAATTACTCCTCGAGGACCTGTCATCTTGAGCTTAAGGTATGCATAATGCGGTACCGCATTGAACTTAGCGAATGCGGTTCGCCCGAGCAGTGCGTGATAACCACTGCGAAATGGGACTATGTCAAAGATTAACTCCTCGCTTCGGAAATTATCTAGAGATCCGAAGACCACTTCAAGTGTGACTGAGCCTGTACAGTTGGCCTCTACACCTGGTATTACGCCTTTAAAGGTCGTTTTGGTGGGCTTAATCCTCGAGGGATCTATGCCCATTTTCTGCACTGTATCCTGGTAAAGCAGGTTCAGGCTGCTGCCGCCGTCCATAAGGACTCTAGTGAGATGAAATCCGTCAATAATTTGGTCTAGAACCAATGCGGCGAATCCGCCATGACGGATGCTAGTGGGATGGTCCCTTCGATCAAAGGTGATCGGGCAGGAGGACCATGGGTTGAACTTTGGGGCGACTGGCTCTACCGCGTATACGTCCCTTAACGCGCGCTTCCGCTCCCTTTTGGGGACGTGGGTTGCGTATATCATGTTCACCGTCCGCACTTGTGGGGGAAAACCCTTCTGTCCACTGTTGTTCGGCAGCCGGGGCTCCTCGTCGTCATTGCTATGCAACCCCTTGTCTTCATTTTCGGTGTTTAACTTGCCTGCCTGCTTGAACACCCAACAATCCCTGTTGGTGTGATTGGCTGGCTTTTCGGGGGTGCCATGTATCTGGCACGAGCGGTCGAGTATTCGGTCCAAACTGGATGGGCCCCTAGGATTCCTTTTGAATGGCTTTTTCCGCTGACCGGATTTAGAGCCTCTGAATCCGGCATTAACTGCCGTATTCTCAGCATTGTCGCCGTTAATGCGGCGCTTCTGCTTGTTGCGACGCGACCTTCCACTACCGTCCCTGGTGTCTGAATTACCAGGGTTCTTGGTCATATTGTTGCTACGAGCAAGCCAGTTGTCTTCTCCCGCGCAAAAGCGGGTCATGAGTGTCATGAGTGCTGCCATAGATTTCGGCTTTTCCTGTCCAAGGTGCCGGGCCAGCCACTCGTCACGGATATTGAGGCTGCTAGGGCCTCAGTGTCCGGACAGTCGACTATTTGATTTTTCTTTGTTAGGAACCGTGTCCAGAATTGCCTGGCCGATTCCTATGGCTGCTGAATTACGTGACTTAGGTCATCGGCGTCTGGGGGTCGCACATAAGTGCCCTGGAAATTGTCGAGGAATGCGGCTTCCAGGCCCTCCCAACAATTGATTGATCCTGTTGGCAAGCTGTTAAGCCAATGCTGAGCTGGTCCTTTAAGCTTGAGTGGGAGGTATTTGATGGCGTGGAAATCATCGCCGCGGGCCATGTGGATATGAAGGAGATAATCCTCGATCCATACCGCAGGATCTGTTGTGCCATCATATGATTCGATGTTTATGGGTTTGAAACCCTCGGGGATTTGATGATCCATTATTTCATCTGTAAAGCAGAGTGGGTGTGCGGCGCCTCTGTACTGGGCTATATCATGACGTAGCTCCAATGAGTCTTGTCTACTGTGTTCGGCCCCGCCGAACTTGTGTCCGGCGTGACGGTTACCGTCTCGAGCCGTGGGGTGCCCACGCGATCCGTAGATCGATCTTGTTTGCCTTGCCTTGTCCTCCAACATGTCTCGTAGGTCCGGTGCATATTCCCGTGCCTTGGTACGGGGTGCGGCTTGAGTGGAGGGCCGAGAGGCCTCTCTGTCGCGACCACGAGGTGGCCGGTCGGCCGCATCAAGTGCTTCCTCCTCTAATCGGGGTAGCAACCTGCGCTTTGGGTAGCTCTTGGAGGGGCGTTCGAGTTTATGCTCTTCGGCCGCAAGGACTTCAGTCCATCTGTCGACTAGCAAGTCTTGATCAGCTCTAAGCTGTTGTTGTTTTTTATTGAGGCTTCTTGTCATGGCCATAAGCCTGCATTGAAAACGCTTTTGCTCGGCGGGATCCTCTGGCACGACGAATTCGTCGTCGTCGAGGCTTGCCTCGTCTTCGGAGGGAGGCATATAATTATCGTCCTCGACCTCTCTGTCTGTCGCTCTCTCATGAGGGCTGGTTTCTCCATCCTCCTGTGCTAAATCTTGCTGGAGGGGGTTTTCTTCGGCGCTTTCTGGAGTATTATTATCTCCCGTGCTGGAATCACTGTGTTTGTTTCGGCGGGATTTTGAGCGGCGCCGCTGACGCCGGCGCTTAGGCTGTTTCTTGGAGGGGTCATCCTCCGCTGTTCCATCACCATCTCCCTCTTTTGGGGTGTCCACCATGTATATGTCATATGACGAGGTGGCTTTCCAGGGCCTAGTAGGCGCTGGTTCTTCATCATCTCCTTCATCGGCGTCCATACCATCGATGTCTTCGGAGTCGAAGTCGAGCATGTCGGTTAAGTCGTCGACAGTGGCTACAAAGTGGGTGGTGCGTGGGCTTTGAATTTCTTCATCGTTCGTACCCCAACCTTGCTGACCGTAGTTCGGCCAGGGCTCTCCTAATAAAGAGAGAGACTTCAGTGACTTCAGGATATCGCCGAAAGGCGAGTGCTGAAAGATGTCTGTGGCGGTGAACTCCATGATAGGCACCCAATCGGATTCGATCGGCAGGGGCGCAGAGGGTTCAGAGTCCGGAGAGGAGTCCGGCTCCTTGGAGTCACAAGTCTCGCAGAGTACGGGGCTGGTGCTTGGCTCAATCGCTACTGGGGTCACAGCCCCCAAGGTGACGTCCAACCGCCCATCCTCGATCAGCGTAGTTGGCTCCGAATTAAGGGTCGGAGCCGATGCGGGTGCAGCCTCCAGGGCACTGTTCGGCGGCAGAGCTAGATCATGCTCGTCATGACAGTGCGGCGCGCTCGGCAGTGGCTCAAATCCGTCAAAGATCAAGTCCCCGCGGATGTCAGCCGTGTAGTTTAAACTTCCAAATCTGACCTGATGGCCAGGGGCGTAGCTTTCGATCTGCTCCAGACGGCCAAGCAAATTGGCCCGCAGTGCGAAGCCGCCGAAGCTGAAGATCTGTCTGGGGAGGAAGGTCTCACCCTGGACTGCATCGCTATCGATGATAGGAGCCATCGAGCCTGACGGCGACGACACAGAGGAACTCTCAATGAAAGCACCAATGTCGGTGTCAAAACCGGCGGATCTCGGGTAGGGGGTCCTGAACTGTGCGTCTAGGCCGGATGGTAACAGGAGGCAAGGGACACGAAGTTTTACCCAGGTTCGGGCCCTCTCGATGGAGGTAAAACCCTACGTCCTGCTTGATTAATATTGATGATATGGGTAGTACAAGAGTAGATCTACCACGAGATCGAAGAGGCTAAACCCTAGAAGCTATCCTATGGTATGATTGTTGATGTGTATGTTGTCCTACGGACTAAAACCCTTTGGTTTATATAGACACCAGAGAGGGTTAGGGTTACACAAGTCGGTTACAATGGTAGGAGATCTTTATATCCGTATCGCCAAGCTTGCCTTTCACGCCAAGGAAAGCCCCTTCCGGACACGGGACAGAGTCTTCAATCTTGTATCTTCATAGTCCAGGAGTCTGGCTGAAGGTATAATCCGGCTATCCGAACACCCCCTAATCCAGGACTCCCTCAGTTATGTTTTTGAAAAAGAAGCTTCTTGATCTATTTTAGCTTGCAAAGATAGGTACAAACTCAAGAGGTTATTAGCTAAATGGAAGCAACAATCTCTTAACGCTAGAATGAAACCTGGCCCTACTTTTGCTACTTCACCTATCTGTGTTACTGATAAGGATTATGAATTCTCTCTTGATCCTGATATAATTACTTTAGTTGAATCTAATCCTTTTCATGGCTATGAATCCGAAACTGTTGTGGCACATCTTACTAAATTAAATGATATAGCCACCCTGTTCACTAATGATGAGAGAACTCGTTACTTTTATATCCTTAAAATATTTCCGTTCTCATTAAAGGGTGATGCTAAGATATGGTTTAATTCTCTTGATCCTGGTTGTGTGTGTAGTCCCCAGGATATGATTTATTACTTCTCTGCTAAATATTTCCCTGCTCATAAGAAACAAGCTGCCTTAAGGGATATATATATATATATATATATATATATATATATATATATATATATATATATATATATATAATTTTGTGCAAATTGAAGAAGAGAGTCTCCCACAAGCTTGGGGGAGGCTTCTCAAGTTACTTAATGCTTTGCCTGATCATCCTCTTAAGAAAAATGAAATACTTGATATCTTTTATAATGGACTAACCGATGCTTTCAGAGATTACCTGGATAGTTGTGCTGGTTCTGTTTTCAGGGAAAGAACACCAGATGAAGCTGAAATTCTATTGAATAATATGTTGACAAATGAAAATAATTGGACACTTCCTGAGCCTATTCCTAAACCAACTCCGAAGAAGAGAGGTGTTCTATTTCTCAGTCCTGAAGATATGCAAGAGGCAAAGAAATCTATGAAAGAAAAAGGTATTAAAGCTGAAGATGTTAAGAATTTACCTCCTATTGAAGAAATACACGGTCTTAATTTACCGCCTGTTGAAGAAACATATGATCTCAATCCATTACCTATTGAAGAAGTACATGGTCTTGATAACCCGACACAGGTAGTAAATGTAAATTCTCTCTATAGATATGATAAAGCTGAAGTCCCATTTACAAAGTTTTCTAGCCCATGCTTAGATGAGTTTGATAAATTTATGGTTAAGCAAGAAGACTTCAATGCTTGTTTTGGTAGACAATTGAAATACAATTCAAACATGCTTGAACACTTGGGTGATTATATGGCTAATATCAAAGGTGAACTTAAACTTATTAGTAAACACGCTTCTATGGTTACCACTCAAGTAGAACAAGTACTTAAAGCTCAAAATGATTTGCTCAATGAATTGAATAGTAAGAATAATAATAATGCTGTTAGAGTTATGACTAGATGTGGTAAAATGACTCAGGAACCTTTGTATCCTGAAGGCCATCCTAAAAGGATTGAGCAAGATTCTCAGAGAAATAATATAGATGCACCTAGTTCTTCTAAAAGGAAGAAAAAGAAAAATGATAGGACTTTGCATGCTTCTAGTGAACCTATTGTTGATACACCTGAGAATCCAAATGATATTTCTATTTCTGATGCTGAAACACAATCTGGTAATGAACCTGAAACTAGTGATAATGTTAATGATAATGTTCATGATGATGCTCAACCTAGTAATGATAATGATATAGAAACTGAACCTGCTGTTGATCTTGATAACCCACAATCAAAGAATTAACGTTATGATAAGAAAGACTTTGTTGCTAGGAAACACGGAAAGGAAAGAGAGCCTTGGGTTCAGAAACCCATACCTTTTCCTCCCAAACCATCCAAGAAAAAGGATGATGAGGATTTTGAGCGCTTTGCTGAAATGATTAGACCTATCTTTTTGCGTATGAGATTAACTGATATGCTTAAAATGAATCCTTATGCTAAGTACATGAAAGAAATTGTTACTAATAAAAGAAAGATACCAGAAGCTGAAATTTCCACCATGTTTGCTAATTATATTTTTAAGGGTGGAATACCAAAGAAACTTGGAGATCCAGGAGTACCCACTATACCATGCTCCATTAAAAGAAACTATGTTAAAACTGCTTTATGTGATCTTGGAGCCGGTGTTAGTGTTATGCCTCTCTCTTTATATCGTAGACTTGATTTGAATAAGTTGACACCTACTGAAATATCTTTGCAAATGGCTGATAAATCAACTGCTATACCTGTCGATATTTGTGAGGATGTGCCTGTTGTGGTTGCAAACGTTACTATTTTAACGGACTTTGTTATTCTTATATTCCTGAGGACAATAGTATGTCTATTATTCTTGGAAGACCCTTTTTGAATACTGTAGGGGCTGTTATTGATTGCACTAAAGGCAATGTCACTTTTCATGTTAATGGTAATGAGCATACGGTACACTTTCTGAGGAAACAACCTCAAGTTCATAGTATCAACTCTATTGGAAAAAAATCCATCGATTATATTTGTAGGTTTTGAATTTCCTCTTCCTACTGTCAAGAAGAAATATGATATTCTTATTATTGGGGATGTGCATATCCCCGTTGAGGTAACATAGTGTTATTCGAAATTTCTCTGGTTCCATGTTATTCGGAATGAGTTCGTTAACAAGACTTCATCAACCTTGTTAGTGGATTCCTTTTGACGAGCATGAGACGGATGAAACTAGAAGGCACAACCTTTTGTACCCTCCTCTTACTTTCTGTTATTTATATTAAATAAAATAAAAATAGTATTTTTCTGTCTGTTATCTGAATTATCCGTGCAATATAAAAATACCCCGAAAATAAAAGTTCTCCAAATGCCCTGAAATTTAAATATGATTTTTTCTGGAATATTTGAGAATATTTGGCACCGAGAACACAGCATGGGGGGCATCCACCTGGCCACGAGGGTGGAGGGCGCGCCCTACCCCCTGCCTCGTGGGCCCACGGTGTCCCTCCTCCACTTATTCCTGCACCCACACACTTCTTCTTCCTCCCACAAACACTAATATCCAGCTCAAGCACGAGTTCTAGCTCATTTTGCTACGATTTTCGATCTCCTTGCTCAAAGCACCTCTCACAAAACTGCTTGGGGGAGATTGTTCCTTGGTATGTTACTCGTCCATTGGTCCAATTAGTTTTTGTTCTAGTGCTTTATTCATTGCAAATTTGTGCTGCCTAGGTGACCATGTTCTTGAGCTTGCATGTCAAATTTATATGGTCAAAAGTAGTTCTAATGCACTCTAGGCACTTGTAGGAGTTGTTGCTATTAATTTTGTTAAGCTTGGTTCAATTTTGTGTGAAGTTACTAAAAATTTCAGAAATTTTTCAGAGGAAGAAATATGCTTAGGAAAATGTACCAAGGTGGTTCGTCAAGGAAGCAAGGACCCAGGCTTGCAATGCGTGATGCTGATGAAGAACCACCAAGAGACGCTCCAGTGCGTCCTTGTGAATGGCCTTCGGAAAACTTTATGGATCGAGCGGGAATTAAGGAAGAATTTAACGCATATTTGCATAACGCTGATCTTGTGAGCTTCGAGGAAGAAAAGTGCCGCCAGTATCACTATCTCACTAGTTCCTTTGTGAGGAGGTTTGAATTTTCATCTTCACGTAATTCTCCAATTGTCCCGTTTGATCTTTATGAAAATTCTTACACTATGGACTTAGAGG
The DNA here is from genome assembly GCF_018294505.1 of Triticum aestivum. NCBI lineage: Eukaryota > Viridiplantae > Streptophyta > Magnoliopsida > Poales > Poaceae > Triticum > Triticum aestivum. The sequence goes on from NC_057797.1 coordinate 426,311,727, forward strand.
ATTTTACCACTGCTTGCATACTTCCACAATGGGGTAGTGTCAGGGAACCTCGCAAATCTAATTTAGAGATTTTCTTGCTAGTATAACTGTGGGGGAATCTAGAGATATAACACAAGCTACCATAGGGAGCATTCACTTTCCTGCTATACATTATTTTGCTCTCTTTATAGGTAGATGCATTAATGGTAAAGATGAGGCATGTCACATGTGTGTCCCTGACCTCAGTATTCTTAGGAGTGATGTGTTAGGAGATAAATGTTATAATTTGGGAGCCATTGTTGCATGTAGGTTGCATCTTAATAGATTTAATGGAGATTTCTTTGGTGGAATTTATGCAACCCGCATAGCTAATTTTCTTGGTATAGCCATACGTGAAGATGATATTGAGTTGCCTCCTGCTTATTTGGATTATGAGGCTATGGTTCACCACCAGTTTGTCGAGGGGAATGAATCACCTCTCCAGTATCACTTAATCTTTGACAGATGTCGTACTGTCCGTATTACTCTCCCTGCTCCTGCCTTCTTTGATTATCAGGCAAAAGGAAAATATGTTATTACCAAAGAGGAGGCAGATGAGTACGAGAGGAGGGCGGAGGTCGCTCATCGCCACGCTGCAGCTCAGGAGGCGATAGCCGCTGCATCTCTGTACGACCCCAACTATTATTATGGATATCCGCCAGCCCAGCCGTGGCCATAGACCAACTTAGGCCAAAAGCCTAAGCTTGGGGGAGTACGTATTTCCCACTGACATTACATTCATGATCACACACTCATTGCTAGATGTCGGTGCTCATACTTTTTCATTGTATCATCCATGCTAGTTTATTTCCCTTTTTATGCTTTCTTCTTGTGTGCTTAATAAAACCTTAAGAAAAACAAAAAATTTATTTGTAGCTTTTAATTAGTTTACTTTCCATGCTTGTAGTAGTAATTAAAAAGAAAACCCAAAAAGATTTCCTGTTCTTCTTTTGCTTGTTGGGAGCTTTCCCGTGTAAATAGTTTTATTTCTTTTCTTTGGGGGTCGATAGGATAAGACCATGATTAAATTGTTGAAGTGTCTCTTATATGCATTATTGTTGATCTGACAAAAGAGCCCATATTGCCTTGTCTTCTCCTATTTATTGAATGCTTGCAGATTCCAGCTTAGTCCAATGCACGTGCACTATTATTATTATCCACATCATCCGGTCGTGCAAGTGAAAGGCAATTGTGACGATATATGATGGACTGACTGAGGTGAGAAAAGCTGGTATGAACTCGACCTCTTTTTTTTGTAAATATGATTAGTTCATCGTTCCTGATTCAGCCTATTATGAATAAACATGTTTGCAATGACAACTAGAGATCATAGTTTCTTGTGCCATGCTTGATTAGCTAGGAGCTTATAATGGTTTACCTTGCGTGCCAACATGCTATTAAAATGGTTGTGATGTGGTATGATAGGGTGGTATCCTCCTCTGAATGATTTAAGTGACTTGACTTGGCACATGTTCACACATGTAGTTGAAACAAAATCAACATAGCCTTCACGATATTTATGTTCATGGTGGATTATATTCTACTCATGCTTGCATTCGGTGTTGATTAATTTTAATGCATGTTCATGACTGTTGTCGCTCTCTAGCTGATCACTTCCCAGTCTTTTGCTAGCCTTCACCTGTACTAAGCGGGAATACTACTTGTGCATCGAACTCCATAAACCCCAAAGTTATTCCATATGAGTCCACCATACCTACCTATATACGGTATCTACCTGCCTTTCCTAGTAAATTTGTATGTGCCAAACTCTAAACCTTCAAATAAACATTTTGTTTTGTATGCTCGAATAGCTCACGTATCAACTAGGGCTGTCCGTATCTTCCATGTTAGGCGGGTTATTCTCAAGAGGAGTGGACTCCGCTCCTCACTCACGAGAAAATGGCTGGTCATCGGGATGCCCAGTCCCATGCTTTATGCAAACTAAATCAAAATAATTGCAAACAAAACTCCCCTGGGACTCTTGTTAGTTGGAGGCACTCGTTGTTTCGAGCAAGCCATGGATTGATGCTTGTTGGTGGAGGGGGAGTATAAACTTTACCATTCTGTTTGGGAACCGCCTATAATGTGTGTAGCATGGAAGATATCGCCATCTCTTGGTTGTTATGTTGACAATGAAAGTATACCGCTCAAAATATTATTCACCTCTATTTCAAAACCGAGCTCTGGCACCTCTACAAATCCCTGCTTCCCTCTACGAAGGGCCTATCTATTTACTTTCATGTTGAGTCATCATCCTCTTATTAAAAAGCACCAGTTGGAGAGCACCACTGTCATTTACATTCATTACTGTTAGTTTACATTGAGTATGATTTGACTGGATCTCTTTTACCATGAATTACAATGTCTAGTCAGTCCTTGATCTTTAAAGGTGCTCTGCAGTTATGTTCTGCGGTCTCAGAAAGGGCTAGCGAGATACCATCTTGTTATATCATATTATGATTGTTTTGAGAAAGTGTTGTCATCCGAGATTCATTATTATTGCTCGCTAGTTGATTATGCCATTGATATGAGTAAACATGAGACCTATGCGTTATTGTGAATATGGTTAGTTCATAATCTTTGCTGAAAACTTGAATGCTGGCTTTACATATTTACAACAACAAGAGCAAACAGAGTTTGTAAAAGTTTTTTCTTTATCACTTTCATTTTATCAACTGAATTTCTTGAGGACAAGCAAAGGTTTAAGCTTGGGGGAGTTGATACGTCTCCGTCGTATCTACTTTTCTAAACACTTTCGCCCTTGTTTTGGACTCTAACTTTCATGATTTGAATGGAACTAACCCGGACTGACGCTGTTTTCAGCAGAATTGCCATGGTGTTATTTATGTGCAGAAACAAAAGTTCTCAGAATGACCTGAAACTTCACAGAACGTCTATTTGGAAATAATAAAAAATCCTTGCAAAAGATGAAGATTAGGGGGCCCACACGCCAACCACGAGGGTGGGGGGCGCGCCCCCTACCTCGTGAGCCCCCTAAAGCTCCTCCGACCTCGAATCCAACTCTATATATTTGCTTTCGGGGAGAAAAAAATAAGAGAGAAGGATTCATCACGTTTTACGATACAGAGCCGCCGCCAAGCCCTAAAACCTCTCGGGAGGGCTGATCTGGAGTCCATTCGGGGCTCTCGAGAGGGGAATCCGTCACCATCGTCATCATCAACCATCCTCCATCACCAATTTCATGATGCTCACCGCCGTGCGTGAGTAATTCCATCGTAGGCTTGCTGCACGGTCATGGGTTGGATGAGATTTATCATGTAATCGAGTTAGTTTTGTTAGGGTTTGATCCCTAGTATCCACTATGTTCTGAGATTGATGTTGCTATGACTTTGCCATGCTTAATGCTTGTCACTAGGGCTCGAGTGCCATGATTTCAGATCTGAACCTATTATGTTTTCATCAATATATGAGAGTTCTTGATCCTATCTTGCAAGTCTATAGTCACCTATTATGTGTTATGATCCGTTAACCCCAAAGTGACAATAATCAGGATACTTACCGGTGATGACCGTAGTTTGAGGAGTTCATGTATTCACTATGTGTTAATGCTTTGGTCCGGTACTCTATTGAAAGGAGGCCCTAATATCCCTTAGTTTCCGCTAGGACCCCGCTGCCATGGGAGGGTAGGACAAAAGATGTCATGCAAGTTCTTTTCCATAAGCACGTATGACTATATTCGGAATACATGCCTACATTACATTGATGAATTGGAGCTAGTTCTGTGTCACCCTAGGTTATGACTGTTACATGATGAACCGCATCCGGCATAATTATCTATCACCGATCCATTGCCTACGAGCTTTCCATATATTGTTCTTCGCTTATTTACTTTTCTGTTGCTATTGCTATCATCCACTGTTCAAGATAGCTTCCGATATTCCGATAAATCGGCCGATTTATCGCTTACCGTTGTTTGACCGATAAGATAAATCCCCCGATAAATCAGCCGAAATGGCGATAAATCGGCCGGTATGCTGATAAACTGTCTGATTTACCCCTTATCATGGGTCGACCGATAAGTTCCCGATAAGAGATATCCCCAACATTGCTATCATCACCACCAAATACCAAAAACATTACTTTTGCTACCGTTACCCTTTGCTATCGTTACCACTACTATCATATTACTTTGCTACTAAACACTTTGCTGCAGATATTAAGTTTCCAGGTGTGGTTGAATTGACAACTCAGCTGCTAATACTTGAGAATATTCTTTGGCTCCCCTTGTGTCAAATCAATAAATTTGGGTTGAATACTCTACCCTCAAAAACTGTTGCAATCCCCTATACTTGTGGGTTATCAGACGTATCAGAACCCACCTTGCAATTCCGAAGACAATCTGTACGCCGGACTCCTCGTCATTGAAAGCCAGGTTCAGGGGCTACTGAGGGAGTCCTGGACTAAGGGGTCCTCGGGTGTCCGGCCTGTTATCCATGGGCCGGACTGATGGGCTATGAAGACATGAAGGTCGAAGACTGCATCGTGTCCGGATTGGACTCTACTTGGAGTGGAAGGCAAGCTTGGCGACCGAAGATTCCTTTTTATGTAACTGACTCCATGTAAACCCTAGATCCCCTCGGTGTCTATATAAACCGAAGGGGATAGTCGGGAAAGGACACCACATATACTCATTACCATAGGCTAGACTTTTAGGGTTTAGTCATTACGATCTCATGGTAGATCAACTCTTGTAGTACTCACATTCATCAAGATCAATCAAGCAGGAAGTAGGGTATTACCTCCATAGAGAGGGCCCGAACCTGGGTAAACATCGTGTCCCCTGTCCCCTGTTACCATCGATCCTAGACGCACAGTTCGGTACCCCCTACCCGAGATCCGCCGGTTTTGACACCGACACTAGGATGAATAGGAGGTCTATTTATAGTCTAAGTGCAAATGGGGGCGAAAGTAGAGGTATGTGGTCCTCGGGCCTGAATCTAGACACAGCCAGGTACCGGATGTCCGCTGGGGACCGGTCGTCTGGTGTCTCAGGAGTGGTCGGACGTCCGGTGGCTGCCAGTCATCCGCTCGTTCTGGCTCGGATGCTGGTGTAACGGATTTCCGGTGGCTGTCGGTCGTCCGATTGCCTGTCGTCCGCTGGCACCGATCGTCCGCTCGTTTGGCTTGGGTGTAGGGGCACCAGTCGTCCGGTCTGGGCCGGACGTCCGCTCGCTGGGGTTCGGCTGGAGCATCAGGCGCCGGACGTCCGGTCCCGGCCGGTCGTCCGGTGGCTGGGACTTTTCCTGCAACCCTCCTTCTTCTCCGTCTTCTCGTCCATCTTCCTCTTCTTCTTGTCCATGCACCTTAGCTTCTCCATGATACCTGAGTATGCACAATGTGTCCATATGAGGTAGTAGCCATGTCTCATGTGCATCGAAGTGGAATTGTGAGAGGAGAGATGTCACCTCGGTTTCAAGAGCTCTTGTACGTGCTCGTGTCATGGGTCCAAGAGGTGTCGTAGGAGATGTAGTTGGGTCCATGGGGATGGCATTGGGATGCTCCGCATCACTAGTGGTCTTGTCAACCATCAACACTTGATGCTTTTCTTGATTTCTACCTTCGTCGATTTCAGCGTCACGGAGAGCTTGGGAATCATTTCCGTTATCCCTTGCATATTATAGTTCATCATGAAGTTCTAGTAACTTGGTGATGGTGACTAGAGAACTCTATCAATCACTATCTTATCTGGAAGATTAACTCCCACTTGATTCAAGTGATTGTAGTACTCAGACATTCTGAGCACATGCTCACTAGCTGAGCTATTCTCCTCCATCTTTAGGCCAAGTGCTTGTCAAAGGTCTTCTACCTCTTGACACGGGCATGAGTATGAAATACCAATTTCAACTCTTAGAACATCTAATATGCTCTGTGGCATTCAAAACGTTTTTGAAGTCCTGGTTCTAAGCGATAAAGCATGGTGCACTAAACTATCAAGTAGTCATCATACCGAGCTTTACCAAACGTTTATAACGTCTATATCTGCTCCTGCAATAGGTCTGTCACCTAGCGGTGCATCAAGAACATAATTCTTATGTGCAGCAATGAGGATAATCCTCAGATCACGAACCTAGTCTGCATTATTGCTACTATCATCTTTCAACATTGTTTTTCTCTAGCAACATATCAAAAATAAACGGGGAGCTACATCGCGAGCTATTGATCTACAACATAGTTATGCAAATACTATCAGGACTAAGTTCATGATAAATTAAAGTTCAATTAATCATATTACTTAAGAACTCCCACTTAGATAGACATCCCTCTAGTCATCTAAATGATCACGTGATCCAAATCAACTAAACCATGTCCGATCATCACGTGAGATGGAGTAGTTTTCAATGGTGAACATCACTATGTTGATCATATCTACTATATGATTCACTCTCGACCTTTCAGTCTCTAGTGTTCCGGGGCCATATCTACATATGCTAGGCTCGTCAAGTTTAACCCGAGTATTCTGCGTGTGCAAAACTGGCTTGCACCCATTGTATGTGAACGTAGAGCTTATCATACCCGATCATCACGTGGTGTCTCGGCACGACGAACCTTGGCAACGGTGCATACTCAAGGAGAACACTTGTACCTTGAAATTTAGTGAGAGATCATCTTATAATGCTACCGTTGAACTAAGCAAAATAAGATGCATAAAGGATAAACATCACATGCAATCAAAATGTGTGACATGATATGGCCATGATCATCTTGCACCTTTGATCTCCATCTCCAAAGTACCATCATGGTCTCTATCGTCACCGGCATGACACCATGATCTCCATCATCTTGACCTCTATCAATGTGTCGTCACATGGTCGTCTCGCCAACTATTGCTTTTGCAACTATTGCTATCGCATAGCGATAAAGTAAAGCAATTACATGGCACTTGCATCTTATGCAATAAAGAGACAACCATAAGGTTTCTGCCAGTTGCCGATAACTTTAACAAAACATGATCATCTCATACAACAATTTATATCTCATCACGTCTTGACCATATCACATCACAACATGCCCTGCAAAAACAAGTTAGACGTCCTCTACTTTGTTGTTGCAAGTTTTACGTGGCTGCTATGGGCTGAGCAAGAACCGTTCTTACCTACGCATCAAAAACCACAACGCGGTATAGTGATTGCTTTTTGATCTTCAGAAAGAACCATGTCCATTGAATCCGATTCAACTAAAGCTAGAGAAACATACACCCACTAGCCACCTGTGTGCGAAGCACGTCGGTAGAACCAGTCTCGTGTAAGCGTACGCGTAATGTCGGTCTGGGCCGCTTCATCCAACAATGCCGCTGAATCAAGAATCAACTAGTGACGGCAAGCAATATGTATATACCCACGCCCACAACTCCTTCGTGTTCTACTTGTGCATATAACATCTATGCATAAACCTGGCTCAGATGCCACTGTAGGGGAACGCAGTAATTTCAAAAATTTCCTACGCACACGCAAGATCATGGTGATGCATAGCAATGAGAAGGGAGAGAGTCGTCCACATACCCTCGTAGACCGTAAGCGGAAGTGTTATGAGAACGCGGTTGTGCTACCTCTTGAGCACTGCGTTGGTTTTCCCTTGAAGAGGAAAGGGTGATGTAGCAAAGCAGCGTAAGTATTTCCCTCATTTTTTGAGAACCAAGGTATCAATCCAGTAGGAGGCCACGCACGAGTCCCTCGCACCTACACAAACAAAAAGACTCCTCGCAACCAACATGATAAAGGGGTTGTCAATCCCTTCATGGTCACCTATGAGAGTGAGATCTGATAGATATGATAAGATAATATTTTTCGTATTTTTATGATAAAGAGAAATAAAGATGCAAGTAAAATAAATGGCAAAGGAAATAACTAAGTATTGGAAGATTAATATGATGGAAAATAGACCCGGGGGCCATAGGTTTCACTAGAGGCTTCTCTCAAGAGCATAAGTATTACGGTGGGTGAACAAATTACTGTTGAGCAATTGACAGAATTGAGCATAGTTATGAGAATATCTAGGTATGATCATGTATATAGGCATCACGTCTGAGACAAGTAGACCGACTCCTGCCTGCATCTACTACTATTACTCCACACATCGACCGCTATCCAGCATGCATCTAGAGTATTAAGTTCAAGAGAACAGAGTAACGCTTTAAGCAAGATGCATTGATGTAGAGGGATAAACTCATGCAATATGATATAAACCCCATCTTGTTATCCTTGATGGCAACAATACAATACGTGCCTTGCTGCCCCTACTGTCACTGGGAAAGGACACCGCAAGATTGAACCCAAAGCTAAGCACTTCTCCCATTGCAAGAAAGATCAATCTAGTAGGCCAAACCAAACTGATAATTCGAAGAGACTTGCAAAGATAACCAATCATACATAAAAGAATTCAGAGAAGATTCAAATATTGTTCATAGATAAACTTGATCATAAACCCACAATTCATCGATCTCAAAAAACACACCACAAAAGAAGATTACATCGAATAGATCTCCACAAGAGAGGGGGAGAACTTTGTATTGAGATTCAAAAATAGAGAAGAAGCCATCTAGCTAATAACTATGGACCTGTAGGTCTGGAGTAAACTACTCACACTTCATCGGAGAGGCTATGGTGTTGATGTAGAAGCCCTCCATGATCGATACCCCCTCCGGCGGAGCTCCGGAAAAGGCCCCAAGATGGGATCTCGTGGATACAGAAAGTTACGGCGGTGGAATTAGGGTTTTGGCTCTGTATCTGGTAGTTTGGGGGTACGTAGGTATATATAGGAGGAAGGAGTACGTTGGTGGAGCAACATGGGCCCCACGAGGGTGGAGGGCGCGCCTGGGGGGTAGGCTCGCCCCCTACCACGTGCATTCCTCGTTGATTGCTTGAC